>NC_137687.1:10613843-10888843 GCF_963989245.1 Nansenia antarctica | reverse complement strand
TAATAACAATAATAATCATAATAATAATGATGATAACAATAATAATAACAACAACAATAATAATAATAATAATAATAATAATAACAATAATAATGACGATAACAATAATAATAACAATAATAACTTTTAAAATGTGTATATGGTGCCTTTCTCAAAGTCCCAAAGACGCTTTACAGATTTTACAGACAGAAAGAACAGAAAAAAAGAAAAAGAAAACTAAAAGACAGTGACAAAACTAGACTAGGGGCCAAAGGCCTTGGTGAACAGAGAAGTTTTGAGGGCTGATTTGAAGGTGTCCAGGGTAGGGGGCGTTGCGGATCACTGTGGGAAGAATGTAATGTTGTTTTGTGTTCAAGGTTTTAGGACCCTTTGAAATGTTTAAAAACAATTAAAAAGTAGCGCTTATAAAGTGCTGATTTGTTTATCCATTAAAGGTTACATGTTATATGTAATTCTCTGTTCATTTTGTTTCCCAGATTTCACTACCAGAGCTGGATAACCCTCACTCTAAGAAGATACGTTCCATCATCAGCGCCTTGATTGAACAGAGGCCCAGCTCTATGAAGGTACTGACTGCTTCTGGACTTCCTAATAATAATAATAATAATAATAATAACTTTTATTTGTATAGCACTTTTCATGCAAATGTTGCAGCTCAAAGTGCTGTAATCATGATATAATTATAATTTAATTATTTAGTCATTTAAAGGCAATATTAAAAAGATGGGTTTTTAGTCTTGACTTGAACATAATTTGCTGAGGTTGCATCCCTAATGTAAACTGGCAGTGCATTCCACAATCTGGGTGCATAAAATGAGAACACAGCCTCACCAAATCTCTTCTTTTGTACATGTGGTAGAAGAAGAAGAGTCAGAAGACCTGAGAGCTCTATTGGGCTGATATGCTAGCAAAAGGGTTTTAATGCATTGTTACACTCCAGTAATACTTTATGGATCTATACACAAATGTCCACTGAATCTGTACACTGCATTTGAAAGGTAACTATATCAGTTTGTCCTATTGGGGGAACCAATTTGTCTCCAATTTAATTAACCACAAGAGGGCATCAAATTCATGTTTTTTAAAAACCCTGTGTTAAACAATATTGCATAAATGACACAGTGAATACAGAGAATTTAAAACAATATAATATAATATAATATTGACATGTTATGTCAAACTATACTGTCCCTGCTTTGGATCATTCTAAGAGTGGAATGAGTGACTTTGACAGGTGTCCTTATTTGGTGCAGGTTCTTTAACAGTAGAAACCTTGGATGTTATTACAGACTGTCCTGAACCTGATAGCAGTGAGACAAAGGCTGTAATATGACGGATAGATCCGGTCCATTGTCTCTATTGGTCAGTTTGCGTTCCAGTCGTGCTGATATCCATGATATAAATGGAATGTTGACACATCTCTTCATATTACTCTGCGTTTGTTTATATTACCGTTAAGCCCAATGCACACGGCGTGCGATTTTGTCGCACCGCAAATTCGATTCCATTGTTTTGAAGGAGACAATGCACACGGCGTGTGATGCGATTTTGTCGCACGACAACATTCGATTCTCCATTCACACCCACTCACTTCGGTGGTGTGAATTAAGATTCGAATGTTGTCGTGCGACAAAATCGCACGCCGTGTGCATTGGCCTTTATCAAAGTTACATTCTTACCGTTGCTTAGCAAACGATAAACAACTGTTGAGCGGATAAATACACTCACAATGAAACATAGTTCCATTAAAATACATTAAATTAAAAGTTTGTCTTGTCTTTCTTTTGCGAAATGTTGATAGATAAATGTGGTAACCGTTGTATAGAAGCGTTATGGAACTCGTGGAAGCCGTGGTATATACTGTATCGTGGCATAGGCTAGCTTCTCGTTCCATAACGCTTAATTACCTCATTGTTGCTGTGTCTCCTCAGCTCCTGGTCGTCAAGCACAAGGACCGCTCTGAGATGCTCTTCCGTCAGAACCTGGTGGAGGACAAGGGTCTCCATGGGGGGGCATCCTACATGGAGTTCCTGTGCTACTGCCACCGTGAAATCAGGCAGCTGCTCACATAACCCCCCCCCCCCCACTGTCCATCACCTCACTGGGGTGGTGGGTCACCTAGAGGACCACACACACCTCTCACAGACTCCAAAGCTGCCTTTCAAAAAAACCTTTATCCCCCTATTATATATATGTACACACACACACACACACACACACACACACACACACATACGCACACAGACGCGCACACGCACTGTCTTTGTCAACATATCAGGATCGATTCCATATTGTACATTGTACTCACTTGTGTATGACTTGGGATATGCACGTCAACAAATACCAGAAGAGTTTTATGTGAATGGTTAACAGTGGTACACATTTAGTGATGATTTGAAATCCTTCCATCACACCTGCAGCATTAGATGGTCATTCCATTCCTTTGAAGACTCGCTAACGAGTTGACTACATTTCATTAAGTGTTTTGGCCCAAAATAGGCCTTCATTTCCTTAAGACTAGCATGTTTGTAACAAACTAATTTCTCATTATTAGGAAAGATATTTGACCACCAAGTCCCAGCACCAAATGATAATTATTCAGCCGCAACAAGGGTTTGAATAAAATGCATCTGGTTGCCGTGACTGACAGTTGGTGCTGTGGCTATTAAATTAATGGCTTACTCCACCATGGTTATTTTTTTGTGATTTTGTGGAGAGAAATTGTTGTTTAAGAGAAAGCCAAATTCAGTGACAAATCACTGACAGAATGGGGTAAAAAAAAAAAAAAAAACTATAAAAAAAACATTAGCAATATTATTTATCCATAAAGATGAGATTATACATTCCAAGTACTCTTATAGTAATTATTTCCAGTTGTATTATCATCTGGTTTATTTTTTATTTGTTATTGCTTTTGTCTCATACATTGAGACTTAATTATATATATGTCTTAATTACACATTATCATGCATTTCAAGAGTCACATATTGTATCGTGTACTCTACGCGTGCCCGCCAAAACCAACGGTTGTGTGTTTGTATAACATCTGGAGTTTTTTAGGTACCAGTTTACCATCTGCCTTACAAAAAGTTGTCTTTATGGTTGTAGCTATAGACCATTATTATATTAACGTGTGAGATATCTTATTGGTCTGTATGCGAACATTTCTCAGGTAATTTGTGTACCTAACAATTGTGGCGCTGAGGTGGAACCAATGGCGTCAGTGGAACTGGAAAGAGGTCTGTGTGAGCTGAATGGATGTGTATGAGTAGGGTGCCTTGAGGTGACGTGCCATTTGCATTTTGATCTAAAGCCTATGAATATTTTGTTTCCGATTAAATTCCTGACTATTTCAAGCCTTTGAAAATATCTGTATTTGTCCTTGCTTTTTTTTTTTTTATATATCGTTGTGCTTTCAATTAATTCAATGGCATGTTGCCAACTTACATTGAGTCCTATGGCATTATTTTGTTAGAACAAATTACATTTCTCTGCACAACAATCAAACATGCATACAAAACATTTGAACACACAGGGGACGTGAACATTCGGAGCTATGTATTGTATCTCTGTTATAAAATGCACTCATTGAATTACACAAAGACATGAATGTACATCTTAAATGCCCAGTGAGCTAACAGCTACCTACACTTGTCCTCCTCTGTGGGTCCTTGCAAACCTAACCCCTATACTGTAAGTCTTCCATCTCACAAACCAAACCTACAGTATGTATGATAGCAAAGTCCTAAGATTGACACACAAACATGCTGCCATTCATCTCCTCAATGGTACACTACCTACTTCACTGTAACCAGTGTTCTTGTGGTGTCTATGCCAAGACTTTAAGTGGGCATGATTGCAGATGGCAGTTGGTAAGATCACTGGGGGAGGAAAATTATAAATAAAGAATTATCTTTATCAAGATAAATGAATGTGTCTTCAAAAACATGAACCATTTAAATACATGTACACCGTTCAAGTTCTCCATTACCTATAAACGATATTGTTTGCATAATGGCTTTAAAATGTTAACTACTAAAAAATGTTTACTCATTCAAGAATGTGATCAGAGCAAAGAAGTGGCTATATGCAGTTCCCACATGAAACTGAACGGTGGCTGTGTCATATACACCGCTTAAACTATGCTGTATGTAATTATACTAACCTGGCTAGACCACTAGTATACACACTGTGAGGTATTAGTCCCTTTAAATGGAACCTTCGACGCTTCATGTAATTAATCCAAGACAAGTGTTTTTTTCTCTGCACATATCCTCAAATATGTTATTCTCATTATATAGTACAGAGGTAAGAAAATAAAGAATAATTTATGTCCTATGCATATGTCAGTCACAGTGCTAACGTTAAAGGTGTCGTTTGATAAGTGCAAACAGAAACACACAGTACAAAAAAACCCTATTAGCAAAACAAGACGGTATAAGTAACATTTGATTCATTTTTAGCAGGCTTTGTTCAATAAATTCCAATTCGCAAGCTCAGATCGAGCGCAATAGAATTAGATCACATAGACATTACCCTCATGCACCTCATGCGACTGTATTCAAAACAGACGGACGTGACAGATGAACAGAAGCGGCTTTTTATGAAGCTTCCTCATCGTCAGTGAACTTGTTGTTCAGGATCTGGTTTGATTCTGGTTTGATACAGATCATCATTGGCTATGTCGGCAAACTGTTGGTGATACAATTAAATGAAATGTTCAAGTTAGATATGCACAAAGATATTTCTCCAGACTTCCTGTTTACTGGCATGGGTTTCAGAATACATTCTGGGAAATGTTTACATTGAGTCCATGTAATTATACCAATGAAGGTAGTAGTAGTAGTTGGTGGATGTGGTTTAAAAGGTGGAAGCACACACACAGCACAGATGCACCAGTCCAGTCGTTTGAGATGAACGAGGATGACAGTTTAGATTGTTTTGGAACTGAGGGCCTCCTGTGTGTTGCAGTGAGATTTGGAGTGAGGGGGCCTATCTGCTACCCAGCATGCCTTGTGCCTGCTCACGTTTTTGGGGCCAATCAGAAGTGCGCTAATCCGAGTCAGCAGGGCCGAACAATTCTTACTTGCTACTGGACACAAAAAAACAAGAGAAAGGAAAAATGGGAGGACAAACACAATTTGACCTCTTTCAACACAAAAGATCACACTGAATGCAGTGTTAACATTTAGCTCAGGCCTTCAGTACCTCATTCTAGCCAGTGCCTCTCGTCAACAACAGTGATAAAACAAACATACGTACTTGGAGACCACAAGGTTCTGCTTAATACTGCACACCTGATTATCCTTTCTACAAAGACACTCATAGAATATATAAATAAAACAAAAACACAAACTTTCATCCTAGTATAAACTGCGAAAATAGTGCTTCAAAACATGAATGGAAACATCAACAGGATACATGACCTCTCTACAGGGAAATATACACATGTACTGTAATAACATTAAATGAAATACATTTAAAGCAGCGTAATCTTGTGACAAGACATCCTCTCATAGTCTTATACTTTGTGGTATGTACAGTGTACCTCTGTTGATATATAGCTCACCCTCTGACTCGACATATCAACTAACTATCCTGGAGTGCATTCTCGTTCTAGTTGGCAAGTAAACATGAACAAAGTGAAAATTCCTAATAGATTTTTGTATCTATAGTATATACAGTTTTAAAAATGGTACAATGTAGTAGGTATATCTGTTATCATTTTACAAGGAGAGCAAACGATGGACTGTAGTGGTCGGAAACCTTGGTGGTGGGATGAACATTCTGGAATTCTGAGTCCACTTTCGTCTTCTTTTTTAATTCAAGAAATAAGATTATCGTCATATCAAATCGAAATGAAAATATGAAGACGTTTTGCACAGATGCAATTCCAGAATGTCTGTACCAGATCGTTTATTTGCTGTGGCCCCCCCCACTGTTCTGGACATTTGTTTCGATGATCAAACACGCAATTGGGCAGTTGAAGTTGAAGGTCTTGTCCAGATGCGCGTACGGTCAGCTGTGAGTTAAATGACATTTTCAAAAAGCTGCATCGATCTCATGATATTCTCATCCTGTTGGACAAAGAACACATGTTTTCATTCACTGAAACCACCATGGCTAACATGAACGGTTGAGATAGAACTGTTGTATGAATCACTGCATTCATCCGGATGGAGGAACTCACATTTTGGCAGCAGTCAATAAACTCGTCTATGGTTACCACTCCATCCTTGTTTTTATCCATCTTCTGTCGGTCGGGAACAGCAGAGGAAACCAGAACAAACATGTCAAATACAGTATGCTGTATGAGAGTGTGTAAACCAGAGTAAACTACACGCAAAGATAAGTTACAGTACGACATGGACCATTTGAATCACTTAACACTAGAACAGCCGTGCCTTTTTATCGATAATTTATCTATAAGAGCCGCCTCTGGGGTCAAATGACCATAGTCTTTACAATGGAAAGCTGCTATTTACACACAACAACCACTAGTTGGCCATCTTATAAATTAGCCTGCCTCCTACACAGAAAAACTGCAAAAAAGCTTTATACTAGCTTATCCTGATGTGATTTTGAAAATGTAAGGATGCTGGGTGGTAGAACGCACATATCTAGGAAAAGTCATGAAAGGAGGGTCCTGAAATTTGATCGAGTGCAAAGATAGAAAACATTTTCTTACTCACAGGGTCAAATGACCACCCACCCATGGCTGTTCTAGTGTTAAAACGTAGGCCTATTCAAGGCTTCCTCGTATCTTCAGTAATGTCTACAGGCATTTAACTAAGATAATTTTGCTTGTTAAGATCATTTTATAATGTTGGTAACATGTAAGGTAACTTCAAACAAAAGACTTACCTGAAAAAATATCTCCACATGTTGTCGAGGCGCCTCGTCTTTGAGTATGGGATATGTGCACTTCCCCATCATGTCGTAAATAGCCTTCATGATGTCTAGCATTTCCTTTAAGTCAACATAAACATAATGGTTTCAATGACATAAACATAATGGTTTGAGCTAAGAAATGCACACGCACAGTGAACACACACATACACAACATGAAAATTGAAAAGGGTTAATGTTGTATAATGCATTTAGTCTGCTAATCTATGTCCGCTAATGTGTAGGCACTGTTTCAGTCTTATTATCTACATACTGTACATGTACATCATGACATGTACTACTCGTGTTATAATCAATAACAGTTTAGTACAGGCATTACCTCTTGACATTACTAGCAACATAATTAATATCTGAATCCATCTGGTGGTCACAGATGTAAATGTCTCCATAGACCAACACACACAGCAAACTGAAACATTCATGGTTGTAAGATGTACAGTAGTGTAGTCACCTCTTTAGTTATATAGCCGTCCTTGTTAATATCATACAGATTAAACGCCCAGTTGAGCTTCTCCTGCACTGTGCCCCGCAGGAGAATAGAGAGGCCCATTACAAAGTCCTGGAATAAAAAAGAACAAGACCCATTAGACTAGATTAGGCCCAACTTGGACCTCTGGGAAATTTGGGGAAAATAATCATGCTCAGTACAGTAGGTATCATAGCTATAAAATCAATATGCTAATATGGTTATATCATAGCGTATTTCACTAAACGAACTTGATTAATTGTCTGAAGGAATCCCACTGCCCAAGCTTTTTTTTATTTTATTGGATAGAGATAGTGAAGGTAGACAGGAAAGTAAGGAGGAGAGGGCATGTCAGCAGGGCATGGGCCGGATTCGAACCCATGCCGACATGGGCATATGTGTGCACTGTAGACCACGGTGCTAGACCACTGGACCACCCCAGGCCACAAGTACATAGATCTTAACTTTGATCTAGATCGAACTGTTTCTTTGGGCTAACTCATCAAATAAAGTACGGTTCTCTTTCAGTTGACTGGGTTGGACCCCTCGCTATGGGACATTCACTGTGTACCTGTTGGCTGAAACACTCTTAAATCATCCCAGTGAAGGAGGCCTGCAGGCCCGAAGCCTTGCCTAGTGACCAGCCTCTAAAGGCTCATTCATAGCAGTCATTTATTCTCCCTCTTCCCCTTCAGAGAACCTAGGTTACACTTGTACCCCCCCCCAGACTGGAGTATTATCAACAAACAAAAACAAAACTTAACAAAGATAGGACTTCAGAAGTCTTACACAATAATACACATGGAATGAAGCTTTCTTGGAAACTCACAACACCATTCCATTTACGTCTCTCAGATGAAATAGGCCTTACAACTCTAGTTGATTATCTCCAATGTTGTCAGTAGTCATTAAAAGTAGCATTTTGTTTTCGATTTGGATAAAAACACTTGTAATATTAGTTCCATTGAACTACTTAGTAAACAGTTCTTGTGTCATGTGTTTATTGCAAACAGCTGAGGAATTGTATATTTTGCCAATAAATCTAATGTGCAATGTGGCTTGAATAATTTGGATTGTGTGCTGTGTGCTCGAAGATCTGTTGGACTCAATTAAAAAAAAGTGTTTTAATAAAGTAATAATTTAAAGTAATAAAGCTTCTAACAACTTCTAAAACCTCAAATGTGATACACTTCTGTACAATGTTCTACATCACCCCACGGGGGAGAAAATATTTGATTTGATTTGATTTGATTACTCTTCCTGGGGTCCACACAGAACATGAACAAGAAACTGTCATAAAAACATATAACAAAGCAGAACGACATTAACATAACATCACAGAACATATTATAACAAAGGAGAAATACATAATCATACATAGCAGCAAATAACACCAAATATCTTTCCAAAAATCTTCCCATCTTTTGCACAAGTGAGTCTGTATGTTTTGTAAAGTTAACCATGAGATAACAAATAAAATGACAGACACTTGAATCACTCATCTTAGAAATGTTTTCCATAAATATACAGTTCAAAGATACATAGTAGTTTCTGAAAGTAGATACCGAGCATACGTGAATAGTGTGAACATCACAGTATGATTTCATTTCAGTCAATTGATGAGTAATTGGTTGAAATGAAGCCTACCAATCCTGTACATACACAGTGATTGTCCAGGATTGGAAGAAACCACAGTAGATTGATGTGCCACCATAAAAGACCAAGGGCCCTATTATTATTATTATTCTTAAGAAGTCGGTCGGCGCGCATGCGCAAACCACGGAGGCGCGCTCGTGTTTCAAAACGTGCATGAAGTCTAGCGCCTAAGAACTTTTCAAACCACTTCTTAGCGCTAGGCGCAAAGTCAGATCACATAATAGCAGGGGCGCCTAGTGCACTTCATTAACATATGAACACTCCCACAATGAGTAATATATGCACGGGAGTCTTACGTCTTATGTGTGGGCGCCTAGTGACACCTGCATAATAGCAGTAGCGCGTATGAAGCGCATAATAAGGGTGGCGGTAGGTCTTAACCTGGCGGTGCGTCTTAATTAAGACTTAAGACGGCAAGTTAAGAAGTGCATAATAGGGCCCCAAAGCAGCTATGAATTATGTCTATGTATGTCACTGATGAATGATCACGAACACACGACGGCTTACCTCAAAACTCACAGATCCATCGTGATCCGTGTCGAACGCGTTGAACAGAAAATGTGCATATGTTGACGCATCTGCAAGAAGAAATTCACATTCAGTCAATCAATTCAATGACTCGATGAAGTCCCAACCTCAATGTACACCAACAAAACAAATGCCTAAACTTTTAGCTTGTTTGTTTGACATGAAAGTCATAAAAAAGAAGAAAGCATGTTTCACACAGAAAACATAGAGTTGAGAGAGAGGGTTTCTTTGTATTTAATTATTGCTTTCCTAGAGGCAGGCTGTTGTAGCTCACCTTCATTCTCTCTCTGTGTAGCAAAGCACCTTCAAACATTGTTGTGTTGTTAGTCTCAGATAGAGCAGTAATCATCACACAGCTATGAAAATATCCTTAGGCTGCATAAATTGGATTATTTATTATTAATGTCGTAATCATTATTTCTTTCTATTATTGTGTGTTTGTTTATGTGTGTGTGTGTGTGTGTGTGTATGCGTGCGTGTGTGTGTGTGTGAGTGTGTGTGTGAGTGTGTGTGTGTGTGTGTGTGTGTGTGTGTGTTTGATGGATGATACGAGTGTGATAAAGTGTTCCGAATGCACTGTGTTAGTCTTGCGTTTCTTTTGTTTCGTTGAATAGTAAAGTTGTCAGGCCAATCGAACACAAGGACACCAACAAGGACACAGAGAATGCATTTGACGCACCAAATGGCATCATGACAATAGGCTACTCCCTCAGTTAGTGTCACACAAATCAAGGCGATTATGAAAGACTCCGCTACTGTACAATAACAAGCAGCATTGCTGCTTATAAAGACAATACGTGACGTTAGAATTATAAGGTTCTATCTCCATTTTTGTCAAAATTGAGTTTTTTTACATCATCTGATCCATTAGGTGTTTTTTAATGCCTGTGTGGTGTTATTTTTAAAATGTTGACATTTTTGAGTTAGTAATTAATAAAATACAAAGGTTCCATCTCACAGAACATAATGGAATGTAAAAACTTTGACGCTCAATATCTCTGAACTGCCCTAAACGGAGATAGAACCTTATCATTCTAAGCTCACGAATACTGTCTGTACTCCACTCTCAGTTGAGAACAGTGGTCCTAAAGAAGTAAATTCAGCAATTCAGCGTTACTGTAGAGGTAGGCAGGTCTGCTCAGTGAGTTATCAACAAAAACAACAACCTTATGAAGGGTTTCTGATGGCCTCGTTTTCCTGGAAACAAAATAGGCCATAGGGGGCCATGGACATGAACATTCTGCCCCACATCACACCACATTCGTCGACTTACCTCCCTGAGGGAAGAACTGGGAGTAGATGTCTTTAAAGGTGTCTTCATTGACCACACCACTGGGGCATTCCTAGACGAAAAAGAGGAGGATAGATATAACATCACATTGATTAAAGGCGTCTCAAGTAGTGTACATTGCTAAAAGCTAGTTGGTTTAATAATAATAATAATAATAATAATAATAATTCATTGTATTTATATAGCACTTTTCCGGGGCTCAAAGACGCTGACAATATGGGAAAAACTGAAAACACAGCAACAGATAACATGAGCACATAGAACACAGAGTTAACAAACAGGCTCAGGGAAGAATTAACACAGCAATGTCCAGGGGGGGAGGGGGTGGCAGGGTTAGGGGAGATGGTTAGGGGTAGGGGAGGTTGTATGCATGGGAGAACAGGTAGGTTTTGAGGTGGGATTTATAAGTGGAGAGTGAGGGTGAGTCTCTGAGTGGTTGAGTGAGAGAGTTCCAGAGGCGGGGTGCAGCTCGTGAAAAGGCACGGTCTCCGAAGCCTTTGAGTTTCGCAGATGGGGCAGTGAGGGGAACAATGGATGAGGATTGGAGGGTACGGGTAGGGCGATGGGGGAGAAGGAGGTCAGTCAGGTAATTTGGTCATTTGTTCACAGAGGCTACTGAAGTATTCAAAGCAAATCCGATACAAGCAAAAAAACCTGAGTCCTCTAACAAGTCAAACCATACTGCAAGAAGTCGGAAAAGCAATCAATGCAACTGCAGAGAAAAGACTTGATTTCATTACAACAATGCAGTTGATTCAGCTTCACATGTGTATGGTTAGCAGATCAATTTAAAAGCCTCTTATTTCACTCAATGACGCCTAGATGCTCCAAGTGATTCTCAGACCGTATTGGATAGATCAATCAGTTCGAATTCTGAATTCCAAGAATAAAGAAAAATGCAAGGCACGCTGTGATGTATTTTTCATCACGGACCAATTCAAATTCATCAATCAGTGCATGGTCAGTCTAAATGTAAGGGACATTTGATATAATATACTTATGCATAGATACATGCATACATGCATATATACAACGCATCAGAAAGCTCATTTTTGTGGTTTATTTTCAGAAAGACAACCAAAGCAAGTAGTTAGAGGGCATAACGTGATGTGTGAAAGCTGGAAGGCAGCCTCTCTCTGAAGAATATGTTTTTCAATATGTGCTTGTTAATAGCATGCATTCACACTAGCCGGGCTATTACATTTTTGGGAGTGCATTTTTCACTACGGGGGGAAATGGCTCACTCTTGCTGATTCTCTCAACCGAGAGGTACATGGAATTGTCTTCCAGGGTTCTCAAAATACTCTAGTAATCGACCATAAGCCAAGGCTGGGATGTCAAAGGAATTCATAGTAGATGACGTAGGGTAGCAAGGCAGGGTGTATGTTATTGAAAACACTGGGTCGACATCAGCACAACAAAAGCCTATGGACCGTACACATAGATCCAAAAAAAGGAAGAATTAGAATTTCTCAATGCAGTGTGAGATGTAACACTCATTATTCTACTGAATGATCGGCATGCCCTCGGTGAGGTGTGTTAGAGTGCTAGGTTAGAACACAAATGTGTTTTTTTAATAATTGCATTTATTTACTTTTCTTTTCTCTTTTCCTTTCAATATTTCACTGTAATCAATGTGGACACCCTGTGGCATTTTCTTTTCATCTGATGAAGAAGATCTGTACATAAGTATACTTTGTTTGGAGCAAGGACTGACCGGGGAGGGGGGAGGTTAATGTTTGTTGTGAACTATGACTGTGCTGTGTTAAAAAAAGAAAGAAAATATTTTGAAAATAAAGCATTTGATATTAAAAAAAGAACACAAATGTGTGCACTGTGAATGTGTTGTTATGGGAAACAGAGCTAGAGCTACAACTTTTTTATTTTCAAAACATTTCCATTTCTGTTATGAAACATATCCCACAAAAGAACCATAACCCCAATGCTAATTATGTTCCCTAAATCGTACATTTTGACAGTAGAATTCTGCGAAACACAATTAAACCACAAAACAATGAGAGGATTTTACGAGTGGAAGCCATTAGGGCATATATGTCAGGGAAAATACACTATCAATCAGTTACATTACATTAGCATGTTTTATGTATCCGAGCAAAACTATCACACATGCATTAGGATTGCCATTATCAAGAATGGATGAGTGTTTCCTAAACATGACCTCATGATATCTGCCCCACAAGTTTGTGTTCTTTGTTTGTTTGTGTATGATGTTTTTCTGTGTGTTATGCCTGAAATGTTGCTGAAAAGAAAAAGTATATAAAAAAAGAAAAGAATGGATGAGTGTGGTGAAAAGTGAGCACGTAGGTCCTATTATCCCTCAAAGACAACATGAAACATACAGTAGAGACACCCTCCTCTGTATGTAAATGTTACCTTTTGCCAATGTGACTTCAAATGAATGATGTCTCCTTTGATTATGAAAGGGACACGAATTGATTGCTTGCTCAAGAAACCATATGGGCTGACTTATATAAATGGAAATGGGCTGACTTATATAGCGCCTTACAACGGCCTCTCATTCACCCATACACACACCAATGCAAGCTACCATGCTAGGCGCCGGCCCGCTCACTGGGAGCAATTTGGGGTTCAGTGTCTTGCCCAAGGACACTTCGACATGTGGCCAGCCGGGGATCGAACACCGATCTGTCAACCTTGCGATCATTAGACGGCGGCTCTACCTCCTGCGCCACAGCCGCCATGGCAAATGGGACTTACCAAACCTCAGCATCTGATAATTACCCCAGTTACTGTATGTGAAAGACACTCACAGTGTACTGTATGTAGGTGAGTTCTGCATGTGTAAACAGTAAACACATATGTAAAATGACACCTGTAGAGGATTCTTAACATTCTGTAAAAACATTCTTAACAAATTCTGTAAAAATGCCTATGGGAACATGTCTGTCCATTTCACCCAGAATGTAGCCTAGCATAACTGTAGTGGCTGTAACTGTGGCCATAGGACTGTTGAAAGTTAATCTCTGTCCTGTTTATGAACACTCTGTCCTGAGTTGAACACTCACTGGAAAACAGGTTCATAAACATTTATGGAACGCTGGACTCCTATCACTGTTGTTGTGTCTATGTTGACACTCTACAAGAGATGTGTTGTGTGTGAGTGGGCACTTCAGTCTACCTTCAGTTGGCTCGGTCCAACTCCAGTTGTGAAAGACCATTTAGGAACCACAGGGTGCCTCAACTTGTTATGTGGCAAATCACATTTCCAGCAGCACAACTGCTGTGACAAGTGGGTGGGTCAGGGAGAGAGAGAAGCTCTATTGATGAACAATTGGCCAATTATGTGAAGGCTATCCAAGGGGACCAGATAATGGCTATTCAATAGACACATACAGAGACTGCTAATTGGGAAACCACTCTCAACAGTGCCTAAGAGAGGTTCTGTATATCGAGAGATATCAGCCCTGTATATGGTGCGTCTTGTGAGTGCTTCATAAATCATCTTCAGAGGATACAGTATTCATGCCCAAGTCATGTTGATTATTCACAGTGACATCATGAAAAAGTGACATCTTACAAAATTTCCGATTTTCTTTTGGCAGTTCAGCTCGACAGCTAAATTGTACACTTGTCAAAGGTGGACAAACTGGTACAGAGAAGGGTAGTGAATTACCCTGGGAACCATGCTGTCCTTCCCCAACCCTCCCCTGATTAGAAACCTCCCCTGATTTATTATGAAAATATAATAATTATACTTCTGCTTACTGCAGAGCTATTAATCATGGAGGAATACACTCATATAGACACCATTTTCAGCCATGCTGTTTAATGCTTTATGATTTTGACTAAATGGTAAATGGACTGACTTATATAGCGCCTTATTCCAAAGCGCTTTACAACGGCCTCTCATTCACACATTCACACATTCACACACCAATGGTGGCAAGCTACCATGCAAGGCGCCGGCCTGCTCATTGGGAGCAATTTGGGGTTCAGTGTCTTGCCCAAGGACACCTCGATCTTGTGATTATTAGACGCCGGCTCTACCTCCTGCACCACAGCCGGACTTCAATAAAAAAAAAAACTGACGAACGTGGACTTATTAACTCTATTGAAACGTTTGAATTTGCATTGATTACTGTGACGCAGCGAAACATTTTGGAGTCGGTCGATATAGTATCCGAGTTACTGCAGAAGAAGGATATGGGCCTTTTCCATGAAAGCAGGCCTACTGGGCACTGTGTGCAATGCCTTATCACAGCTAAGGGATGAGTCTGAAGACATCAAAAGCTCAGCACAGGGACTTGCAGCTTGGTGGGGTCAGTCTAACTGTCAGTTCAGTCAGAAACGCATGCGACGCACAAAGCGACAGTTTGATGAGCTCTGTGAGGACCAGCGCCTTGATCTACATGAATGACCTTTCGTGGGATTTTCCATCACAGCTACAGTGGCTATTGCGGGTGGGCGGGTTGGAACTTTCCCCTACGCCACTGGGCATACAGTACATACGTCATATAGGCATCACTACTCTCTGTTTGGTTTGAGAGAGTTAGAGCGTATAGAATAGAGAAATAACTTCAAAACATATTGTCTTTGTACCTGAACAAATCAAGGTTGCATTCCTTCCTGGAATGTGTGTGTGAGGGGAGGGGAGAAGAGGGGAGAGGAGAGGAGAGGAGAAGAGAGGAGAGGAGAGAGGAGAGAGGAGAGAAGGGGAGAGGAGAGGAGAGGGGAGATGAGAGGAGAGAGTAGAGGAGAGAGGAGATGAGAGGAGAGGAGAGGGGAGGAGAGGAGAGGAGATGAGAGGGGAGGGGAGATGAGATGTTATTTTTCTCATCAACCCCACAGATCTATTGAGGGGAGGGGTGAGAAGAGGAGATGATAGGAGAGGAGAGGAGAGGGGAGAGGAGGGGAGAGGATAGGAGAGGAGAGGAGAGGGGAGAGGAGGGGAGAGGATAGGAGAGGAGAGGAGAAGAGAAGAGAGGGAGAGAAGAGGAGATGAGATGTTATGTTTTGCGTCAACCCCACCGATCTATTGTTCCAGCATCATGAGTTATGCATTATGTTCATGTCTCCTAGAGTTATTAGGAATTACACTCAAAGAATTTACAATGCTTCCTTATTTTACATCTATTGTCTGCTACTCACAAAACGTGTGTGTGTGTGTGTGTGTGTGTGCTGTGGTGGTTCTACACTGGGGTAGGGGGTGCCAGTTGCCCCCCCATGAAAATGGTTTGCCCCGTTGTTGCCCCCCCCAGTGTGGGTGATGAAAAAAAAGAATACATTGGTGTTGAAGGTTGATGATATTTCTCTGATGTTTCCCCGAACCAAACATTTAAAATGATGGTTAAACATTGGGGCTGCCTCCTCCTCCTCCTCCTCCTCCTCCTCCTCCTCCTCCTCCTCCTCCTTTTCAAACATTGCAAACAAACGAACACAGACAGAGAGACAGATAATTCAAGTTAAATTTTTATTTACAAAAAAAACTTTAAAAAAATCTTATAACATTTCGGTACACAATGTTTATCGAAAATAAATTGCCACGCTTCTGTTAGAATGCTGAGTAGACTATACAAACTTTTCAAACATGACTTGATTGATTTTGGCCACATAGAATGAAGTCTTTCAATACCACTCAATATACTACTACATACCTACTGGCCTTGTGATTTTCAAGGGGAGAGGAGAGGAGATGAGAGGAGAGAGTAGAGGAGAGAGGAGATGAGAGGAGAGGAGAGGAGAGGGGAGGAGAGGAGAGGAGATGAGAGGGGAGAGGAGAGGAGAGGAGATGAGAGGGGAGGGGAGATGAGATGTTATGTTTCTCATCAACCCCACAGATCTATTGAGGGGAGAGGTGAGGAGAGGAGATGATAGGAGAGGAGAGGAGAGGGGAGAGGAGGGGAGAGGATAGGATCCTCTCCTCTCTTCTCCTCTCCTCTCCTCTCTCCTCTTCTCCCCTCCCCTCACACACACATTCCAGGAAGGAATGCAACCTTGATTTGTTCAGGTACAAAGACAATATGTTTTGTATGCCATGGTTGACAATCAACATTCCCAGCACAGCTTTGTTGGCTTGGTGCACGTGCCGCAGAGAAGTCGCCTACATGACTCGCAGATGTCACACGTTCTCTTCCCTCGACATCTGGCGACATCTTTACACTTTTTCCTTTTCACAAGTGGGGGACGGGGGTGGGGGAATGCTTTTAGTTCGTCCATTGTCAAATTGAAACGTCTCGTCGTTATTCCGGTCATCTCCTGCCTGAGTGTACTTTAGAATCTGTTGCCACATTTCTGTGAAGTGTGGGGCCTGTCGTGATATTGGCCTGTCGTGCCCTGCCTCTCCGAGCGCCTGGAGGTTGTTCAGTCCAGACTGTTCCGTCTCGACCCTTCTCTTCCAATAGATCCATGGGGTCACCAATGTCAGAATCGCATTGGGGTCACCAATGTCAGAGTCGGATTCAATGACATCGCCTGCTACCTGTGGGACAGAGACAAGAACTATTAGTTGTTGTTTTTTCGTATTAATCATGCACAGAAAATCAATATACGATGCCATTTGATATTAGCACGGGACAACATGTCGACACACACACACACACACACACACACACAACTGACAATGTAATGTATATTAGTTTTACATACTCTGATTTACAGCCTTATTGCTCTACTGCCCCTTTCTGTCATTAAACTATGTTTTGCTTATAGTGTTGTTTATTACACCTACCACACCATCTCTCTCGTCATCTTATATAGTGTTGTTTATTACACCTACCACGTCATCACTCTCATCATCTTCCGATGCCCCGCTGTAAGATTAATCCTCAGGAACATCGTGTTTAACGGCTAAGATTTCCTCCCGGGTCCAAACACGTCTCCTGGACTCTGGGCGAATCATCGCAGCAAAAGAACTGAACTATGCAACTCTGCACAGGCTAATTTACAGGAATCTGTAATACGCAAACATAAATGCTCAAACAGCCTGGATGGAATCGTGCTGGATAGATGAGCAGGCCAATGATATGTTTTCATGTTTTTATTGAACACACCGTGTAAACATTCAGGGTGGGGGGGGTGGAAAAAGTATGTGAACCCCTAGGCTAATGACTTCTCCAAAAGCTAATTGGAGTCAGGAGTCAGCCAGCCTGGAGTCTGTGAGAGAAAATTATTATACTGTATGTAAAAGACATTTTCTACATTTAAGATTCAAACTTTGGATATCTAGGGCAAAGCTATATAAACTGATTTCCTGTTGTAACCACACAATGAAACCAGTTTCTCTACTTGAAGCTTGACATTGGCTAGACAACAGACACATTTAAATGATTACAAAGACCTGATTGCTCTCTTTTCTCCCGAGATGGACCAAGCCATCGAGCAGTTTTGGACTTTTGTGTTTCCCCAGACCCAGTACTCTAAGACCAGACTAAACCAGTTTGTGGCTATTGTGTTCCTTTTTCACCTTTGTGTAACTAGGAGAAAGTGGGGTCCGATTCCCCCTTAACCTTCATCCCCCATCATCTTCCTCAATGTACAAGTCCACACCCATTGCTCATGATTGGTCTAGACCCCACCCGAGGGCGGACCTCTTACCTGAGTGTACCTGAGTGTATATATACAGAGATGTGATGAATGATCTGGACTTTGAGAGGAACTTTGAATCGTTCAGATGCGTCTGACGAACCTTTAAACTTCCTCCTTCTGCAGAAGAATATTAAATATCTTTTCTTATACATCTTGAAACGAAACAGGCTGCCATTATTGAATAATTTGCTCTAACAAGTCCAATCCATAAGACGAGATTGGAGGCGTTGGTTAAAGTTGCCCTGCCCTATAAAAAACACACACCAGTTTTGAGTTTGCTATTCTCAAGAAGCATTGCCTGATGTGAACCATGCCTCGCACAAAAGAGCTCTCAGAAGATCTACGATTAAGAACTGTTGACTTGCATAAAGCTGGAAAGGGTTTAAGAGTTTCAATTCAATTCAGGCTGCGGTAGGCAGACTAACGTACAAGCGGCGCCATTCAGCGATCGTTGTGCGTCAGTACACAGCTTCTCACTGTAAGAGTGGGGGGGTCATCTGACATCGAGGGCGTGCTTGCTAAAAGTAGGCGAAACAGCTATCGCTCTGCTAGTGTAACCTAATTCACCCTAACAAATCGGAGTAGTATCGCCATGGGGGGGGGTAAGATAAAGAAGAAAAGTCAGGACAGACACTTATTTAGTTTGATATTGTAATTGTATGTTTTTCATGTGTACTGTTTTGAAATAAACAATTGATTACAAAAAACCCAAATCGGAGTAGAATAGACAGCTGAAGGCAATATATGGTGATGGCCCAACCAAGCCCTAGAATAGTCTAGTAGTGCAGTTTCCATCATATTGCTTTCCATCATATTGCTTTCACACATCCTCAATCAAGGACCCCAATTGAAATAAGCCAGTGGCTTTCTTGGGTTTTTATCCTGTTAGTTGACCTTGTATGTAATATGTACTTTCATGTACCTACTTCTGCAAATCTTCTAATAAAGTTTTCAATCAATCAATCAAACGTCATGATGGCTAGTCATGGGAAGGGAGGGAAGTGGGTTTCCATTTGGAATCAAGCCAATGACGACAACAAATTGCCCCAGCATCATCACATGACGTCTCACAATAAATGAAAGGCAAATACACAAAGAAATGCTCCATTCTGCCCTCATGGTAATGGTATTGGACAGTATACCGTTTATTCTATATAGGTGCATCCCATGCAAAAGCAGGTCTGAAGAATCCTCTAGAACAAACAACGAGAAAGAAGAAACTGAGAGAGAGAGAGAGAGAGTGTATGTGTGAAGGAGGGAGAGTGCGTGTAAAGGAGAGAGAGAGAGAGTGCATGTGAAGGAGAGAGAGAGAGAGAGTATGTGTGTGTGTGTGTGTGAAGGAGGGAGAGAGTGCATATGAAGGAGAGAGAGAGAGTGTGTATGAAGGAGAGAGAGAGAGAGTGTGTGTATGAAGGAGAGAGAGAGAGAGAGTGCGTATGAAGGAGAGAGAGAGAGAGAGTGTGTGTATGAAGGAGAGAGAGAGAGAGAGAGAGTGTGTGTATGAAGGAGAGAGAGAGAGAGAGAGTGCGTATGAAGGAGAGAGAGAGAGAGAGAGAGAGAGAGAGAGAGGAAACAGACCACTTGGTCTGTATACTTAGAGACATAGAGCTAGAAGGGGGGCAGATTCGGATTCAGATTATTTAATAGAGAACATGTACGTAGCATATGGTGATTTAATAGAGAACATGTAGTTATGTAGCATATGGTGATTTAATAGAGAACATGTACGTAGCATATGGTGATTTAATAGAGAACATGTAGTTATGTAGCATATGGTGATTTAATAGAGGACATGTAGTTATGTAGCATATGGTGATTTAATAGAGAACATGTAGTTATGTAGCATATGGTGATTTAATAGAGAACATGTAGTTATGTAGCATATGGTGATTTAATAGAGAACATGGTTCTCATGGTCGTTAGAGACAGTTCTTGAGGAGTGGATATGGTCACAGTAAAATGGCCTGCTGAAAATGACAGCTGTGTCCTGTCCTGTCTGATTCCATATTTTAGAAACGTTTGCGCTGGATGAGGACATTAATTTAATTAATTTAATTTTGCCATTTAGCAGACGCTTTTATCCAAAGCGACTTACAATTACGAATTACAGGGACATTCCCCCTGGAGTAACTGAGGGCTAAGTGCCTTACTCAAGGGCACACTAGTAGTGGTGTGGTTTCAGGCGGGATTTGAACTCACAACCTTCCGATCGGAAGTCCAACACACTATGCACTAGACCACCACTACCCCTACAGTTCTTGAGGAGTGGATATGGTCACAGTAAAATGGCCTGCTGAAATTGACAGCTAAAATGTCCTGTCTGATTCCATATTTTAGAAATGTTTGCGCTGGATGAGGACATTAGTAGTGCACTTTTCCATTACATTTGGACGGCGAGGGTCAGTTTATTTCACCCTGGACATACAAGCCGCTGAGAGACATCAATCTCATGTGACTAGAATGGCAACCTCATAGAGCCAAATGCATTGGAAAATGCATTGCTCTCAACTGACCCTCCCTGAATGGTGAAATAATATATTTTTTTTTTTATAAAAATGGAAAAAAAAGCCAAATAATGTTGTCAGCATGTTGAAACATGTTTGTTCTGTTAAAATTGGGCTGCAATCACGTTGATCAATAGAAATAGATAGCAATATAACTAACAGCTATAAACTGTTGTATTTTTCTCTACATTCGCTGCCAGTCTTATTGAAGGTGACATGAAGTGATTGGATAGCCCCCCCCCGCCCCCTGAGAACAGCCTCATTTTGTGAAAGGCAAATGCCAGGCAGGCGTGAAATTCCCTCAATGACTCATCTCGGGAATGTCACAAAAAATATGGTAAAATAAACCGTGGCATTGTCATGGAGGGAATTTAAAGTGTTGACAGATCCCAATCTGAGTCCTAGATCGGAGTCGTAACAGCGGAGCCGATTCGATCAGAACATGACCGTATTTGGGCATAATTTCCAGTAGTCTGAGATGATGAATAAAACAGGTAATGTTTCAAACAACAAGAAAAGAAAAACGTACCTCTGTCAGACCATGGAACTTAAAAGCTACTCTTGAGGTCACCTCTGTACAAATTACGTCCATTCCAGATTAGGAAAGCAAGGGGCATGATGGGGCACTTTTTCGGACCACTGCTCATGCGAAACAAATCCAAACAATGACTTGTTGTTGTGTTATAAATGGACGACCGGAGAGGTTAGGTGTTAAAACCGACAACCTCATCACCGCCACCCACAGCAGCTGGTCACCTTGGAGACGATTTGAGTCGCTTCCAAACCTGAGACATCGCAAGGACACAGGGGCTAAATTGCTCCTAATGGGTACTATTTGATGTGCCAGACTGTCTGGTAGGGGTTTTAAAAGCTCTAATTTTATTCTGGCCCCCCGTCACTGGGTCAGAGTGAGACAGCTTTCGGGCCTGAGCAGTTAAGAAGAAAAAGAGCTATAGACTCACTTGATGGGCAAAAACGTTATTCAAAGGCTATCATTTCAAACGGGATACCTTCCTCTCTCTCCACGTTGGAGAGGTGCCTAACTACAGTGTCTGTCTGCCTGGCTGGAGAGCATAAGTGGGTTTTAGCTTCTCGTGAGAGAAAGAAGAAGAAGTGACTTTAATCAAGCGTGCAAAAACGTGACAAGACAATAAGCGAATTTAACTGGGTTTTAGCGCAGGATGAAGAGAGACAATGAAAGCAGCTCTAAAGGACGTAGGAGAGTGAAAGGGGTTTTAAAAAAACGTTTGTTCGACGGAAGATTCCCATAGGATCCCATGCAGATCAGGCAGACTAGAGGGTGCCAATTAAAAGCCTCCGTAGTCATTAGAGCACTTATCACCTCCTATAATGCAGTCTTCTGTGGCAGAGGGCTAATGGGTAAGTTGACATGGCAACGCCTCTCGGGGTCCTTGGGTACAGACCACTGGGGCCAAGTGGCACTTGGGATCACTGTGTCATAAGGGTGTGTGTGTGTTACCCCTCCGCTGACTTTTATCTTCCTTTCGTCACCAAACAATTTGGGTCAAGTTAATTCTGGGTCGTCTCATTACGGCTCGCACCAGAGGTGACAAAGTAGTGTTTTAGAAATTGTCTATGAGCCGTGTGCGAGGGAACTTTGTGTGACCTGATTGTTCATCATCAGTCGTCTTCTAGAATGTACTTGGTAGGATTATGACCCAATTGTTTCCTTGAGTAGTCTAGAATAAGCACAGAAAAATTGCTTTAAAAAGCAATTTAATGAACGGGAAGTCATGTGATACAGTACGTTGGAAGGTCATCTTCCTAATACACAAACCAGGGGAGTAATCCTGAGGAGAGAGTTTAAAGCTGGCTGTGCTGTGGTCATGGGGAGAACTGCAGAGTACTGGTGCTGAAACGCACGTTTCCCCTTCAACACCAATGTTAAAGTTTGTATTCCATCTGGCCAAACAAGATGGTTTCTTTTCTTTTCTTAGTGGGGCAGTCCCACTCATATTTCCATTTTTATTGTGATAGAGATAGTAGAGATTTGACAGGAAGGATGGGTGAGAGAGAGAGAAGGGATGACATGCAGGATATGTCCGCGGCCGGAATCGAACCGGGAACCCTGCGGTTACGTGTTCGACGCATAGCATAGCATAGCCCACTACTCGACCTAAGCGCCCCAACAAGATGGTTTCTAATAGTTCCTACTATCACATGTTGGGGGGCGGCTGTGGGCGCAGGAGGTAGAGCCGGTGTCTAATGATTGCAAGGTCGGTAGATCATTCCAAAGCGCTTTACGTCGTCCTCTCATTCACCCATTCACACACATATTCACACACCGATGGAGGCAAGCTACCACGCTCACTGGGAGCAATTTGGGGTTCAGTGTCTCGCCCAAGGACACACCTCGACATGTGGCCAGCCGGGGCTTGAACCGCCCCATCTGCCGACCTTGCGATCATTAGACGCCGGCTCTACCTCCTGTGCCACAGGCGCCCCCGTTTCACGGTCACCCCGTAAGCGACACTCACGTTCTTGAAGCCGCGGTACAGGATCTGGAGCTCCTTGCGGGAGAACCGGGTCCTTTCCTCTAGCTGCTCCAGCCCCTCGGGACGATGCCGGACCGCCGACAGCTCCAGCTCATCCTCCACGCTGTCTAGAGAAGAGGAGGAGGAGGAGAAGAGCAGCGTCAGTCTCACAAGGAGGAAGGACACAAGGCACAAAGGCAGGCAGGCACCCTTTTTTTCCCCACATCCGTCCCCTGGTCCCCTTCATTAGGAAAAGGCTATTTACGGAAACCGAGTGCTTGCTCGACGTCTCGAAGCTTGATCGTCTGCACAGAATATGACTGCAGAGAGGTAATTAGCATTATCAGGAGGACCAGGGAACACAGGGGCCCTGGCAGGCCGCCTCCTTGAGATGGGGGCCGGCTGAACCCTGTGAAAGGCTTTAATGGGCCTGTAATAATGGCAGCAGCTCACCGCTCACCGCTGCACTGTCGGCGGTGTCCTAGACAAGTGTCTGACTTGTCTTCGCTCTCACACAAACAGCTCCGGCTCGTAAACACACCTGAGGTATGACAGCGTCTCTCCACGCCTCATTAGCCTCTCGAGCGGAGAGGACTGCTCACGCCCACCAGAGCCACTTCTCTCCCTCTCCAACCATATTAACCTGCTTAAATGGAGTGGGGGGCCTGTGTGTGTGTGTGTGTGTGTGTGTGCGTGTGTGTGTGTGTGTGTGTGTGTGTGTGTATGTGTTAAGGGTGATGAGGGATGCTTTAAAGGCTGTCATTTCCTCTTTTCAGAATGCAACAATTAAGTCACTGTATAATCTTAACTTTCACTACATCATCACTCAATCCATGGAACTGCCCCCCCGCTACCTCAAGGAACTCCTCCATACCCCTCAGACCTCCTCACGCACCCTCCGTTCTACTGTCACCAACCTCCTCAAGACCCCCAGGACCAAGCTCCGCACCATGGGAGATCGGGCCTTCTGCTCGGCTGCTCCCAGGCTGTGGAATGCTCTCCCTGACCACCTAAGGGCACCACAGCCTGTGGATGCTTTTAAACGAGGCCTTAAAACCTACCTTTTTAATAGAGCCTTTTTTTAGCCTTTTAATTGAAAATGTTTATTGTTTTATCTTCTTGTTTTTAATTGTAGCACTTTGAGATGTCTTATGTAAAGTGCTTTTATAAATAAAATGTATTATTATTATTATTATTATTATTATTATCAAGTAAAGTCAATCGATCACACACAAATATTAGTACGCCTGCTGAGCATGTATGTTCTCTACACAATGTGACCCTACAGTACATGGGTAATTTGTCAATTTGTCAGCAGAGCAATGGGGTCAGCTTCTGCATGACGCTAGCCTGTCGTAGGTCGTTATGGCTCCTGAACTGTGGGTGATGGAGGTGATTCACAGGAGATACTCCGATCAGGGAGTCTTACACAATCTGTCAGGCTCCGCAGATTAATGAACACAACCAATTTCACACATGTCTACACATGAAGATATACAGTGTGTCTGTGTATATTATACATACCAGTCTACTGTCTTATGTGTCTAAATATTGTCATTGTTCCTATGGCATCATCACAGAGTTCATCATTAATCATGTTGATTAATAGATGATACCGGACTCATATGTATAGTAGTTGTGTGAGTGTTGGGCATGCGAGAATGAGATCTACCATAGTGTTTGATGTCATAGAAATTAGATTCTTTTTTTTTTTTACCAAAAATGTATCTCTTTTGACATTTGCAGAGCTCACTCTACAAGTTGAAATTATTTTGAAAACCAGGAAATGGCCTCCTGTATAAATGTTCCACATTCTTGAAGAGATTCCTTGTCGCTAGCTAGCTAGCACTGGGCCACCAGCGAATCAGGAATCAGCGGTTTGCGGCACCCTTTTTATTTTTAATATGACTGATAACTGTTATTTTACATATTCCAGTTCTAACTCTTTCTTTTGTCTAGCTGTTTAGCAACATACTTTATAATATGACATTGTTCTCTTTGTCTTGTGAGCTTATGTACTGTTGTACAATTGACTATACCTGTACTGCTGTACAATTGATTGTACCAGATTATTCCACATGTCGGTATTACTCACTATCGGTATGTCTATTGTCAATTATAGTCTCGTACTCTCGTATTCACTTAGCTTGACTGAGTGTCTTTTTACCTTTTGTCAATTGTACATTTATTATGTCTGTATGTCTGTATTTTGTATGTTCAGGACCCCAGGAAGACTAGAGGTACATCCGTGTGCTTCTAATGGGGATGCTTAAATAAAATAAAATAAAATCCTAATAGTATCATAATTATGACTGGATCCTGTAGAAAAAACATTCCCCCATGTGATACAGGGGAAGAAACTGATAATTGGGAAATAGAGAGACAGAGAGAGAGAGAGAGAGAGTATGAAGGAGCATCAGAGATAGACCAGAGACAGAGAGAGAGAGAGAGAGAGAGAGAGGTGTTCTGCTGAGATTGAGTCTTGAAAGGGAACCACTTGCTTTGGTCACTGGTAGACGACTTTTTGGCAGCGGAGCACGGAAAAAGCTTCATGAAGCGGGCTCTGAGACCACGGCCGGGGCCGTTCTGGGGATAGACGTAACCTAGGAGATACATGTATGAGTGTCACATTTACCCAGATGAACAGTGGCTGCAATGCATGCTGGGAGAGTGAAACGGAAGGCGTGGGGGTATACAGAAAAGGGTGGGGGGGGGTCACAAAGGACTTCTGGACACTGTCCCAAAAAACCTTTCTCAGGACAACAATACGGGACTAGTGCAAAGTGCACTAAATGTGGACGTGGAAAGAATGCATCTGATGTTAAATCTATTCACCTGTTTGAGTTGAATATTGAAGTATTACTGTGTGTGGGTAATCAGCATGCACCTTGGAGAACAAGCTCCAGGAATACAGGTCAAACACTGAAACCATTTATTGATTTTTTTTTACATTTCAATTTCCATCCTTTCAGAATGGGGTCATCATCGAAAAAAAGGAGCTTTGAATATGATATGAACATATGACCTCGTGTCAGGTTGCGTACTCATTTGACACACAGCCAAGCATATCATTTCACATGATTCCCCTGGTCTGTGCTATACCTCGGCCCACCTCGGCCGGCCCACCCGTTGGGAGCAATTTGGGATTCAGTGTCTTGCCCAAGGACACCTCGACATGTGGCCAGCCGGGGATAAAATTGCCGATCTGCCGACCTTGAGATCATTAGACGCCGGCTCTACCTCCTGCTCCCCAGCTGCCCGCGACCTGTCATATAAGTGTTCAAGTCATTTCCCCTCTTGCTCGAGGCGGTGTTGAAGTGAAGGGCGCTAATGTGTGGACGAAATTAAATTCTAGAATGCTGTCAGTTCCTTGTCTCTCACACTATACCTTGTAATTACAAGACCGCTTTGATGTCGGGTATAAAGAGTAATGTCGGTGAAAGAGAGCTGTATATGTTTGTGAATAACACTTTGTGAGGAATCTTTTTGTGATGAGTTTGGGAGCTCTGAGGTGGAAATGAAGCTTCACAACCTGGGGTTTAATGTACTGTATAAAACTACAATGATAGTTGAAGTATTGTAGCAATGGTTAGGCTATTTTGAAAAATGATGCCCTGATGGATAGCATTGCCTGAGGAAACAATTGTTCCCCATGGACCTTGAAAGATGATTGGGTCTTCCATGTGGGAGACCGATATTAAAACCCTCTCTATTCGACACACAATATTTCTACCCTGAATGTTCTGAGACATTGCACCCTCCGCAGTAAACCCTGCCTATTTGACTGGCGTTGGAAAAGCAGAAATGCTTTTGATGGTAATTGATGAAAGACTCATCACTATATATCAAAGCCCAGTGTTGCCAATGATCAGCAATCGATCCCATGACTTATATCGGGTCGTATAAGGACATAATCAAACATACTGTTTCTCATGTGGTAGCTAGGACACAGTATACGCAACAACAACATGATCAAAATCCTGCACTCTCTTCTGACAAAACAATAAAAAGGGCAGTGTAATTCATGTCCTTTAATGGCATAGAGTAGTCATACAGGGCAGTTGATGCTACGTCAACAACCTAATCTTATGCCGATACGGACGCATGTTCCGATTGTTCACGTCTCAGAATACGAATAATGTCTACGCATGCTTGACCACATGAATTACGAATTGTGTGGCGAGTTAGGCAGAATTAGGCATTCACTTTGAGTGGTTATGGTTAGGGTATGTTGCAGGGGGAAGGCAAACGTTTAAAAAAAGTAGTGTCCCAAAGGCAATTCGAACCAGCGGCATTCGGGTTGTGTGTCGGGCAGTTTCTGCCTCCGCCACCAAACCTCCTTAGTTAGCGAACCTGACGCACCTCCTGGTCATGCATCAGCAGTTTCAGCAGTTGGTCGTCTAACTGTGACGTGAACGAGAGGAGCATGCGTCCGTATCTGCGGGGTGAGCAGGTTGATGTCATTATGGGCTTTTGCTAATTGTCATAAATCCCTGTTTCCCACAATGACACACACACCCTACTGCTGTTTGGATCCAGAAGGATAAGTCAGTGTCCTGACTGAATGGGGGTGTTTGGCAGACAGGAGCTGAGGGAGAACACTTAATTTAGATTCATTAAAGGGAGAAAGTAGTTACAAGCGGGCAACCTTGGAAATCAGGACACAAGTGGAACACACATTTAGGAAATCCACACAGGCACAAGTTGCAACTCATAGGACTAAAAAAAGAAACGATTTTGCACTGCAATGAGCAGGCTGAATGATAGCACTAAAACACTTTCCGCACTCCTTTATCTTCACGTCAAGTGATCTCGCGTTGTATTGTTGTCTGTGTCTGTGTACCCTGTCTGGTATGTTTGTCTTTCATGTTTTCATTAATTATGGATTGAATGTGTTTTTAATACCCTGGCTGCAACCAAAATAAAATTGCCCCTATCGGAATAATACATTTGACTTGGTTTGACTTGACTTGACATTGTGATGTTTTTTTTTGGGAGCTGGGCGGGTAAGCAGCTGGGTACGGGAGGACACTAAGTGGAATGATTCAGGTCTTGAAGGACACGGTCCTTAATCAAACAGGAAAAGAGCATGCCGCCAGAGCGTCTGGGATTAATACATGCCCTTTGTTCCTTGACTGAAAATGGAAGTGATATGTCATAATGTAGGAGACAGCTTTATGGCCTTCCTTACCACAGCGCAGTTGAATTACGGTGGTAAGTTGACACGGGATGTCATCTTATTGAATCAAAGGCCCCAGTGTTGTTGTCCTGACAACAGATTTCAGGGAGTACGGGTCAAGAGGGGGGACCATTCAAATCAAAACACAGCGTAGAAATCACAACGTGCACAGTCACACAGATGCTGTCATGTTGTACTTTTTGCCTTCTGTGAAGAAAATCGGCCTCGTTTTGGCCTCTACAGTAGCAGCTAGTTAGTAGATTGACTCTGAAGTAAACACTTAACCTTAAATAAGTAGCAGGTCAAAATTCTCTGATCAATTTCACTTGTTCATTCCATCCTGTTAACTACAACAGCCGTGCTTTTTTACCTACTATAAGAGCCGCTCTTTACAATGCTAAGCTGCTATTTACACACAAAGACCACTAGTTGGCCGCTTGTAAATTAGCCTGCCTCCTACACAGAAAAACTGCAAAATAGCTTTATACTAGCTTATCCTGATGTGATTTTGAAAATGTAAGGATACTGGGTGGTAGAACGCACATATCTAGGAAAAGTCATGAAAGGAGGGTCCTGAAATTTGATCGAGTGCAAAGATATAACATTTATTTTACTCACAGGATCAAATGACCCCACCCACGGCTATTCTAGTGTTAACATACACTTCTCTCATCCAAAAAGTGGCTGCCTTGAGCATATCGCTGCTAGGCAATAATGAGTAGTGAGTTCAGACCCTCTGTAAGGGTTATAGGCAAGGCAATAAATGCCTCAGCAAAACATAATTCCCATGGGACACACTATAACTACCCCAATACATGTACAGCAATAAAAAGTGTATTTCAGCCTGGTATACTCTTGGCAAGAGAATCGACAAAGCCACAAAAAGTGAACAGTGACGCTCTGAAAAATGTATGCTGGAATATTCCTGACCGACAGAGGACAAACAAATCAATCACATCCCAATGCTCGATTCCATAAAAAGTGTGACATTCAGAAGAGTCTTTTTTCCCCCCTGTGAGCTACAGTAGACCTATAAGCTATGGTTCAGCTCCCCTTAATCAATAGGATCAATGGACCGAACAACAGTTTTTAATAAATCCATGTTAAAAAGTCCTCTTTAGAAATAAAATGGCCACTGACTCACAATCAATTCATTGTTGGATAGTCTTTTGCTTTTCACTGAAACAATAAATGTTTCAAGGTAGAGGCAAGGTAGGTAACTTTAGTCCCGAGGGACCTCATGGTCTGCTGACTTTAATTAGAGCACATACAGTATAATCCATAATTTATCTGACTGAATGTTCCCTAACTTTGTTTATGACATCAGAAGCGTATTCTAATGTCTGATATACCGTGGGCCTACTCGTAGGAAAGGCAGGAAAGCTGGTTCCCTCAGACAATGACTTAAACAATGAAAACGTTCATATTAATCACCTCCCCTGAGTCCTGAACCTTGGTTCCAGGATAGAGTGTATTCACCAACAGACCTATCTTTTCAGTACGTGGTCTGAACAAAATAAAACACTCTGTGCTTTGTTTCCAAGAGCTATCGTTTCTCCTGCCTGTCGAGGTCTTACTCTCAGTGTGAGCAAGCATCAGATCTGAGACGCAGAAACCCTCACCTAGTTTGACCTCACGAGATCCAGAGAAGAGGAAGAAGAAGAAGAAGAAGAAGAAGAAGTAGAAGAAGAAGAAGAAGCAGAAGAAGAATGAGAAGGAGAAGGAGAAGAAGAAGAAGAAGAAGAAGAAGCAGAAGAAGAATGAGAAGGAGAAGGAGAAGAAGAAGAAGAAGAAGAAGAAGAAGAAGAAGAAATACAATTAGAGATCCAGAGTGTGTCAGCTGACTGCGATGGACCTCTCGCTTCTGCCCTATGAAGAAAACAAAAAACCCCAGTCTGAACAAACTCTGTGTTGTGTCCTCTCTGCAAAAGACACATCCCAGCCCACTCCAGTTGACTTTAGTAAACCCTGAGCCAATCTCTACACTGATCGTATCTCTACCTATACCCCCACTCCTTATATAGTCTGCACTGGGGCTTGGCAGGACAACAAAGGACTAACACAAGAGTCTCATGTTCATGGAAAATGAATAGTGTGACGAACCTGAATGAAGCCCGTTAGGGGGGTGAATACCAGAACAGTTACAACATCTGTCCAGTCAACATCTAAGGCAGACACACAGGTCTGAAAACATCAGCCAAATGTGACGAGGAGTAAGAACGTGTCCTGCAGGCACTGATCCTGTCAGGGAAGCTACGTCACCACAGCATCGGGGGAACATTACCTCTACAGAGTGTTATTATGCGTCCAGACTGTCTCCAGGTGTAATGTACAGTATTTCTCCCCACACTCATCTGAACTGTATAAAGGGTCAGGACAAAGGGGACTACTAGCTCCTGCGACGAGAAACACAGTGACCCAGAGATGATCACACGTCAAAGTCAGATGTCACGGCATAACATTCACATCATGGAGGTTATACTTTTGCCTAGAGAGCAACATCTAACACAACTCACGACGTCAGGCGCCCTCATCAATCTGAAAGTGTACTGATCTGCATGGCCACGTCTATCACCGAATTACACCAGCCCACAGAGAGAGTGTGAGTAGGGAATATCGGCTCCAATCCATCATTGAAACCGAAATTAGCCATGGGTGCTAAGGTGCGACATAAATAAAGCTTATTATTATAATTAATAATAATAATACGCTTTATTTAGAGCACATTACTCCTTCAAAGCAGAAGTAATCAATTAATCAGTGAGTTGGAAACAGACAATAACAGACAATAGCATAAGGATGTCATATAAAGGCGATCATTTAAACCGTGCTATGGTAAAGTTAGCTTACACAAGTCATACTCTTCAACAGTCATAGACAATCCAAACTGTTCTAATTGACGTTAATTGACATTAACGAGGATTACCATAAAGTCTGGCCATAGGACACAGATTTCTCTCCTGTTCTTATTTTTGAGGAGTGAAGTTGGACAGTACTAAATGATGATAATGGAAATAATGGAAACTGATGATAGGTTATTGATTCACCATTACATTTGAATTTTTTGACCAATTGACCGACTGAATGTCAACTCATCAGTAAAGGTTACAGCATTGATCCACCTATGTGGCAGACATGTTCATATTAATTGTGCATAAGATCAACAAATACTATAGGTGTGTGTGTGTGTGTGTGTGTGTGTGTGTGTGTGTGTGTGTGTGTGTGTGTGTGTGTCAGGGAGAGCAAATGTAAACCACTCACTGAGAACCTGGTATGTACTTAAAATGCGTAACTCCAACATTTGTGGCATCTTGGTGGTGGGAAAATATGGGTCATTCCATCCATAAAGGGGCCTAAGTGACTGTGATTGTGATTTGGGTCAACATTTCATAATGGGTTGATTCAAATGTGTGTATTATTTTTATGCAGTCTTACATGTAGTTATAAGAATAAAAGAACGTCTCCTGCAGGCATAATGTGCCAGTGCCTTTTCACTGTTGCTTTTAATAGGAAAGGTGTTTTGCAACCAGGAGTGTTTTTTTTACATAAACCAGTTTTTGGTGAACACGGCCCCTGAAACCATTCACAGGTGAACTTGAGGATTTGTCAAAGAGAAAATTGTTGACAACATCACTTTACTTCATGAATCTGGAGTCTTGGATGATGTAACAAGGCAGACACCAAACATATCTCTCTCATGTGCGTTGTCACACAAGCCTGCTTTCTAAAGACGTTCATTCATAAAACCCTTGAATTAAGTGACGACTGGTGAAAATGTCACTGCTAGTTATTTATATCTGTGTGCTCAAATGAGTTACAATGTAACTCACACACAATGGTAGATCAAAGAGCAAGGTCACATATTAAAGGGTTAAAGAGGCGTAATTGAATTGTTAAAAGCTAAATATACATTATAACATGCATAATACAGCCATACGTCCACAGAAAGATCATAATATGTTTGCCTAAACTGTGAAGACACCATTAAAGCATTAAGCATAGGTTTCCAAATCAATGCATACATTGTCTTGGCTGTTGCTATGTTCCCCCCTTATACCTTCATGTAATTCCAACCAATAACGTGTCTTGTCATTATCACTGACACGTTAAGAGGACCTCAAAGACGGTCCACCACATAAACTCCTCACTGACACGCCTTATTTATGGAATGACCCATATGTTGACTTTAATGAATCATTCCAATAGAGAGTTGTGTCTCCTTTAAGCACCAAATCCCCATGTTCCTGAGTCCAAATGAGGATGAACTTGCTGACTGTCCCTTTACAGCAGGGCGATGAAGTGAAACGACACAGCGAGAGAAGAAACACGAATCATGCAAAAAGAAAAGTCCAACAGTCTGTTCGATAGTAGATTCAAGGGGTTTTGGCAGAGTCCTATAGAAGAGTTCCGGCTGGCCAGCGTGAGATCTGGACCTGCTCTTCCGGTGTTCCACCAACATCAACGGCACACCTGCCTTTCCTGGGCTAGGTTGTGGATTCGGGGGAAGCGTCTAATCTAAATGGACTGGCGTTTGATGGCTGGTGCAGCTGTTCTGCCAGCTTTGCCTTCATGACCAGCCACTCAAAAAGCAGCATCTGCTCAGGTGTAGGATCGAGGTGTGACAGATGAGCTTCAACGTCTTTCAACATCACCCTTTTTAAAATTCAAAACGTCAGGCAAGGTGTCTTGGGAATATAAAAAATAATGGTGATTTTGGAGTGGAAGCCAGAGTTTGTAAGAAAAAGCTGAAAAGAGTGTGGACCCCATCTGTGAGGTCAGGTGGCGAGTGAAGAGTGAAGCAATGTCTGAAACTGTTGCATCCATTAATATTGCAACACCTTTGCCTGTCAGTCAGTTGGGTAAATATTTATTTTGAGTGCCATTGGGACCAAAACTTTGGCTGGTGAGCCTTTGTCATTGAAATAGGTGTGAGCCAATGCCCCTGGCACCAGAAGCTCCTTTGAAGCCCCATGATTTATAAATCAGTGATTTTTTATCGGTGCGGCAAACAGATGATGCAATCCTGGCCAAATTCACGTGAAGGATAGCATCTGTAGGCCAGACATGGAACCTTTGGCCGTAGGACTTCACCCTTTATCTTGTATTATGCCTATTGAAGCCTAAGAAGTTTACTTACACTCGTATAATGTGACGTAACCCGAAATTGAAACTTGAAAACTTCTCACATGTTATTGTGGTGGTCGTATATACCCCCCCCCCCCCCCCCCCCCCCCCGTGTGAGACTATGCATGTTGTTATCGTGAGCGTGTGAGACTATGCATGTTGTTATCGTGAGCGTGTGAGACTATGCATGTTGTTATCGTGAGCGTGTGAGACTATGCATGTTGTTATCGTGAGCGTGTGAGACTATGCATGTTGTTATCGTGAGTGCGTGTGAGACTATGCATGCTGTTATCGTGAGCGTGTGAGACTATGCATGTTGTTATCGTGAGCGTGTGAGACTATGCATGTTGTTATCGTGAGCGTGTGAGACTATGCATGTTGTTATCGTGAGCGTGTGAGACTATGCATGTTGTTATCGTGAGCGTGTGAGACTATGCATGCTGTTATCGTGAGCGCGTGAGACTATGCATGTTGTTATCGTGAGCGCGTGAGACTATGCATGTTGTTACGGGAGCGCGTGAGACTATGCATGCTGTTATCGTGAGCGTGTGAGACTATGCATGCTGTTATCGTGAGCGTGTGAGACTATGCATGTTGTTATCGTGAGCGTGTGAGACTATGCATGCTGTTATCGTGAGCGTGTGAGACTATGCATGTTGTTATCGTGAGCGTGTGAGACTATGCATGTTGTTATTGTGAGCGTGTGAGACTATGCATGTTGTTATTCAACATGCCGCAGAAAGAGATGGTCGAGTTCTACACGTCCATCATTGAGTCCATCCTCAGCTCATCGATCACTGTCTTGTTCCCTGCCTCCACTGCCAAGGACAAAGACAAAGACAGAGAGACACACACACAAACACACACACACACAATGGACTGACAGTGCAATTCATTCTGATTCTTCTGGTTCTGAGACTACAGACCCAACACCCAACGTATTCATTGCAATCTCTGGGGATTTTAACCATGTCACCAACAGATATTGTCAGCAACATACACACACACACACACGTGCGGCACGCGCACACATGCAGACACACCCCCACACGCCACAAGCAGCATGTGCTATTGTTGTCAGGGAAAATCATAACTCTTTATGACGTCTCTGTGCGACTCTGTATGATGTCAGTTGTTCAAAGTGGCAGCTGAATGAGCAGAAATGCCACTGTGGCTTTAGAACACAATCTGTTTTATCTGACGAAGCAAGAGATGCAGCCAGCCAGTATGTCTCTTTGCAGAGTAGAAGACAAACAACATCTCACACATATGCTATGTCATGAGACCACATTTCCTTGTTAAATAGCCTATACTGTAGGAGATGTACACATAAGGCTTGGTTGAGTCATGGCAAAGCTCTCAAATGGAGTACTGCTTCTGTCCCACTTATATTTGTATTTGTTTATTATATTTCTGTGTGTGTGTGTGTGTGTGTGTGTGTGTGTGAGTGTGAATGCATGTGTGTTGAGTGGGGCTTGTGTGTGTGTGTGTGTGTGCGTTACATTGGCGTCACTAGTTCTAGCCGAGAGGGAGAGGGGCATGTTCAAGACAAGAGGTGTCCTTGGGCCGTATGCTGAAGGCCAGGCCAGACATTAGTCGTCTTTACGTGTAATACAGTACATTCCTCTTGGCTCTTCCATAGCTACACATATTTAAACAAAAAATGATTCAACACAAATGATAGCAGACATTGGATTTCAACTGCTGCCAACAACGGACATCTCTCAAATTACTTTTCAGCATTTCTGTGCGTTAGATCTAAAGACTCGAGAGTCGATAGAAGATAGGGATTTTCGACCCTGCTCTCGACTACCTAATGGGAAAGGCTTGTTCCATCTCACACGTGCAGCATGGTGAGTAGATACAAATAAAATCAGCCATTCGTTCCCATTTGCTGTGTCTCAAATACAAATGGGCCCAAAGATTGGAGTCTGGGAGAGCAATATGTCATTTGTTGTTATTCAATAAATCATGCTCTGAAGATTTTTTCATCAGTTTCATCAAATTGTACAGGGGTGGTTCAGATTGATTTCACACTAAGAGCATTGATAGCTAAGCTATTGTAACATAGCCTACCCTAATATGTTGGCTGGGTTTTTCCTGCAGAGAGAATCTTTTTCAAAACAAGTTTGAAGGTTGCTCCAGGCAGTTTTCTGTGTCCCAAGCAATGTGCCATCAGAGAGTGCCATCACTACACGCACTCCTTCCATACGCAGGTGGTCACTGGACGCACTGCACAGGAAAGGAGACTGGCTGACTTTGTCCAGTCAAACAGAGCCAAGCAGCATTTAGTGGTTCTTTGAGAATGTTGAGAGTTTGCTCATCATTAGACAGACTTATCTCACAGAAAAGATTCACCCTGGGCCTTCGGTAGGAACATCAACAGACCTATCATTTAACTATGCGGCTCATTAGGCATGTAGTATGTATTTAATGTAACAAGTGACATTAAATGTCAAACAAGTACCACACAATACACTCACAAGTCAAATTCCCACAAAATAATTGTTTCTGAACCTTGCCCATAGGATGTACTTGAGGGGAATGCTTCTTTTTTAAGCGCTTAAAGTCCTACTCCGAGGGCCCAGAGTACCTAAACAGAGAGGAGCAGCAGGACACCCTCGGCTGCCTGGAGGCACTACTGAAGTCAACAACTCAAGGGAGCTTCACGGAGGAAGTCGTGACGTTAGAATTATAAGGTTCTATCTCCATTTTTGTCAAAATTGAGTTTTTTACATAATCTGATCCATTAGGTGTTTATTAATGCCTGTGTGGTGTTATTTTTAAAATGTTGAAATGTTTTAGTTAGTAATTAATAAAATACAAAGGTTCCATCTCACAAAACATAATGGAATGTAAAAACATTGACGCTCAATATCTCTGAACTGTCCTAAACGGAGATAGAACCTTATCCCTCTATGGCACACATTATGAATCCGGTTAGGAAAAAAAAGTTTGGAGTGTTTTTTTGTCTTAGAATAGACCAAATAAACATAATCTAAAGAAATGTTATATAAATATTTTTTGGGGGGTACTTTTGGGATGCGTTGCCTTGAGGCAACACTGTGCCATAATGGTCAGTCAAAGTCAAAGTCAAAGTCAAAGTCAAAGTCAGCTTTATTGTTAATCCAATATATGTACAGACATACAGAGGGCTGAAATTGTGTTTCCCTCTCATGCACGGTGCATAGAAAACAAAAACAATAAATAACAGTATAATACGACAAGATTAGACATATCTATATATATACAAAAAATACTAGATAAAATATGTTAAATGTGCGGTACAATGTACAGGGGTGGAATACAATAGACAATAGTGCAATAGTGGTAATTGGCTCAGTATAATAGAGTAAAGTGGCTAAAGTACGTAAATATAAGTAATGGTAAGTAATGGCATGGAGAGTGCCCCCGAGAGGCGCCTGAGAGGTGCCCCAAGAGAGGCGCGCCTGCCCCCTGACAGGTGCGCCTGACCAGTGTCATGGTGTCATGGTGAATCCATGGTGGTACAGTGTTGCCTCAAGGCAACATTTGCAACTTACCATAATGGTACGGTGTTGCCTCAAGGCAACATTTGCATTTTAACAAGTTTCCATTACTTAATTAGCAAATAAAGTAAATTAAACTATTAGAAGGTAAGCTTTACTCAGCTATTATTATGAATATATTTTTTTCCAGATTGAAAAAGGCCAGGAAAATATGTTTTCAGACGATGTTTGTGGAGAAATGTCTAAGCTGACCCTTGTGGGACAGTCTGCAAGAAAGGGATGCTGCATGGCCTCCAGAGAGACAAATTCAAACACTGCCTTTGGTTCCTTATGGTCCTGCCTATTTTTCTAAGTATTGCATCATAACAAGAGCATTGTGTGAATGTAAAAGGCCAAGAATGGGTATGTTGCCTCGAGGCAACAAGGTGCCATAGAGGGTTAAAATTCTAAGCTCACGAAGTGCTGTTGTGTGGGGAAGTTTCATTGCTGGGGATTTCAGTATTCATGTAGATAATGTAGAGGACACCAGAGCCAAAGCACTCTCTGTCCTTTCAGATGTTTTTGAACTTCAACAACATGTGAAACTCTCGACTCATAATCGAGGTCATACTCTGGACCTCATCATCACCAAAGGACTAGATACTTCAAATATTATTGTAACTGACATTGCCCTATCTGACCATTTTTGCATATTCTTTGACATCTATTTTCCCTGTTATTCAAACCATGACTGAAACTATTTCCAAACGACATATAAATGAAAACACTAACGCATTGTTCATCGAAGGCCTTTTCCCTAGCCCGCCCCCAAAACTTACTAACTGTAACTGTCAATCAAATTGTCCTTGATTCAGGTCCTGAACAGACTGTGGAAGGTGTTCGAGGTGTTAATGAGCCTCACGACTTGTGGGGAGTTGAAGGTGCCTGTCCATTAAAAATCAATGACACTGAAACCCAATTGGCTTTGTGACTGATCACAGTACAGCAAAGGCTTTCATTCGCAATTCACATGAAAGGGTTCATGTGATTGTGTGAGAAAATGATTAATGTCCTGCAAAATTCAAGGCCATGGGCAGAATTCTATTTGTCTGACAGGAATCAAATTGTGAGAATTTCCTTTTTCAGTCTGCGACTGCCCCCTCAACTACCAGGAACAGTTGTACTGCAGTATAACTAGGCTACATGAAGCAAGGCACTTTGTCTTTCCAATCCAATAGAGTGCAATATAATAGCAACCGCACACTCAAACACTGTGCACTGTGTGTTTTTTTGCACAGTGTTTGAGTGTGCGGATGCTGTTATTTTTGCACTCTATTGATACTCTTCAGTTCCAGCACCTCAGCAAAGTCTGATCACGGATGAGCGGTGGTATTTTCACTATTGGATTTTCAATCCAATAAAACTGCAGATTATTATTTTGTTACAGGGGAGCTTTATCAGAAATATAAAACTGACTTGGTGTGGCTGACTATGGTAGGTTTCACTGTATCATATACTGGGGAATTCCACAGTAACAGAATGATGCAATGGTAAACAAAAACCCTTAATGGTAACAAACCATACAGCTCTATGCACAGGGACTACCGGTACTTCAACAATTTGAGAAATAAAACAATAAAACAAATTGGTGTATTCTAGCTAATGGTTGACTTTTACAAAATCTATTCACTGACTTCTCTGGTACACATTAAATTTAGACCATTAGACCAATTTAGACATTTGTTATTAGCTCAATAAAACTACACAGCAAAAAAAAAGAAGCTCTTCACATGATGGTCCTCATGGGTCCTCATGGGTCTTTTTACACAGAATGGCTCGAACATATATGTTTTAATGAAAGTGGCCTCCCTCAAGCAGGTGACATCCCTTTTAATGAAATGACTTCAGACTAGCACACGTCAGCACTTCTATTCCCCGGGCCGATGTAAAAGTTGGATGGGGGGCGCATTATAAATAAAATTAACATTAACATTATAACTCAGCCTAAAATGACTGACACAGACTGACACTGTTTACAGCCCGTCATTTGTAAAGAATGAGAGAAAATGTAGAAGAAAATGTCATTTTTTGTGTAGTCACTCAGACTACACAATTCATGGATATCTGTCTGGAAAAACAACAAAAACAAAACTCATTCAGAAATATCAGTGATCGACAATTGCATTATGCATGAGAGCACCTACGCCCTCTGCATAATAATGTGAAAAACATTGTTGCCAGAGTTTGGGGGTGACCTTCTTTCTCATTCAGCTGGCTAATTAAAGTTATGAAAGTGCTGAATGAGTGTACTGGCCTTATTGTTGTGATTGAATAACATACAATATAATGGGTGAGTCAGTTCTAAGCCTCAAGCCAGCAGCTTCAAAGCTCTCACAACAAAATAGGTTCAAGAGGAAAACAGAATGTCCAAAATGCCTACATTTATACTTCACAGCCTGCTCTGAAAATGAGATGTTGTGGCCAATATCACTTTGATTTTAAATTGTTTTTAAAAATTATAAATGCCGCAACGCACATTAGTGCCAGTCTCTTCCAGTATCATCTCAAACATCACATGGCCTCCCATGGTCACCTAAAATGTCATTCTAGAGATATGTATATTGTGTTCCAACAATGCTCGGGAAGAGGTCATGCAATGATTTGCAACAATAAAATCTGCCTCAATAAGGGGATCTCAAGGTCAATCTTTCCTTGGCCTTGTAATGGTGGTGTAATCATCCATAACCAATTCAGCGCATCATTGTCTGTCACTATCCCTCCTCTTCAGAATGTATTATTTGGGAAACCTTCACATCAATATCAGTATTGAGGCTGGGGTATTTCCTAGCTAATCCAAATGGACAGGGACGGTCTTGGCCTGCAATAAGTTCTCCTCCCGTGCACTTTCCACTGATTGGGCTAAAGACACCGGAAGGGATGATGGCTTCGGTTTCCGAGGCAAAGGTCAAAAAAGGCTTTCAAGCCGAAGAACACCATCCCAACCGTGAAGCACGGGGGTGGCAGCATCATGTTGTGGGGGGGGGGGCTTTGCTGCAGGAGGGACTGGTGCGCTTCACAAAATAGATGGTATCACGAGGAAGGAAAACGTTGTGGATATTGAAGCAACATGTCAAGACATCAGCGAGGAAATTAAAACTTGTTCGCAAATGGGTCTTCCAAATGGACAATGACCCCCAAGCATACTTCCAAAGTTATGGCAAAATAGCAACAAAGTCAAGGTATTGGAGTGGCCATCACAAAACCCTGACCACAATCCTATAGAAAAGTTGTGGACAGAACTGAAATAGTGTGTATGAGCAAGGAGGCCTACAAGCCTGACTCAGTTACACCAGTTCTGTCAGGAGGAATGGGCCAAAATTCCACCAACCTATTGTGGGAAGCTTGTGGACGTTTGACCCAAGTTAAACAAGGCAATGCTACCAAATACTAACTACGGTAAGTGTATTTAAACGTCTTACTTACTGGGAATGTGATGAAAGAAATAGGCCTAAACGCTTAAATGAATCATTCTCTCTACTATGATTCAGATTTCACATTCTTCAAATAAAGGAATGGTTCTTACTGACCTAAGACAGGGAATGTTTACTAGGATTAAATGTCAGGAATTGTGTGAAAAACTGAGTTGAAATGTATTTGGCTGAGGTGTATAGAAACTCCCAATTTCAACTGTAACAGTGGAGAGAACATAATGTTACATAACACATCAAGGGATACGCTTGAGTCCCTTGAAACACCGCAAACAAAGAAAAAAGGAGGTTGGAGGTTATGGCTCTTTTAAAAATATATATTAGACCTTTACCCTTTGCCATCCGTCGACCGTCAGATTGCAGAGTAACGTTTAAATGAATAAGCCCCTGACGGGGTGGCCGACTGTCACTCATCCTGCTGCAGGCTCAAGGTCTGAGTGATGAGAATGGATGGTTTGATTTGATTAGATGTATTAGGATCCTTCATTAGCTGATGCAAAGCAGCTGGTGGTAGTTCGATCCACACAGCACTTCAGTGGGTAGAGTGACGCAGCAGAAACTATGAAACTTCTTCATCGGATTCCTCCAATTGTATGTTTTCATCTTTCCATCAAGCAATACGAAAAAGGACAGCTCCTCGTTAGCCTCATAGCATAATTGCCTTCAGTCATGCTTCACTTGCGGTCAGCCGAGCCATCTTTGTATGTAGTGTCAAAAATGCCGATGTCAAAGAGATGACTTGGGCAGATAGTGATTTTGGAATGTAACAAGCATTTTTTAACAAGCTGATGGCATCATAGGGAATACAGTGAATCAGCAGTGTTAGGAGAGGAGAGTTAGGCAGATATCTAAATTTGGCCAAAATATGACTTTTATGTCAATTATGCGATGAGGCTAACGATATCATTTACACTCTAAAAAAACTATCTCCAATAAGTCATTCAGTCAAACCAAATGACCACAAGACAGCTACAAGCCACGGTCAGGAGGTGGACTTAGAATGAATCCCCAACTTGGACAGTTGGAAAGACCGCAGTGGAGTGTTATCTGTCATAACACACTCCTGTTCTCCATCTGTAAGGGCTGCCAGCGGGTTAAACTGGCACATGTTCCTCCCCATCCCAGCTCATGTCATAATATGGTGGCTGTGAGCAGAGGAATATTATTTATCTTCCCCTTGATACATTGATTAGTCTGTAACCTCCAAGGCCTCACTCAGAACTAATGGCTCTCTCTCTGTGTGTGTGTGTGTGTGTGTGTGTGTGTGTGTGTGTGTGTGTGTGTGTGTGTGTGTGTGTGTGTGTGTGTGTGTCTGTGGGTGGGTGTGTATGTGTGTGTGTGTGTGTGTGTGTGTGTATGTTTGTGTGTGTGCGCATCTGTGTGCGTGTGTGTGTGTGTGTGTGCGCACGTCTCTGTGTGTGTGTGTGTGTGTGTGTGTGTGTGTGTGTAAGCATGTGCATGTTTATGTGTAAGGTTCTGTTAACATGACTTGGTTGTGAACCATCCACCACAGTCTGATTCTGCTCATGTCCAGTCATGTGAAATAAGAAGGAGAAGGGTCAGGTGAGCACTCTGAACCAGTCTCATAATGGGCTACAACGACATAGGAGGGGTTACCTCATCGGTCAATCACAGCACAGACTTTCTATTAGGAGATCCCATCAACCACAGTGGGCTTAGGGGCTCTTAAGACAAGCTAGAGTCAACTTGTGGTACTGAACATCCAATCCCATAGAACTGCCATAATATTCAGTCGCTAAAAGCATAGCATGCCTACTTCTGAAAGTAACATTGAACTGAGATTGGGGACCAGTAATAAACGTATCAGGATTGTACAGCATAAACAATACAAGGACTGTGTAAACTATGTGGCTGGCATTCACCATACCCTGGTATATTGGTGTATTGCCTGACCTAATGCTCCTGTGATGTTTCCACAGCATGGGTGCATGCAAGGGGTAGAGACTGACAAAAAAAATATTTGCAGACATGGCCCCCATATGTAGAAACGATCGAAGCATAGTAATTGAACTATGAAAACTGAATCGTACACAGCCCCTGTGGGTAATGACCATTTACAACACTAAGTGGTAATTTACCAGCTGTGAATGGAAATGTATTCTAGAAGGGTCTTATCTGTGGACGGCAGCTATACAGCACAGCAGCACTGTAACTGGGGACTTCTTTGATCAATTCCTAACTATGATAAGGCCTGCAATGCAGAGGGGTGGAGGGCATCTGAAGTTCATATACCGTAGTCTACATACCGTGACGTTAGAATTATAAGGTTCTATCTCCATTTTTGTCAAAATTGAGTTTTTTACATAATCTGATCCATTAGGTGTTTATTACTGCCGACTGTGTGGTGTTATTTTTTAAATGTTGACATTTTTGAGTTAGTAATTCATGAAATACAAAGGTTCCATCTCACAGAACATAATGGAATGTAAAAACTTTGACGCTCAATATCTCTGAACTGCCCTAAACGGAGATAGAACCTTATAATTCTAAGCTCACAATACTGTGTCTGTCTACAGAAACAGATGAGACATGGAAAAATGCAATATGCCTCTTTCAGGTGAGACTGTACCCTGATTAAAAAAGTTGTTCCAGATTGTCTGATCCCAAGAAAAAATTCTGTCCTATAGGAACCTAAGAACGATCTCAATAATTGTCTTTTGTCATTCGATTACCTGTCAAGTCAGGCTGATTGGATTATCAGTCAGACTGACTGGACATATGCTAACTCTTTAGTAATAGGCTAGTGAAGTGCACTAAACAGGATCATTATTAGCCAATTTCCTCTGAGAGATGACAGATACATGCAATAGGTCAATGGAGTTATTGACCCGACTGTCAGGCGGGCCAAAATGCTCAGCCATAAGACATCTTGTAAAGGCTGATCTGATTCGTAGGATAGCAAGCAACCACGTTATGTAGGCCTAGTTAATCTGACTACCATGTTGATGGATCGATACAATCACCACTCGCTTACAAAAAATGAGGTGTGACAACCTAAAACCCCAAATGTAATGTCCTTCCATCCATCCGTTGCTTGCAGATGAGTTCACCGCAGACGGAAAGCGCTAGCTGGCAGCTACAATAACAACAAGAAGAACCAAGGAAGCCTAGCAAAACAAGCTTTAACACAAAACAACAGCAGCACACCCACAGGACTACACAGCCTGCACAGGACCACCACAATAAGCACTGCAAAGCTACAACCACTGTTGCGTAAATGGACTGACTTATAAAACGCTTTACAATGGCCTCTCATTCACCCATTCACCCATTCACACACCAATGGCAGCAAGGCGCTGGCCCGCTCACTGGGAGCAATTTGGGGTTCAGTGTCTTGCCCAAGGACACTTCGACATGTGGCCAGCCGGGGCTTGAACCGCCGATCTGCCAACCTTGCGATTAGTAGATGCCGGCTCTACCTCCTGCGGCTCTACCTCCTGCGCCACAGCCGCCCCACATCCACATGTGTCCTTGTTGTGTTTCCTTCTGTTTTTCCTCTCACTATCATTCTACATCAGGTGTCCGTCTGCGATTGGCCATTCATCCCCCGTCATTCATAATTCATTCCTTGTTCCTGTCCAATCAAGAGAGCTGTCCATCTGACAAGCCATCTGACAGTCCGTCTGTTGAAATGTTCCACCAGATTCCTCATCGTCAGTCGACTCGGGTGTGGTTGTGTTCGTTTGCTGTCGACTCTTCAAGGTTCTTTGTGTTAAACCGTCTTGTTTCTTACAAACCCTTTCAGTCGTTTATTTTTATTTTTCATTGTTAAACTCTCTTGTTCATTTGCTTCATATTGAACGTAGTAGTCTCATTTGAGTTCGGTTTGTTTTGTCACACACATAGCCGTAGGAAACAGGTAAGTAGGTGAGCAACACGTTGGGTCACCCCTGTTATTTCCATCAGGCAAAGGAGCGGACGTCCCTAGTCATCAGGTTGTATATAGTATACCTTTTGCTAGCATATCAGCCCAATAGAGCTCTCAGGTCTTCTGATGCTGGTTTTCTCTGTGTACCACATGTACAAAAGAAGAGATTTGGTGAGGCTGCATTCTCATTTTATGCACCCAGATTGTGGAATGCACTGCCAGTTTACATTAGGGATGCAACCTCAGCACATTATGTTCAAGTCAAGACTAAAAACCCATCTTTTTAATATTGCCTTTAAATGACTAAATAATTAAATTAAGATTATATATCATGATTAAAGCACTGAGCTGTAACGTTTGCAGTAAAAGTGCTTTACAAATAAAGTTATTATTATTATTATTATTATTATTATTATTATATTATTATTATTATATTATAGGCACTAGATAGGGTTGCACTTTATTTGAGATTTCTCTGAGTTGACACCGCTCATAGTCTACCTGTTGTCCTGTGGCTTGTGTACTGTAACCTCACCACTATTATTGTAAATAAATGATTGCACTTTAGCTCTGTTTGTTTTTGACTTAGCCTATTAGTCGTTTTTCCCACATTAAACTGGGTGCATAATACCTTTTTGGTTTCGGCTCCCCTACACCTCCTAAACGTAGAGCAATAAGGTCTGGGAGTTGTAACAACCATCAAAAGCAGCGTGTCGGGGCGTTTAGGTGGCGTAGTGGGTTAAGCATCGACCATGTAACCGCAGGGTACCCGGTTCGATTCCGGCCGGGACATATCCTGCATGTCATCCCTACTCTCTCTCTCACCCATCCTTCCTGTCTAAAATCTCTACTGTATCTGTCAATAAAATGAAAAATATGAGTGGGACTGCCCCACTCAGAAAAAATAACTTAAAAAAAAAAAAGGCAGCGTGTCATCAAAGTCATAATCCCAGATGAGAGCCCCCCATTAATTGTTAGGCCATTGAGCCATGGCTGTGACAGCTATGTATACAGTTATGTATCAAATCAATTAGGCTATTCACAATTGAGCCAGATTCCATTCAGCAGCTTTATCGAATCAATTAAACATCTTAGATAATTGCAGAATTGAAAACAGAACATGAAACACATGAAAAAAGCCAACGAAAACATCACATAACATCAGAGATTACAAATAACTATCGACTAGCAATATCCCAGTTTAGCCCCCCCCCCACATACATAAACACACAATGCCAATGTCCAAACAATCAGTCCAGTCCAATATAATTCACACCCACACAATGATTTCGAAACATTGAACACACTCTAGGGTCAGGGTAGGTCATGTCAGCATTTTCCAACTCTCTCACAGCCTGTAAAACAAACACTACTTTCCTCTCTGTACGTAAATACATACAAGGACAAGCAAAGTATGAAGCCTTTACCAAACAACTGCCTGATTAATGGCACTTTATCTAAACTGAAGGCGCTTAATAAAGTTTTCGATGCTACTTCATAAGACAACTGTTGCCAAACTCAACTGTCCATTTAGTTGTTACATGTTCTGTGCACAGACTCTAGGCCCTTTCTTAGCAACGTTTACAGTGAGTGGTCATGATGTCCCTAGTGGAGGCAACAACACCAATTGAGATGTGCATAAGGAGCTTATGAAACTAATTAGGCTACACCTGTTATGATTATTCAATACATTTCCAGTAGAAGAGAAAGGAAGAGTGGAGCATGCAGTATGCATCCCATAGGCATTTTATATTGTGTCACAGACAGTCGTGCAACAGTCAAAAACAAATCAAACTGATGTTGCACAACAATGTTTTAAAGTTGTTGTTTTGTTTTTATGGGAAAATGCAAAGGCTGGAACTCGAGCTTTCCATTCGAGCTTTCCATTTACAGCCCAACCACAGTCTAAAAACCAAAAACCAGCCCAAAACGTATATTGTCAGAAAACCGATTAACCATAGACTTGCAAACAGGCCACACCAATATGTGTTATGTTCGTCCTTCCACTGGATAACAACCACTGGAGGTTTTGAAAGCCTCCTTTATTGCCAAGATGCAGTGGCATTCAACAACCATAGTAAGCCGTTTCAGCTCTACTCAACATATCATGTATACTAAAAAAACCTGGCCAATCTGGCAACACTGGTTACCTGTACTACTCCTAGTAGTGTTGCCATGTCCGTGGGCTTTCCATCCAAATTTGGCTACTTTGAAAACTTGGACGTGGGTGAAAATGTGTTGGTTGCGGGTGACATTTGTGTTCTTCGTCAATCTATTGACATCACTGTGACCTGCTGATTGGGACCATCAGGCAGTGAGGCAAACTGTCGCCCAAGGCTGGCCACTCTGTAGTGAAGTAGTAAATAATAATTAAAAAAGAAAATGTAATCGTTTTAAAAAGTGATTGTTCCTTCTTCGAGCATTGTGACTGCCAATGGCCCCTGGTTCCTAGCTAACGTTTTTTTTCTTCTTATGATGACAGATGTATAGATGATTCACTTGCTTTAGACAAAAGTACTTGCAACAGGTGGTGTGGAAACCACACAGTACATCACCGGTGCCCAACTCCCTGCCAACCGAGGGCCTTCAGGGCCTTGTTGCTTGTCAGGCGTTTGTATGTCTTTGATGTTCGGCTTTGATGTCTGTGCCTCTATGTAATATGTGTGTTGCTTTTATGCCTGCCTAACCAGTACTTGATTTGTTGATTTTAATTGTTTTTTTTATTGTTTTAGGTTTCCAAGTGCCAACTGAACATCTGGCCAGGGACTACGGACTTAAACTAGCCTTAATTGGCTAACTCCGGCATATTGCATTTGTGTCTCATATGTATTTTAATATGCACTGTCCCTGTGAAATAAACAATAAACTAAACCAGGAAAAGCGGTGTCTGCGGAGGGCGCGAGGCATCATTGAAGACACCTCTCACCCCAGTCACAGACTGTTTGCCTGCCAATCGAGGGCCTTCAGGAAAAGCGGTGTCTGTGGAAGGTGCGAGGCATCATTGAAGACACTTCTCACCCTCCTCCCACACGGGAGGCTGTACAGGCGTCTAGGCTCCCGCACCACCAGGCTTGTGAACAGCTGCTTCCCCGCAGCTGTCAAGCTGCTGAACTCAAAATCCCGGCGGTAGCCATTAGTTGAATCTAATCTAATCTAAAAAATGTAGTTGGTCTGATACTGACCGTCAACTGCCAACGTTAAGGAAACGTTCTTCTGCAACCCACGATTAAACAATATATATCAACGTTGGATGATCCAGATTACAACCATAAACCAACATGGTATGACAGACATAGTGGATGGTACATTCTACTGTTGGTTTTGACATTGTCCTACAGTTATTTTCCATCATCTCTCTATGGTTGGCAGAAAGACCAGTGAATCAACATTGCTGCACTATACCATTTTCTGTCATAACTGACATATAACAATTCAACCAAAAAATAATGTTAACATAAAGGTGTTTTTTTCTAAAATACACATGGAGCACAGACACAATATTGCATGCACCGCCCCCCCCCCCCCCCCCCCACCCCACCCCACACACACACACACACACACACACACACACACACACACACACACACACACACACACACACACACACACACACACACACACACACACACACTACTAACACACTAATGCACACAGGTGCACACTTGAACAGACCAAGAAAAGAACCACTCACAAAAACTGCTGTGAAAAGATCAAAGGCAGATACAAAAAAAAGGACTTTGAAATCACAAATCTCTCTCGCATTATATAGCCTATAGAAAATCTCTCTTCACTACTCAAGACCCTCTTTTTAATGCCGCCTTTAATCCTCTTTCTGGGGATCTACACACTTCATTTCTCTCTCTTTTATAGCTTTTCTTTTTTTTCTATTCATGTCCACAGCTCAGGCCTTGACTCAAACCCCTCTTTCTTTACTGGACCAACTAAACCAGTAAATCTTTCAATTCCTAAACATTTCAATGTTACGATGATCCCAATGTAAACTCACATAAGTGTATTCAGCATTACAGGAGGTGCATCTCACTGAAGTTATACAAATGACAGAAATTACAAATAGCCAGAGAGGAAATATCGCAACTGCAAACAACAACCGACAACCCAGAATCCCACACAATCCAAAGAGGACCTCAAAGCTTTTCTTACAATCCACACTTACCGAGTGAGTCTCTCTCAGTTATATACCCATCTCTCTATTATCTCTCTAACTTCCCCCAAAAATGTAAAATCCCCCATCCCTCCCTCCCTCTCTCTCGGTCCAACCTTACCCTCCGAAAAGCTGATGAGTCCCAGCAGGTGCAGCAGCTTAAGCGAGGCACACACCAGCACCACGATGCCCACCGTCTGCAGACCCTCTGACTCCCACACTGCGTTCAGCATGATGGTGCTGCCCCCGCGCTCGGCATCACCATACCCAGACCCCCCGGTCCCCCCGCCGGTCCCCCCGGATCCCGACCCGGCCTCCTCGCTGCTCTCGGGACCGCTGCCGCCGCCTCCCTCCCTCCCTCCCCCCGCGCTCCAGTTGCCCCTCGCCCACTCCACCTCCACCTTCACCTCCGTGCCCCCCTCCGCGCCCCACACGCACGGGCCGGGCGCCCCCTTGCACCCCCCGGCCGTCCGCTCGCTCCCTAAATCCAGGCTGGGTGGGATACGGCGGGGTGGGGGTGTGAGAGCAGGACAGGTGGGCTAGGAGGAGCAGTGGTAGCGGAGAAGTCTGGAAGACTTCGTCTGGATCACGAGAGTCCCATAAGAGTCACGAAGGAAGTGAAGAAGAAAGAAACAAGTAGGCTGAAGTAGGGAGAGGGTAGTAGGCAAAAACGATGAGAGTGTAGCTGTTCTCCCTTCCAAGTCTCTCTCTCTCTCCCTCTCTCTCTCTCTCTCTCTTTCTCTCTCTCCCTCTCTGTAAAGGTGCGGTAGTGTGTGAAAGCCAAGAAACAGAAGAGGAGACTGGACTCCACTGTTCCCTTTGACAGTTTGTAGCACTCCCTCACTCACAGGCTCAGGAGTTACATGAGGGGAGGGGGAAGAGGAGGGAGTGTACAGAGAGAGAGGGGAGGGGAGGAGAGGAGGGGAGGGGAGGAGGGGAGGGGAGGGGAGGAGGGGAGGGGAGGAGAGGAGGGGAGGGGAGGAGAGGGAGGGCATACTAGAGATGAGGAGGGATGTGTGCAGTGCTAGAGCAGATATAGAGACTCACACACATACTGTAGACATCAATGCATATAATCCAAATAGTGTGCCAAAAAATGCATCGTATCAGCATAGGCTGATAGAGAGAATCAAATCCATTAAGCAATGCAGGAGAGCTAAATGGAGAATCACACCATGGTAGATTGAGGGGGGTGTGTGGAGGGTGCGTACATGTCAGAGCTCATACATTACCACCACCTGCTGGGTTGCTATGGTACTGTTCATAATATCATCACTGACATTCAGAATGGAGTACAGTGCATAAGAATAAAGCATTACACTTCTTCTTGTCCATGATATCCATCAAACTCTTTGCATTCTGCCAAAGTCAAGGTCAAGCATTATTGTCTGTGTGTATATAATGTTGACAATTGTTCAAATGGGGTAGTGGTGGTCTAGTGGATAGTGAGTTGGACTTGTGATCGGAAGGTTGTGAGTTCAAATCCCGCCTGAAGCCACACCACTACTAGTGTGCCCTTGGGTAAGGCACTTAGCCCTCAGTTACTCCAGGGGGAATGTCCCTGTAATTCGTAATTGTAAGTCGCTTTGGATAAAAGCGTCTGCTAAATGGCAAAATTAATTAATTAATTAATAAAAAATTAATTAAATGATGTTTGTGTCGGACCCCAGGAAGACTAGCTAATGTCATGGCATTAGCTAATCGGGATCCTAATAAACAAACAAACCAACAAACAATTTGTGTGTTTGAGAGAATAGTTTTCTACCAGTTGTTGACCCCGGCACCTTTCAAAACCTATTACATGATGGGGATACAATTTGTCTGGGGTTTAGATCGAGGCTCATACAATTTTAGAGTATGGCATTGTGCAGATCGACAGTGTCTCACCGCATCCCTGTATCCCTGGCCACCAAAATATCCCTTTTCCAAAAAGAAATGTTCCCCTCTGCTATAAGGACTCTCAATACCTGACTCACTGCACTTAACCCTGCCAGATGTACTGCACTTTATAGTTGTAACTATTGTTGATTGATGATTTCGTCTTGTGGTTATGTGTGTACATTGTCCATTGTGATAGTCATGTGTAATGAGTGAATGTTTGATGTATTTGACACTGCTGTATTGAGTTTTTTTTCCATCTGTACCGACAACAAATTCCACCGACCTTGGTCGTGTGGTCATTAAACGATTCATTCATTCATTCATTCATTCATTCATGAAGCAGCAAGCGTCTTCATAGTGAGAGGCACGTTTCATCACCAAACACTGGAATGCTTTCTTGACAGACTAATCAGGGAAACACCTACTGTGTACATGTACTGTACGCTGCGATGCGTAGACTGTGTAAGGATATAAATCATTATGATTGATCTTTTGATTCCATACACTCACTGAACACTTCATTAGGAACATCTGTACACCTTCTCCCTCGTGGAGGTGGTGTAATGGTGTGGGGAATGTTTTCTTGGCACAGTTTGGGCCCATTAATACTAATCAATCATCACTCGAATGCCACAGCCTATTTGAGTACTGTCGCTGACCATGTGCCATCCCTTCATGCCCCACAATGTACCCGTCTCTTCTAATGGCTACTTCCAGCATGATAAAAGCACCATGTCAAAAAGCAAAAGCCGTCTCAAACTGGTTTCGTGAACATGACAATGAGTTCAGTGCCCTTCAGTGTCAAGGAGCTTAAACTCTAGAAAACAAAGTAGTCAATTAATCAATCAACACAAGTGGTCTGGTAATACAAGTGAAACGCAAACCACACAAACATACACACAAATCTACCGATTTAAATACTTCATTTATCTGTCATTTCTCAAATATCTGTTCAATTCAATTTCTGCAAAGCAGAGCAATTATTGATAATCTATGCCACAACCTGCACACAAAAGCATACACTTCACCAACATGAACCTACATTTACCAAAAACATATTTTGTTCAGTAACATTGAGGCAAAAATAACTGGATATGAAATCATAACTGACCTTGTAACAGGAAACAAAGCAGCTCATTTCAGTTGAAAAGAAAAATCAACACATGGCTTCATTTACATTTTCTGTCAACTTTGCCCCATACAGTACTTAGATGTGAATTAAATATGTTTGATTTATTCTTCAAATAAATAATTGAACGTGGTGCTATTTTAGAAAAATAAAAACATCCACCAAACATACTGTAGTTAATAAAAATAGCCTCTCGGTCTTCTCTGTCTGCTCATTAGTATGGGTGACATTCACAGAATAGGAAGCAATCCTTCGTGACAATAATATTACTCTAAAAAGGCCTTAGGGAATACATGGAGCTCATCTCAAAGTTAATATTCATATTTATTGCAGGGGGTGGGAGTGAGGACATACCAAGTTTGCGAGTTTGCGGATCACGATGAACCAATTATGAACCCCTCCAGAGCATAGAGATATTGTAACTGGGGAAGAATTATTGAAGCCATGAGACCAAACAGTCTAAGGGACGACAGAGATAGATCGAATTTGTTTACTATCTGTCAGAATATTTGACTGTTTTACAGTTTTGAGCATGAGTATGAGCCTGCCCTAGAGTGATCAACAACTCTCGCCTATCGATTGTTCTGGTCTGCTATCATTGGTGTTCTAATGGAGGGCATTATCATCAGATAGTACTACACATGGCCAATGGTCTAAAATTATCCACTAATTGTGATCCTCCTGTGAAAGACAGGTAAACTGCAATTACACCAGGCACTATTCAACCTGCCAATGCCACACAGTATATAAGGGCCTTATATTCCTCCATATCAACGTTAGTTCACAGTTCCTCATTCATAAACCTCTGTCTGGTAGTGTATCTAATGCCTGGTACACACAAAGATTTTCTGAAACTTAACCGATTTTTTTATCTGAGAGAGACAAAAAGATACAAAATCCATTCAAAATGGATTGAACAGTTTTGATCGTATTGTGGGTGGTGTGCTCCGATATTCCTAATACAGCACCCCACATACATAAAGATCTGTCCTAGAGTCTCAAGAGGACTTTCGATCATAAGTATTGAACACGTTGAATATTTACGATCATCGGCCCCGACCAATTTCCGAGCAGATTGTCGGGAGAAATTGACTCTTAACACACCTCTCACCACAGAATAATCTTGTAGGATAATCTTTAGACCCATCCGATAATCAGGCGTTTGCCATCCTTGGTCGGAAGGGGGGGAAAAATCGGCCAGATTATCTTTATGTGTGTACCAGGCTCAAAGCAGACATGTCTAAAACATCATGCCCCCTCAATGGAGAGAGACTCTCTATTCAAACTCTGATGGCTTATCGGCGCGGTGAACAGGAAGACCCAGTGACAGACCGGGGCGTATTGTTCCTACACCTCTGCAGGCCAGAGAGATTGATTTTGGAGAGATTACATGGTTTTCTTTTGCTCATAGCTGCCTCCCGCCCCATCCCACCTTATCACCATTCCTCTGGACTTGCCGACCGCCTGAAAGGAAGCTATAGAGGTCAAAGACTCAATCCACTTGACAATGTGTGACTGTCTGGAGCAGCAGCGTAGGGCTAAACAACAGTCCAGTGAGAATAAGGTATTCACACATCTTTAAATATTACCATGGTGGTCTTTGTCAATGAGTGGCTTCGTTTGATTGGCGGTTTACAAAGCCATCAACAATCCGGCCCCCTCCTACCTCGCCGACCTCATCCCCCTCCACCCCCCCCTCACGTTGCCTCAGGTTTGCCGACCAAACCACACTCAAGACCACCAGGACCGAGCTCCGGACCTGGGGTGATGGGGCCTTTTCAGCCGCAGCCCCGTCCCTCTGGAACGCCCTCCCCAACCACATCAGACAGGCCAACACCCTCCCAACATTTAAACAGGCCCTCAAAACTCACCTCTTCAAGCTCGCCTTCGCCAGTTAACCCTCTCCCCCTCCCCTTCCCATGTGTCCCCAGCACTACCTTAACTAGGCCCCTATACTTTCTTTTATTTCTTTTTTATTACTACTCAACGTTTTCAGTTTGTAAAGCGTCTTTGAGTGTCTAGAAAAGCACTATAAGTCTAATGTATTATTATTATTATTATCATTATTATTATTAACTGAAGAGTGTTTCTCTTCAATATGTACGTAGCTGAGGTCCTCTCAGGTTCCTCAGAACCAAACCCACGACACACCGTATGAAACTAGGTATTAGACAGTAACAACATAAACACTGCAGGGGGGAAAGTAATTATAATAATGTTGTTGAATATGTAACTACATTCCGGTGTTTATTAGTTTCTCTCCCCATGCATAGGCACTATCCAGGCTTAAAAAAAACAAGACCAAAAAACTAATTTCCATTAAGCCTTGGACAGCTGCTGTCTTTCCCAAGGCACTCGGCAGTGGAAACCGAGCTGCCGTGAAACTACAGGACCAAGGGGGGGTGGGGGGGGGGACACAACTTCAAGTTAGTCCTGTCATCAATCAAAACAACGACGATCGGCAGACAGGCAAAGACGAGATCCTCCGACTGTTTTCAGATCAGCCGAGGAGCGCCGCTACCGGTATAATTATGCGACGCCCTGAAGCGATCCGCTCAGGCGTGCAAAATGGCTTTGGTGTTTGTGTTGTTTTTTGGAGGCACATTAAAATGAGCCTGTCATATTTACAGAAGCGGTGTCTGTGACGAGAGGGAGGCAATTAGAAGCTACGAACCGAAGGCAACCCTTAGTGGAGCTACATACACTAGTGAACGGGATGACTCTGTTGTGTGAATACATTACTTTAGTGGACACATGGGACACACACACCTGTAGACACATACACACACACACACACACACATGCACGCACGCGCGCACACACACACACACACACACACACACACACACACACACACACACACACACACACACACAGACACACACACACACAGGACACACACGGGACTTATGCAAACACACATTATGCATGCAGTCACACATAAAACACGGTACAGTATCTCTGAAACACACACAGTAGGCTATACTGTACAGGCATTGAGTAAAGCCCTTGGGTCCAACAGCATGCTTGTGCCTCACTCAAAGGGGCTACTGTATATGTGCCTCTTTATCTCCGTCAACCCCCAGGGTCCGTGTGAGAATTGTTTCTCTCTATATGGATGACAATGATTCATTTTCATAACAGCTAGTTGCCATTTTGCATTTTCAAACAAACCCTTTGTTTTTGACAGCAAAGTTTAACAAACGATACAACTTTATGTGCAGGCACTTTATCTCCCTGTTTTTTTAATGTAACCACATTTCCCCAACACTATTTGAAAATATCTGCTCTAAATTAAGATTCAAATAAAGAGTGGGTTGTTGGCCAATATATGAAACCCTGTGTCTATCTATTTTGGTTGTTTAAATAAATTAAGTGGATTTACTGTTTATCTGGTTAACACAATGACTAAATGGGTCCCCTACAGAAATGTCTAATTTCTGGATTTGAATGTCATTCTCTACTACGATGATGTAGCTAACATAGGGAAACAAATGCAACATACAACATACAATATAAAACATTAAAAAGGGACAATGATAAAAAACTCACAAAACATAAGAAACATGAATCTGCCTTAGAAATATCTATGCCTCTCTCTCAACACTGACAAGACCAAGGAGCAGATGGTGGACTTCACGAAGAAGTCCACCAGGTAACAGAAACAGAAACTGGAACAGGCCCTCATTACCATCAACGGGTCAGCCGTAGAGAGGGTCAGCAGTTTTAAGTTCCTCGGCGTCCACATCTCTGACGACCTCACCTGGGACGAGCATACCAATCAGGTGGTGAAACAGGCACAGCAGGGCCTCTTTCACCTCAGGTAGCTGAAGAACTTCAGCATGAGGTCCAAGACCCTGCGGGCCTTCTACAGAGGCACGACCGAGAGCATTCTGACAGGGTGCATCACTGCTTCATGGCAACTGCAAAGCGCTACATAGGGTAGTGCGGACGAGTGCAACCGAGCACATCAATGGATGTGAGCTTCCCTCCATCCAGGATATATACAACAAACGGTGTGGCAGCAAAGCCTGGAGGATCATCAAAGATCCCTGTCACCCCAACCACAGTCTGTTTGAAGACTGTGGCAAAGCCTCTTCTGGTGCCTCAGGGCCAAAACTCAGAGGCTAACCAACAGCTACTTCCCCCAGGCCATCAGGCTCATAAATAAACCAACTATCATCCCCAAGCACACCCCATGGTATATAGACTACCTAAACATTAAGCCCATAGTCACTTTACTCAATGCTACCTCTTACACCCACTGAGTACAATACTCATGACATTCTACTGAACTATCTACTGTATTTACTATTTGTACTGCTAATTGTATCTTGTCTTATTTGTCACTTATGTCCTGTACATGACTGTAGTGTCATCTTGTGCTGCAATGTCAGGAACCGAAGCCCAGGAATTTCACACTCTTACACTAATGACGTGTGTTTTTTCAGTACTTTTTTCTTCATTATCCTAAAAGAAAATAGCCTACCCCTTTGGCAGCAAAAACAAATTATTTGGAAAAAATAAAAGTAAGCCTATGTCATGTATAGACACAAAAAGAGACTTCACTTCTGACATCCTGACATGCCTCTACGATACCGAGTGATCTATACACACTATAAGTCATTATTGACAGATACGGTGGAACAATACTGTAGTGCCTATCAGTTGTACAACCAAGTGCTGCCAGTTAGACATGCAGTGAATGGACAAAGTCACAAAGGCATTGTCCGCTTGTGGACAGTCGCAGAAAAAGCTAGGCGCTTTGAACTCAGGGCAGCATGCTGCTAGTGCTGATAACATTGACCCACAGCACCGTTTGTCTTAGCCGTGTTAGCGAGTGGGGCTATCTCGAAGCTTTACCACCACGATACTGTATGGAAGACAGACGGCCAGTCACCATTTTTAAGGTCTAGCTTTGTACTCCTGTTTTTACTGTATGCCATCCCTCAGTCGTAGGGTACTATACAAACCACTGTCTTTAAATAAAATCTCACGTCTCTTTAAAACAACAAAACAACAGGGAAAGACATATGGCGCATACAATAGCGGCTGAAAAACAGTGAACCACAAGTGACGGCAACAATTTTCCAATCACAAGAAATGGCGAGGAAATCCTCCTCTTGCTGAAACAGTTGCTGATAGAAAATCAATAGGGGTGGTTATCTCTCTTGAAAGAATCATGAATGTGGAGAAGAAACGGTTATGGCAGTGTAAGGGTCATCTGTCTTCAGTCCTTGTGCCCCATTAGCTCAAGTCAGGGCTAGAACTGAGAGTGAAGAGAGGCTGTTTATGCTCATGTATTCAACATGTCAAAAGATATAGCTAGATAACAATAATAATAATAATAATAACTTCAATTTATATAGCGCCTTTCAGGGTACTCAACGTCGCTTTATAGAGATCCAAGAAAATAACAAAAAACTGTCAGACAAACAGTCAGGCAACAACTAAACTAGGGGCCGAAGGCCTTGGCAAACAGGTGGGACTTGAGGGCCGCTTTAAAGCCGTCCAGGGTAGGGATGTCGCTGCACTGCAGTGATGACAACAAAAAGCCTTTTTTTAAAGGGACTGAATACACAGTAGCTTGTAACAGACTGTTTGTCTTACCCTAACACAACACACAACAATCAATCCACATGAGTCAATGGGTGGCATTCACCTCTGACCTCCACTATCTAACATCCTTTTCGGTCTAAAGCGGGCAACCACGGTTCACTGATGTTTCTGGACGAGGGCCTGTTCTTGATTTCGTTACAGTTTCACCCATAGTAATGTGTTATGGATCGGTCTGCAGGGTGAATGCGGTGCAGAGAGTGGCCAGTAGGCAGGGTTGTTGATAACTGCAAAACTCTTCAGTTTCAACGGGATTGTGTGGTTGAAAGACCTCAAAACCTCAATGCTTTTAAATGGAGCTTGAGGCTGAATAAACCTATACTGGAGGCCTACGGAATGCCATGATGCTGAATTCACACTGACACCAAGCATACAACAATCAGAGCCAATAGGTTCAATTCAACAACCAGGGACACTGAAATCAACCTCAACTATTCTATTGTATCTAGCCTAAATGAATGAATAAACTTGATAGTGGAGAAGCAGATATAAATTGTTATCAAAGTATTGTACCTTAGGTGGCGTAGTGGATTAAGCGCTGACCATGTACCGCAGGGCTCCCGGTTCGATTCCAGCCGCAGACTTATCCTGCATGTCATCCCTTCTCTCTCTCTCACCCATCCTTCCTGTCATAATCTCTACTATATCTGACATTAAAAAGAAAAATATGAGTGGGACTGCCCCACTCAGAAAAAATAACTAAATAAAAGTATTGTACTCTATCCCAAGGGGAAGGAAAACCCAAAGAGAATATAATTTTTGCTTCTTTTTATCATCTTCCACCATTTCATTTAATCTCCTTAATCCCAGTGACAGTAATTGCATGGAGGCATCACCTTGTCAGAAAGTGGTCAATGCTAGTAAAAGCACGACTACAGTATCTGGACCGATCTGCACAGATTTGCTAAACGGATCAGATATCATTGGCAGCAGACACCCGGAAAAAAGCGGACGCGAATTGAATACCACTGAGATTCCCCCCAGACAAAGACTGAGTGACTTGCAGTAGATAATAATAAAGAGGACACACACAAAGTGATGTGGAGATGTGTGTGTGTGTGTGTGTGTATGGGGTAAACTGATTTGCACTCTTACAGTATGACTTGTGTATTTGTGCATTAAAAGGATTTTGACGTTTGAATGTGATCATTGTAATGGTAAAACAATGGATTAGGGGGTGGTCTCACTAGAACATTTGCTTCACTTGAAACGGAGTTTAGGATAAAGTTCGCTTTGCTCTGCGTCGTTTGGAGCTGTGAGAACGCGCATTCGAAGTAACTCCCGGAGCAAAGAACCCTCGGATGCTCCGCTTGAAAAGGGTGGTTTCGCTTCGGTTAGAAACTACGCATCCATCACTTTGCTTCGCTTCACAAGCAAAACAATTCTGACAACAAGCAATGGTCCTGGTGGGGATTTCCTTTCACTGTACAGAAAAAAAGAAAAAAGAAAAAAAAGAAGCAGGACAAGAAAAAAGTGTGTTTATGGTGTATGTATACATTTTGCAAGTGAAAGTGATGAGGTAGACCCTCTGTATGGTGGATATTACAACGGCTGGAACGCTTTTCGTCCAATCACAACACTCGATTTCATCAACCCGTGGTATAAAACACTGTGCTAACACTCACACATTTCCTGATGATGAGAGAGCCAGCAGGTATAACTAGAGTCAATTAACCTCTTACCTACCATTAATCCCCATGGAGACAGCAGATGCATAAATCACCCCATGTTCATGTTTATGACAAGACACAGCATCATTATTGATAGTGGTATTACGCAGTATTGTGGAGTAGGACCATCTCTAACACAATAATAGGTAATATTAAATAGGTAATTTTTGTGGGGGAATAGTTTGCACATAAACATGCTCCTATAAGTACCTGCTGTACAAACTAAGACAGACAACATTTAGATCCTAAAAAGGTCTTATTCATGACATTTTCTCCAGAAGTGTACCACACCCATTCAAGGGCGTTTGCATGAATGTTTGGAGGTAAACAAAAAGGGAAACAGAAAATGAACATCTGTTGAAAACGTTTCCCCCCCCCCCCATGGTGCAATACAACCACTTAAAAAAATACAACTGTGTGGTAAGAACACAGGGGAGAGCACACAATTGGAAACATTGCCAATGACTCTTCTGTTGTGTGCAAATGTGTCTTTTTTCACTTGGCAGTTGGCAGTAGGCCTACACATATACAGTACTTATACTAGAACCAAAGCCATTTTTCTTAAGAAGGAAACCAAACTGTTTTTTTAGTAAAGTCCTTAGCGTTAGTGGAAGAGCCATGCTAAAAGTTGTTGTCATGGCCAGTGGCGGACTCAGACTGTTTGAAGGGCAGGGGGGGGCGAAAAGACAAAAAGGGCACCTACTGCACAACATGGGACCCCATCAGTGCACATGGTCAACTTGCAACCATTGGAAGGGCAGCCGATGGGGCACATCCTCTAATTTTGCCACTCAAAAGGGCACTTTAGTGCAACGTTTTTCAACTGTGGGGGCACATGGTCAAGTTTAGACCATTGGAGGGGCACCAATAGGGCACGTCCTCAAATTTTCACCACTCAAAAGGGCACTTAAGAGAGAAGTTTTTCAACCGTGGGGGCACCAGGAGGGGCGGTCGCCCCCCCTGCCCCCCCCTGAGTCCGCCAGTGGTCATGGCTTAAAAACACATTTGTCTCTGTCCTTGCCTCCTAGCCTGCTGCTCTTAGTTTTACACACGAGTTGCTAGGGAAACGCAATCCTTTCAATCAATGGAGCACTTTCAAAGTGTCTTGTCTAAAATGTTTTCTTTAAAGCACTGGGGAACGTCTGTTCACGGGCCAGTGAACAGATCTAACTAATTGGGATGAGCAAAGAGACGTTAAATAGAGTCAAAAGAGAAAGACCCCCTGTCATAATGAGCTTATGTGACCGATGTCAAATTGTAACTGTCAAACTGTAACTATCAAACTGTAGCCTCCCACTCTGAGTGGCATAACATGAGCCTCGAACCTGCAACCTCTGAATTGTCAACACACATGACTGGCATCTCCTCAATACCCGATGGAAGTAATTGTATGGTAACCAGCTATGCTACAGTCATTGTATGGTAACAGCAGCTATGCTAACCAGCTATGCTACAGTGATTGTATGGTAACCAGCTATGCTACAGTAATTGTATGGTAACCATTTTTTTGGGTTCCAGCTTGATTAATTTCCGCGTAAATAGATGTGGTCAAGACTGATTTCCTTGCAGGATCTCATTTTAAAGACCTGGCACCTCATTTTTAGACCGAATAACTGAAATGTAAGACCTTTTTAGGCCTTATGAATCGGATTGCTGGATTTTACACTTTAAGGCTTTTTAAGACCTACGCAGGAACCCTGTATACTGTAAAGGCTTTATGATCATTTGAAATGGTAGAACTACGGTCTGGTCCATGGAGCTCCATTAACACGAGAAGAGCTGTGAGGGGTCACGGTGACCCCTGTGAGTAAAACAATAATAATATCTTTGCACTCGATCAAATTTCAAGACCCTCCTTTCATGACTTTTCCTAGATATGTGCGCTCTACCACCCAGTATCCTTACATTTTCAAAATCACTTCAGGATAAGATATCTTAATAAGATGTTTTGCAGTTTTTCTGTGTAGGAGTTTTTCTGTGTAACCCTAAAAAAAAGAAGCGCCCTCTAGTGATCTTTGTGTGTAAATAGCAGATTTACCTTCTAAAAAGGGGGTCTATTTGACCCCCAAGGCAGCTCGACTAGTAGGTAAAATAGGCACGGCTGTTCTAGTGTTAAGAGGCCCACAGCCGAACAGTTTGAAATTGAATCTTATTCTGGAACTGTCTACATTCTTAAGCAGTAGCAGTAGGCTATATAATAAAATATGTAAATAATACAAAACATAAAACTAATTACAACATGGAAGAGCACAGTGACATAATGCAGATCCTATGGTTAGACTATGATGGATGATACTGTACTACTAATGCCTGTGGAGAGACTGCCTACTGCCGCATAATTCAATGTTAAGATCTGTAGAATGACAATACGCCTCCCAGTCCAGCTGTCTGAGATTCCAGCCATTACCATAATTATAATACATTGTAAAAATGTGTAACACACCCACCTTTTGCTTCTCCACTGAGTGATACAAAGCTGTTTCTTCCCCAGAATCTAATAAATGTGCAAGGGAAAACACAAATATGAATAAAACAGACAAATACATATAGTGAAAACAAAAGGAGGACTATATCCGTAATGAACGTGCAGGCGGCTACTAAGTGTGTTTTGAATAATAGCAATTCCACGAGTAGGATATTCATTAAAATGCAGCAGTTTGTTCAAAAGGTGATTCAACTGCCTGAAAATGCTCCAAATAATTGTAAATTGTAAGTGGCAAAACTATGGAACTCATAAATAAAACAACAAAGCCACTCACTCACATTGCTTTTGGGTGGTTTTTTAAGGATAAGGTGATTTATCTATTGTGATTTATTCCATCTTCCATCTGCTTTCAGTAATGTCTATAAAGAAAAACACTATGCCACAGTTCTCTGGTGGCTCTGATTGTCTTTGCCTTTGCTCTACAGAACACCACCAATAATAACAATGCAAACGTTGCAGCTCAAAGTGCTCCAATTATGTTATTATTTAGTAATTTAAAGGCAGTATTAAATAGAAGGGTTTTTAGTCTTGACTTGAACATATGTGCTGAGGTTGCATCCCTAATGTAAACTGGCAGTGCATTCCACAATTTGGGTGCATAACATGAGAATGCAGCCCCACCAAATCTCTTCTTTTGTACATAGTGGTACACAGAGAAAACCAGCGTCAGAAGACCTGAGAGCTGTGCAAGAGTAACAGGTCTGTTAGAGCTGACACAGCCTAGAGCTCCCTCTGGTGGCCAATTATTGTTGTGCATCTAAAATCCCAGCACTATAGTCAAGGTAAATGCTAAATGGGATCCTTGTTAAGGACCCTAAACCCTTAAACCCTAACATTAGCCCCAACTCTTACTGCATCCCTAACTCTTACCATTAATATTATTAACCCAAACCTTAAACCGTAGCCTAAGCATTTTAAATATCAACTTCAACAGGGGTGGCGTCAGTCTTCCCAGGCATCCCACAAAAAGCATTAACCAACAGTCCAAGGCCATAACTGGGTGAAGAGGGATGTGTCGCAGGGCCGGTCCTAGGCATAGGCGAACTAGGCGGTCGCCTAGGGCACCAAATGCCTGGAGGGTGCCAAATGGCAAAAAAAAAGATTTTATGTCTCTAAGAATTTCATGTCTCTATGAAAATATGTCTCTGCCTACTGTCTCTATTATGCTTCGCGATTAGTCACACTCGCCTCTTGCGAACCTCCCCCCCACCCCTCCCGCCCACCTGCCCGCAACTAACGTGCGTGCCCTCTCTCGAAGGTGGCTTACTGTTAAATGTGTGGGTGGTGATGAGGCAGTACTGGTGGTGGCGCCCCAACATTTTGGGGGGAGGGGGGGGGGCATTAAATCATACTCTCGCCTAGGGCACCTAAATGCCTAGGACCGGCCCAGGATGTGTGCCACTTAGATGCTGTGACCAAGTCACACTGCATAGGCCTGCAAACATAGTTCCCATATCCATATGGGGACCAGATGACCGGACTAGCGGTGCACTGCAGTGTGGCAGGTATCCGGGTCTTGAAGGGTTGTCCCATTTCATAGGGGAACATTTTCAACCACTACGGCTACGACTTGTGGCTCTGTTCAGAGGCCTTGTGCTCCAAAGTGAGTGGCACTCCAAAGCGAGCCACAGTCGTACCCTCCATGGGGGGGTAATCTCCAAACTGCCATTTCAGGGGCCGCTCTTATCAACTGTCACATCTCCGACGGCGGCACTCTGCACTCCGCAGTCACTCACTGTCACTGCTCTGAACAGGAGGCGGCGGCGGTGTGCCTAAACCGGTTGGAGAAATGTGCTGTCTGTGACTGTGACGCCTGTCTATTTTTAAACCCTAAAGTAGGAGAGTATCACAGCGGGAGGAAAAGCACCCCAATTTCAATGTCATGTTGGAAGCTCGAGCAGGGCAGAAATGTTACCAACTGACTTGTTGGAAAGGTGGCATCCTATGACGGCGTCACGTCGACATTAAGAGAATGAAGTAGAAGCCGCACACTCTAGTTGACAAATGCAAAAGTGTATTTTAATTGACAACGGTTTCGGCCGTAGCCTTTGTCAAGTCTTACAAACAACATGGTGCATGTCAGCCATTAAATAGACAGGTAGGCTAGATTGAATAGGTAACACCTGTGAGGACACACCTACGTGAGATTACAAATTACGTCATAAATACATGAAGACAATCGAAACAATCGGTGTTACATATAAGCTATACACTGGCTCAACATTCTGTGTACAATTCTGTGACCCATCAGTGAGGGCTGGATATAAATAACATGTAGCTTTAAGCAGAAGTAGTAGACTACTAAAGTAGTCCTAGTGAGTCCTAAAAGAAGAAAGAAAAGAAGAAGAAGAAGAAAAGCGCCACGTTGAAAGTCACTGAGCTCTTCAGTACGACTCATTCTACTGCCAGTGTTTGTCTATGGAGATTGCGTGACCCCATGCTTGCTTTTATGCACCTGTTAGCAATGGGTGTGGCGCTGAACCCACTAATTAGAAGGGGCGTCCACATACTGTCGACAGTGTGTGCAGTGTATCTCCCCTTGGCCGTAACCATGTCTAGTTTACTTACAACTGGTGGAAATATATTAGAACTGCGTTATACTGTATGGAGCCTAATATACCAGGTAAATACACTGTACCGTCCTCAAGTTCAAAGGACACTAGGCTATTTTAGAATTAGTATTAGTAATTAGTATTTTAAAATGATAATGATGATCATTATTTGCCTATATGTTTTAAATGTGTCCTTTTTTATTATCAAAGGATACATCCATCATCTGAGGAAAATGATAGACTATATACAGCATTTCAGTGTCAGATAAGGACAACGTTTGTTATTGGCCTAGAAACATGCTTTACAAAGTGTTTCAACAATTTGCCAACAATTAGAGTGTCTCTCTCTTTTTCTCTCACTCATCAAACCAACTGTGCGTCCTACATCCCTCGTTCAACAGCCTCTCCTGTAAACTAGAGGCAAGGAGAGCCTTCTTTTAGAGCCAATCAGAGGGCTCGGTATCACACTTATTTATGATTTCTTTTCAGGGCAAAATATTTAAATCAATCTTTTTGACAAGACCCTTTCTTGCTGGTTTGATTGAAGCAACATGAATACGTGGCTTGGGACTGTAAGTGGCTACTTATTTCACACTATTGAACACAAGGCCAACAGCTTCTCAGTCTGAACAGATTATTACAGCATGTAAATAACAGGTGGTCTTGGTGCCACAACACTCCAGCTCATATTATATATATATATACTGTGACGGCTATCAGTAGCCTGGTTGTCTGTCTATATGTTTGTGTCTGTAGTAGTGTCTGTTCTGGTTGTCTGTGTCTGTGTGTGTTTGTGTGTGTCTCTTTAAAATCTAAACAGGAGAGATGAGTCCTCGTCCAGGGGATCCACCCCAAAAAGTAATTTGTTACTTCTTTATCCCTAAAGAACAAGAACGTAACAATACATATATCTGATATTATAGTCACAGTTTTAGAAGATAAAATAAGATAAGATAAGATAACAACAGTCCAGCTGCTCCTAACCCTAATCTTCAAATAGCTCAAATTCAACCTTTGTTTTCTAAAAGGCAGCCTGGAGTCACAGTAGCCAGGCCAGTCACTTACAGTATACAGTAGAAAGAAAGAATTACCTGCTAAGAATGTTTGCATGTGCATATCAGGAAATAGCAACCGGCAGAGGCCTACGAAAGGAAGGTAGGCTTGCTTTGTGGAAGGTTGCGGTTGGAGAGCAGGCATATATATATATGGCAGCTGCTGGACTGAAAAAATCAGGTGTAGTGCTGAGACACAAATATGTACATTTCAAGCCTGCAAACTGCGACACTTTAAATGAATGTGCAATATGACAACCCTAGTCGTCTATCTGTACAGTATAGTATAGTGGATAGTGTACATAGCCTTTATTTATGTAAACCAGCTCCTTCCCTTCTTGTGTTTTTTTTAAAGTTTTTAAAAACCAGGGGAGCCACCCCTCCTAAATGTCGTTGTTTGGTACCTGTACTATAGCAATGACAATAAAGACCATTCATTCATTCATTCATTCATTCATTCATTCATTCATATAACCAAGACTTGACGTGTGTTTGGTCATTTGTGCTGCTAATGTTAATGTTCGCTAATCAGGGTTTAGACTACCCCTTTAATTACTAAGCTCACCCAAACCCTAATAACCCGTAACCACTACCTACATACTGCCTGACCTACCATGTAGTTGCGTTGCTACCCTTTAGTACCGTAGTGCTTTGTGGAAATCCCACCCTACAGACTTCACCCTACAGTAGGAGACCGTGCAGTCGTTGTTAACACTACTCTTAACACCTGGACAATGGCCCTAGTCAACGTTGATGGAACATAGACTTACCTCACTCACACAGGCTTAACAAAAGGGAATGTATTATTGTTTGGGCCCTGCAAGATGCGTATAATTAGTATAATCTATATGCACAGGGGCCCACTTGGCGCCCATCTTTTGACAATGTGTGCATGTTAACACTTAGTCAGCCATGAGGGGTCATTTGTGAGTAAAGAAAAAAAATATATTTTTGACTCAATACAATTTCAGGACCCTCCTTTCATGACTTTTCCTAGATATGTGCGTTCTACCACCCAGTATCCTTACATCTTCAAAATCACACCAGGATAAGCTAGTATAAAGCTATTTTGCAGTTTTTCTGTGTAGGAGGCAGGGCTAATTTACAAGACGGCCAACTAGTGGTCGTTGTGTGTAAATAGCAGCTCGGGATTCTAAAGAGGCATTAGTCATTTGACCCCTGAGGCGGCTCTTATAGTAGGTAAAAAAGGCACGGCTGTTCATGGGAGTGTATAAAGTATCATAACAGACCAATAGGGCCTATACTATTACTGGCCTGATATTCAGTGTTGTTTCAGTCCCATGTTCTTGTGGAAAGTTAATTTCCTGCTACAATGAGATTACACTCAGTAAAAAGCCGTCTGCCTCTCATTTGGGTCATTGTGTTAGCCCTCCCCCATAGTCATTTTCACATCCAATCAAATTCAATTAAAACTGAATTAAAACTCAATCAATCAATCAATCAACAAAGAGGGTGTTAGGGAAAGATATTCCTCAAGAGGACAGCATCACTAACATCTGCCTGAAATAAAGGCCATGAATGACAATGAGAACGCAGACAGCCAGCATGCAAACTTCTGTAACTAAAACAATAAGGAACAATAACTACATTACAACTACATTATAACTACATTTCCATTAATGAATAATACATGATTATATTGTTGAATGACCAATCAGCAAAAGCCAACAGTTGTAGGAACAGTTATAGCAAACTGGTTGACGGTAACTACAGTAGATTTGGTTCAATAATTAAGTCAGCGTATCCTTCTTTTTGCAAAAGTAGATATGGAAAACGCAAACCACATTGCATATTCACTCTGAATGTTTGAACTTTTTCTCATTTATTTTTGGCAGATAAGAGCTCTTCTCTGAGTGGTGAGACGGGGTCATACAGTAGTCTTTTTCTCTCTTTTTTGACACTCTTACTTTGTACCGGATATGGGAGTATGTAAGTGAAGCAGGACTTACAATAACTGACAAAGCAAGGTCGTAATGAGAGCGAGAGCTTAGAGAGCACCATCCATGGCAAAGGAAATCATCAAGGAAGGCAACAACGGTTTGGAACGCGCTTACAGGAATCCCTGACCTGTTGATTGTGTGTTTCCCGAGATGCCTACATAAAATAAGTATAACTGAAATCATCACACAAGTCAAACATCATAGCACTTCAGAGTGACATTAATGTTGTTCTGTATGCAACCACGGAAAGAGACTTCATAAGCTCAATCAGGTTGGAGACGAGGAGCAAAAGACAATTCTGAAACATAGATTTGAATTGAATAAATCCCATTAATAATGAGACCTCACACATGGGGTGACATTCAACGAGCTCTGAGTCGATAAAAAAACAAACAATAATCCTTGTCTCTAGAAGTTACTCGGAAACAACCTCGACAGCTCAAAGAAAAGATGAAGAGTTGCCCTTTTCTTACCGTCGTAATTGGCTTCTAAAAGTCCAAACTGTTCCAGAACCTTGACAAAGAGCGCCACCACCACCAGCACAGCGATCATCTCCAGACCCTCGAAGTTCATGGTGATAGTGTCAGCCTGGACATGGGTTGCCCATGGCCACAGACACAGAGCACACAGGCCATTTAACACTTAGAGACAACATCTCTGGCTGACACGAGAGAGAGAGAGAGAGAGAGAGAGAGAGAGAGAGAGAGAGAGAGAAGGAGGGAGAGGGATGTGAGAGAGTTAGTAGAAGGAGGGGGTAGGTGAGGGGGAAAAAGGGGAGGGTGACAAATTAGATGGCGAGAGAGAGAGAGAGAGAGAAAACACAGAGTGTGAGAAGAGGAGAGGACCATGAGAGAGAGAGAGAGAGAGAGAGAGAGAGAGAGAGAGAGAGAGAGAGAGAGAGAGAGAGAGAGAGAGAGAGGGTCGTGACACAGTGACACAGGGGTAACAAGGGGTGAGAAGAACTGTAAGAAAGAGAGTGCCACAAGTTGCCGTCTAGAGTTGGGGACTGTCTGAATTACCGTATTGACGAGAACAGAAGATCTTTTTTTTATCCCGGAAATAAGTTGCATCGTCTTATATTCGGGTCAATACGGTACTATGCACATTGTTGCCTTTCCCCCTCAGTGTCACACCAATGCACTGAAGAGACTGAACATCAATCACCCTCAGTGCTGGAAGATCACAACATCCAGGAAGTCTGGAACCCTGGGGGCTCCAATCCCATTCCAGTCTGGAAGGCTACTACTATGAATAGGACACGCCCCCAACCATCTAATATGAATAGGACACACCCCCAACCATCTACTATGAATAGGACACGCCCCCAACCATCTACTATGAATAGGACACGCCCCCAACCATCTACTATGAATAGGACACGCCCCCAACCATCTACTATGAATAGGACACGCCCCCAACCATCTACTATGAATAGGACACGCCCCCAACCATCGACTATGAATAGGACACGCCCCCAACCATCTACGATGAATAGGACACGCCCCCAACCATCTACTATGAATAGGACACGCCCCCAACCATCTACTATGAATAGGACACGCCCCCAACCATCGACTATGAATAGGACACGCCCCCAACCCTCTACTATGAATAGGACACACCCCCAACCATCTACTATGAATAGGACACGCCCCCAACCATCTCCCCCTGCTCAGGTGTGGCTGGATGCTGCATACACTTGTTGCTAGTTGCTACAGTAACACAGTTATATACATTGCAGATGACACCAATTCATTCAAGAGCAGCTGTATAGCTGCAGATGTATTTCTTTCTAAATGATTTGTGCAGTGTTCAGTTATTCAGCAATTATTATGTTACTCTAGTAGTACGACGACTGCCAATGGCCCCGGGCCTGAGCATAGATTACTTTTTCCTGCTACGACTGGTGGATAGATGATTCACTTACTTAGCCAAATGTATTTTCTGTAAGTCGCTTTGGAATAAGGTGTCTGCTAAATGCCAAAAATGTAATGTAAAATGTATATATAATATTGAAACCTTTCAAGGGGAAAACACAAAAACAGAGAAACATTCGCTATGGACTGCAATGCAGACTAATCAAAACAAAGGTGACAATAATGACATTATTATACAACGGATAGATCCGGTCCATTGTCTCTATTGGTAAGTTTGCATGGATATCCACGATATACCACGGCTTCTCGTTTCATAACACTTAATTATAACTGTCATACACGGCACCCTTCCTACTCCCCTTTCACCTCATCTTGCTCAAGGGGGATTTGAAAAACAAAGGTTGCTATATTTACCATGGCAACACCTTCTGTGCAGTGCACACTTTAGGCCAGCTCATTTTAGGTCACTATCTGTTACCTGTCTTTATTTATGGCACCTGAGCTCGCTCTAAATATAGATCCCAGGCCCCGATGGCAGGTTTTGTGTGTGGCTGGCTGGGGTGATCACTGGACATGACAGGACAGACTGGGTTAGGTAGATGTGGTAGATGTGGGGGGTGACAGAGAATAGGGGCCCAGTAGGTTTAACACTAGTCTAGAACAGCCATTTTGACCCCTGAAAACAGCAAAATAGCTTCATACTAGCTTGTGATTTTGAAAACGTAAGGATACTGGGTGGTAGAACGCACATATCTAGGAAAATTCATGAAAGGAGGGTCCTGAAATGTGATCGAGTGCAAAGATATATTTTAAAAAATACTCACAGGGTCAAATGACCACACCAGGGGCGGCGCTAGGGGGTGGCTACTTGGGCTCAAGCCCCGGATGTTTTCTGAAAAGCCCCGAATGTTTTACTTAATTAAAAAAAAAAAAAAAAAAAAAAACTCTCGTGAGTAACGTGCAGTACCGGAGTCCAACAGAGAGGCAGCAGCTGCGCGACATTAGCCTGCGTACTGCGTAGCCTGCCCTGCCCTGAAGAAGAAGTGATCTCATTCAGTGCCTGACTTGCAAAATTGTAAGGATGGATATCCCAAAGTTGTTTTCAACAAAACAAGCGCCAAGAACTGTTGCAGCAGCAGTATCAGCAGCTGACAACAATAACATCACCAGCAGTGATGACATAGATGATGTTTCAGGTTTGTGAATCTTATTAGAAAGGTGACTGACTCACTGACACTACTTTTCCGGTTTGCTAATGCTAGCTGGCTATCATAACATAACGTTATGTTATAATGAAAATGAAACATAGCAAGGTACTGTTACGGTACATGGTAAGAAATCAAACAAAGGATAATACTTATACAAATAAAGTGAATAACAGGCTGATAGTCTTTGATATCTGCACTCTGGTTGACTGAGTAACAAGTGAAAAAGAATGATGTAACGTTAATGTTACAGCTAGTAAACATGGAGTAACCACATTAAGTATGCCCTTATGGTAGTATGTATGTATACAGAACATGACTCAAATCTATCCTAAGATGTAACGCTAACTAACTAAGTTTGTTTAATGTCCCAGGGGGGATTTGATTTCACAGTACTATACACAGGCCAACAATACATGTAATATATCGTCATATAACACAGGACAAGACAATCAATACAATATAAGTGGTGAGCACAGAGTCTGCCCTGATATACATACTGTAACATAACTAGCCTCAGCCCATCAATTATGTAATTCTATACAAATATAAATGATGGTGACTGACAGGGGGAGCTACGTGTGCTGACCTCCCTCTGTGCCCAGAACCACCACAATTAGTTTGCTTCATTAAAGGGTGTGAATGTATATGTGTTCTCCAGTGCCTTTTGTCCGCTTTAAGGTGGTGGTAAGTTGAAGGTTGAAGGCAAAATTTTCCGGCGCGCTCTGCGCGCACATTATATTCTCCCTCTGGGCTAAGCCCCGGATCTCCTGCGATCCTAAATCCGCCCCTGGACCACACCCATGGCTGTTCTAGTGTTAGCAAAACAGGATATGTTAGAACACTGACAAACAAAGTTCTCAGTACATTAATTTAAGATGTCATCAAGCACCTGCTTAAGCACCCTTTGTTCTTGATACTCTGTGAGCACTCATCCGAAATCTATGCCCAGTATCTTTTGAAGGTTTGATTGAATACCAACATAAAAGACAATGAAGGTGCTGGCTGTCACACCCAACCAGCTACACAAATCCCTGACGCCTCGAATAGAATAACAACTCTTTGGAAGCTGAAATGGTCTCTCGGTCTCATATGCCTGTGCAAATATCCCAACACATTAACCTGATAAGTTCCTATAACAAGTACTCTTGACACGTTCTCACAACAACAAAAACACATCGTAGCATATAGGACAGATTGCTTCCTTTGAGTGTATACAAATCGAGTTAACATTGAATTCTAAAGTCTCGACCAAAATGCTCCTGCAAGCACTGAGGCCCTGCGAGGCATAAAAACAAATTAATGTCTTCTATTTGTTGTTGAAATTACACAAGAAAGCCCCCACTGGCCTGCAGCTTGTAAAGCAATAGGGTTAATTGCAGATGTATTGATTTTGCTCTGGGTAACTTAGAGTAATGGATTGGGGTACAGTGACTTAAAAAGCTAATTCATCCTGTAAGGCTTTATCCTGTACAAAGAACATGACACTTAGACACACAGACGGGGAATTCAAACACACAAATACTTAGTTATCCAACCCCTTATGTTGTATGCAACAGGATCAACACGTAGGATGCTTAACACTAGAACAGCCATGAGGGGTCATTTAAGTAGTCTTTTGTGAGTAAAGAAAAATGTTCTATCTTTGCACCGATCAAATTTCAGGACCCTCCTTTCATGACTTTTCCTAGATATGTGCGTTCTACCACCCTCTATCCTTACATTTTTAAAATCACATCAGGATAAACTAGTATAAAGCTATTTAGCAGTTTTTCTGTGTAGGAAGCAGGCTAATTTACTAGTGGTCGTTGTGTGTAAATAGCAGCTTCCCATTGTAAAGAGGGGGTAATTTGGCTGTTCCAGTTTTAACTGTGTGACTGACTTACGCAGCGAGAAAAACATTGTGCCGCAACACGGCCCTGATCTCGTCCACAGACTATTGCACACAGCACATATAAGACTGGAAAACGACTGAAATCATGCAATTTGTATAGGGTAAACCAGTGGTGTAGTCTATGTGATACGCAGGACTACGCTGTATACCCACTAGGAAAGGCCAAGGATTTCCGTATACCCACTTAAAAATGTGCAAGGATATGTAATGGCGTTTTGTGACAGAACTTTCACACTTTCATTTATAAGATTCACCCTATCTGTGTTACGAAGCACTTGACTTTTGGACCATTGGGACTGACTATAGCGTCATATACCATCAACGGGGGGAAATGCGACATTAAATTTGTCAAAATGCAGCACTATCATGCACAGATCAGCCTTATAACATATAATGTTAGATATATATATAACGTTAGACAGGGAGCACAGATGTATTTTTATGGCGTTCCGAAATGAACGATATGAGGCTGGGAGGGAAAAATCACAGTATACCCACTAGAAAACACTAGATTGATGTGTTGGTGCTCTAGTCTAGACCCTCCGAGCATATTGGGCAGAAGTGTCTTGGAACGAGATTAACTGGCACCTAGAGAATCTGCCTTCCACAGAGCTCAATAATTGGGTTCAATTAATGAATGAATGTACAATGGAACATTGGATCTAAAATTCCTCAACTGCATATCAATTACAATGATTCCGTTTCCGAATATGAATAGAAATGAATTAACATGCTGTTTTATGTATCGCCATTGCCTTTTCAAATCCAGTGGTCCTTGTCAGATGTTTGTGAATAGCTAAAACAACGGCTAATTACTTCTTCAACACAACAGTCAGCAGTCACTTAGGTTTCCATTAACAACAAACATAGCATGTTTGTGGGATTTTGCTGCCATCATATGGACATTGGTAGAAAAAACAGGGATAGACAAACAGCAAAATGAATCTAAAATGACAAGTGGGTGGGCAAGAACTGTTGAATTGTATAGGCTTAGTTAGGTCTCTGATGAAGAGCCTTTTTACGACACATTATTATCACAATGACGCCTCGAAATAGCTACTCAAACAGGGCTAACAAGGAAATGGTATATAGTATTTCAAACAGGGCTAACAAGGAAATGGTATATAGTATTTCAAACAGGGCTAACAAGGAAATGGTATATAGTATGTCATGGACATAGACCTGCAGCGTCCTGTGGAGTTCCAACTTTCTGTTTTAAAAGAAATCTGTGATTTAGGTCTTCACCTTGGGGCCAGCATAAACTACTGCTGCTCTGTGTGTGTATGTGTGTGTGTGTGTGTGTGTGTGTGTGTGTCTGTGAGTGTGTATGTGTTCTGTGTATGTGTGTGTGTGTGTGTGTGTATGTATGCATTCTCTGTGTGTGTGTGTGTGTGTGTGTGTGTGTGTGTGTATGTATGCGTTCTGTGTGTGTGTGTGTGTGTGTGTGTGTGTGTGTATGTATGCGTTCTGTGTGTGTGTGTGCGTGTGTGTGTGTATGCGTTCTGTGTGTGTGTGTGTGTCTGTGTATGTGAGTGTGTGTGTCTGTGTGTGTCTATGTATGTGTGTGTGTGTGTGTGTGTGTGTGTCTGTGTGTGTATGCGTTCTGTGTGTTTGTGTTTATGTGTTCAGGGTGTGTACGCGTTGTGTGTGTGTATGCGTTCTGCATGTGTGTGTGTGTGTGTGTGTCCATTCAATAAGCCCACTTCCTCGTGCACCTGCAGTGCCTCCCTAAGAGGGATGCTGGTCATTAATCCCAGTCTAAGTAAGCCCTCTTAATATTGGTCACTATGCCCTAAGGAGAGAAGTGATTGATTCCAGAAAGTAAACTATCACGCCGAGAGGTACACCGCGACGTCGGAAATGAAAACGAACTTGCCGCATAAGTACCCTCGACAGCCAACCTCTGTGACCCCGCTGTTGCAATTTAAATGCAAATTTTTGATAACCGTCAACGTCAAGTCAACACACTGTAACTAACGTACTGAAAAATAAGTATGAGGATGTCATGCAGTTCTTAGCAATAAGAAGAGATAAGAGTGGTTTATCTCTTAAGTGGTTTCATAACTTCATCTACAATATAGTAGCCTGTGTATTTTCAATTAAATCAAGTATGGGAGTAGAGTAATCTCTCTCTTTTAATAGATTGATGGCTTCACAATGTCCATGTCTCTGTCGAATTGTCTGTTGATGTGTGTGGGCGGGTTTGCTATTTCAACGTGGACTGTGGTTCGTTTTGTGAATTAGTAAAGCTCTAGAATGCAAAGAAGCAAGTCCCTATAAAAGGCTAATTAAGTGAGTATGTAATATTCACAATTCAAGAGTGTGGCTATGAATACCAATGGCAATATTAACAATGATAAAAGAAATTGGATGTGATGGATTGACTTAGTAGTCCATCCCAGAGAGGATTGAGGAAGCTAAGCTAATGAACGTTCAACATGAATACACTTAGAGCTCGGTAATCTCATTGAAACTGCATACAGTCTGAACGCATTACCCATAGTGGGAGGGTGACTGTTGGCGGCAGGGGTACCCTGGGTAGAGTGACAGCTGCTCTCCCTGTCGGTCGGCCCTCGCCCCCTTTTTGTTCTGTAAACACCAGACGGCACTGGGGCTGAAGCCGGTGCCAGCGGAACAACCTGCTCAGAACCCACCCCCGTCTAACAGGAGAGAGAATCACAATCAATTATCAACCTCGCAACTGCAAAGCACTCAACCACGGCGGAAGGTTGAGTCATTGTTGTTCGGTGATCTAAGTGGGTTCTTGAAAAAGATGAAAAACACAAAAGTAAAAGACAGCTGAAGGGGGGTGGGAATTAGACAATGGCAGTGCAATCATTTTTCCAGATGACCTAATGGGAGGTTGAGTCATTGATGTTTTCGCTGTTTCTTTTGTTGAAAGGTACAGTAATGCATTGAGTGCTACTCTACTCCTACGCAAAACACACCCGCTCACAAACAACAGTAGCTAACAGAGATGTTGACATACAGCCCCACCATAACTACGCTGCCGTATCTCTTTAACCTTGAAACACTTCATCACTTCTAAAGTGAGTCTGGGTGGATTAGAGAGTTTTAGGGTACAGTGGGGTAGGGCCAGTAGCTGAGACAGATGCATTGGTTAATTAATGGTAGGCATTAGAGTGGGTAGTGGAGTGGCACTCGGGTCTTTCAGCCCAGTGTGTTTACTGGGGACTTGGTCCCGATTCATCATTGTATCCTCGATTGTCCTATGGGCTTTTCCTATCCGAACTCTCAGAACTTCTCTCATGCATACTCACAAGAACACTCACATGAACACTCACAAACGTAAGCACACACTCGAATACACTATACTTGCACAATGGCAACGGATACAAAAGCACACAGCTCACTTTGTTTGAAACCCGAATATTTTAGTAAAACAGTGCTTATGGACATTCTGGTCACGTACCTCCAAAAAGTTGTGTTACAAACCGTGTTGTATTGTTCTGCAGAGAATAATCAAATAGATTTGCTTTTGTTAATGACTGCAAAGGGAATACCAGGTATATTTTGTCTCATACAAGTCTACAAAAAAATCTGGAAATCAGGTTATGTGAATCACCAAAGCAGATCAAAGGGTTGTTTCTTCGATCTCTCTATGATTGCTTGACGAGAATATTGTCTGCCGGCCAGACTCGAGCACACACACATCAAGCAAGCACAGAACTCTTACAACTGAGGCCAAGTCAGAGTTGGATAGACAGATTCAGAAAAAGTATATGAAATGAAAATAATATTATTAAGTATAAAACAATGTAATGCTATGAATATTTACAAAACAGCTGAAGTGCTCATGACATTTCAGGCATTTCCCCCCACGGCCAATGTGAACCCCACTTCCCACTACCCAAAAGATGACCACCCCGATCCCTACCCATAACCCCCCTCAATCCAACTACTGTCCCCCTTTGGAATGGAATGGAATGGAATGGAATGGAATGGACTTTATTTGTCATTGCTACAGTACAGGTACCAAACAACGAAATTTAGGAGGGGTGGCTCCCCTGGTGTTAGGAAAGGGGAAAAAAACACATTTTAGAAAAAGCATAAAAGCATAAAATCACAAGAAGGTTAGGAGCTGGTTTACATCAATAAAGGCTATGTACACAATCCACTGAACTATACTGCACAGATAGTCAACTAGGGTTGTCATATTGCACAAAAGTATTTTTTCACATTATTTTAAAGTGTCACAGTTTGCAGGCTTGAAAATGTACATGTTTGTGCCTCAAGTGGTATCCAAGTGGTGCACTGAAATCAGATACTGGAGTCAGTCCAGTAGAACGAAATAGAAAAATGTACAAAACATTACCACACATTTTCATTTCAAATTAGGCAATACCTAGTAGCACTAGGTAGCCTAGTGTTTGCCTTCATGTAACCTATCTGGGTTTCTGTGAAATATGCTTACAGTGCACCAAAATGTCAGCGCTGTGATCTATCACCTGAGAGAGTTAACCAGACTCCCCCATTCATTTTGCTTTCAAAGCGCTTCACAATACTTTAAGTGAAATATGACTTCTGGCAGGAGTGATCCATCCTGTGTCTCTCACAGCAACCAAACGACTAAATATAAACTGTGACAGTTATCGCCCCCTCAACTGACCACACATATACAGTATATTTGAAAGTACTCCAATACAGACCGTAATCTGTTATTTAATAATAATAATAATAATAATAATAATAATAATAATGATAATACATTAGACTTATATAGCGCTTTTCTAGACACTCAAAGACATTTAAGTGACATGGCAATGACTGTGATGTTGATTGCCATTATGTGTGGACATACATGCTATTTGCTGACATAGTAAATGAATTATTATTCATAAAATACAGAGGGTAAAGCTTAACTAAACTCTGTGTGGACTAAAAACTAGAGGCTCGTGTGTAATGGCCATGTTTTTAGGTGAGGACTGAGGTATACAAATAGCCTATCATAAACAGGTTGCATCTAGATAACATGCTGCAGAGACAATCTACTGTAGGCTTGAGCAATCCAACGCACACAAAAACAACTACGGACGCTAAACACATCTCTTGAACTTAAAAACAAAACACAACTTTCATATTTTTTCATTTTAGTCATTAGTATCAAATCAAATCAAATGTTATTTGTATAGCGCATTGCCTCACAAAATGTGACCCGACACGCTTCACAAAGAGCAAAGAAGATAAAAGCAACAACTAAGATGGACATTGAAAAAGGCGAGATTGAATAAGTAGGTTGAATGAGTCGTTTTGGGCATTGTAGTTTTGAGGGCAAACCCCCTCCCCTCCCCTCCCCTCCCCCCTTGGCCTACCTGTCCTCTTACACCTTGCTTTGGGCTGGACAGAGAAGATGACCATCAAAGCACCCATTGTTGCCACTTCCTCTTTCTTGCTCAGTGATCCAGAAGTCTCTCCTCTCTTGAGTTCTGCAGACGCTGGCTAGGAGGAGAGCTGAGCTACGACTACAGCCAAGCCTCTGGTCCGAGCCTCCCTTTTATCTGCCCAGGCTTTGTGTGGGCTGGGTGCGCTTGCTGAGTGGGATGTGGAGTGGGAGTCGATCATCCACGCCTCCGTTGAGTTTTGAATTTTGACGCGTTCCCTTTTTTTTAGCCCCCTCCTTTCCTTCCTTTCTGAAGTAGGGGTGCTTCACAGCAGCACTGCGCTGGCTGGCTGGCTGACTACTTTGTTTGTACTAGTTGAGCACCTAGATGAATTGAGCCTTCCTGTGAGAGAGCCAGCAACATGCTGTGGTTGGAACAGTACCAGTCCACAGTTTCATATACATACTGTACTTCACCTCACAGAGGGAGGGAGGGAGGGAGGGAGGGAGGGAGGGTGAGAACACACAAAGATAAATGATTGTTGCTCACCACAGACTAGGTCCTCCTTTAACTCTAGCTCCAGCTGTGAAGCATAGTAGAAAACCCTGGCACGCCTGTGACATTGACTAAGAGTGTGGGCAAGCAGCGGCTGTGTAGATATTTACATTACAATGAGGCAATCGCTTCAGAACAAGGTCCACTAACACCGTATCAATCCTCAAACACGTTTCCAATTTATAGGTAAGATTAATGTGTGAAGAGACACCCATCCATCCCTCATCTCAGCTGTGAGAAAAATATCAACCACTTCTATGATTGCATTGCCTACGCACATTATGTTACACAGAGGCATGTCTCTCTAAGTCACTGGATGAGAGCCAGAACATTACTATTGTGTGTCAAGCTGTGCTGTACATTTCCTTCAATACATTAATTAAGGCTTTTCTGATCCCCCCCCCCCCCCCCCACCTATGTAAATTATTCATTCAATCGCATAAGCCTAAGGGTATTGCAATTACAATTCCGCAATCCTAATGATTTTAACATATATCTGGGGAGCAACACAGAGAACCATGTGATTGCAAACCTAACAACAGACGTGGAAAAATGGGATTGTTTTGCTGCAAATGTGCAGCAAAGAGATCCAGTTTCAACAGGTTTAAAGAAGAACAGTGGTTTGAATAGAGACACTGAGTTCCAGTTGATACTGGATGGCATACTGACGTCTTTTTCTAAACCCTCCAACCAGGCTAAAGCTGTGGATGGTCAGAAAAGACTGAACACTAGAACAGCCGCCTCAGGGGTCAAATGACCATAGTCTTTACAATGCTCAAGCCGCTATTTACACACAACGACCACTAGTTGGCCGGCTTGTAAATTAGCCACGCCCCAAAATAGAAATTGTCCAATCATATCACAGCAAAAGTCACGACAGGCAGAAAACTCGGACGAACAACTCGCTAATATCTGATGGTGAAAAGCTTCTAGACGAAATATTCTTGTCATCTTTAAAAAAACATGTCTATTACTTGCCGTGGTAAATCAGAAATCAGAAATTTGCCAACTCGTTGTAAGTCATTGAATGTCATTCAGTCACGGTCGGTCAGTCAGTCACTGTCAGTGAAGCGTTGTTTGTTTGTCCGAGTTTTCAAAGGGGCCGTGGCTTAGAGATAGGTCCATTGAGAATTTTCTGTAATGTGTATCATGTCATAACTATCACCTAACACCTCTAGCATGTTATTTTACCTACATACATATATGCACATATTTTTATGAACCAATTTTTAAAAGAAAGGCACTTAAAAAAAAAATGACACAGAATCACCAAAAAAAACTGTAAACCAGAACAGAATTTGACAAATGACTTATTTTAAAAGATACATTTTCCTTTAAAAGGATGTTAATTCACCATATTTATCACAGATGTGCACACGCACTATACACTACACACTATACTATTCACATTATTCATGTGTGTAGAGAGAGACATGCTACATTCTGTGCATGAGAAGGATTTGAGCATTTTGTATTCATGATGAATGACCGTGGTATGACCGTGTGATGTGGGTCCTGAGGGGTAGGCTTGCTGGCAAAGAGCCCCTCTGCCCCTCCCAGACCTTTTTTTGAAAGGGCTGCAAACCCCTTGTTCCCCTGGGCAGGACTGGTTAGCAGGCAGCAGGGAGCATGTTACTCTAGCATCTAACACTAGCTCCTAATTGCCCACGACACACATGAGCGGCGAATCGGCAAAATAACAGATCTCTCCCTCCCACTATAATCTGTTTGTATCCTAATCAGTCCGTCTTCCGTACCACGTAGCTCCCTCCACGGTCTGGCTGTGCCATCTGACGGGTCATAGTATCTGTAGCTCGCAGGAAGTCGACGCACGCAACAGAGTATAGTAGGATGAAGATGTGGTGTTAGGTTTGACACATAAGTCTGGTTTATATGCTTGAAGCTTGATGTTTGTGACCCTCTTACTGAAAATAGTGAAAATACCACCGCTCATCCGTGATCAGACTTTGCTGAGGTGCTGGAACTGAAGAGTATCAATAGAGTGCAAAATAACAGCATCCGCACACTCAAACACTGTGCAAAAAAAAAACGTCGTTTACTGTGAGCTTTCGGTCATAGACCTTCTTCGGGCATGTGTGTGTGACACTCTTACTGAAATGTTAAAATGAGAGTATTTCAGTTGGGACCTTTTCTTGGCCTCTTTTAGCCTCCGTAGCCATTTCCCAACTCAGCAAACTAGCATGTGGAAGCACCTCACCCCACAGTTCGCCACGAAGCAGAACATCACCAGAGCTCTCAACTGTTCTTTTCTTCACACAACACAAGAGAAACACTCTTCTGTTCTCCTTTCAGCAACCCCATGAAGGGCGGTCCAATTCACTATACAGCACAACCTCCAACTGCTGCAATCAAGTACCGATCTTTCCCTACTCCATTATCCTGCTTGCTGTCACAGCCGGTGTGCACTTTGTTGTTCTATAGATACAAGTCTGAAGGCTGAGGTAAAAAACCCAAACAGAGGGGTTGGCGATGCACACTTCAGCACAGTGACAGAGGCTTTAGACCGGGAAAGAGAGAGAGAAGGCTTTACTGACATCCCACTCACAGCAATGTGTCACTGTCATACTGAAGGTCAGAGGCCTTTGTGTTGTGGCTCTGTACTGCATCTACATGATAATTGAGTTTCTCAAGGATTCAAACCAGCGACTGGGGGGTAATCACATCGGCTTGACAACAAGATGACAACCAAAAACCTCCACCTACCGTCCGTACCCTCAAAAAAACACCAACGGTGTAGTTGTGGGAAGATGCAGTCTGCAACTGTCACTTTTCCATTTCGTTTTTTTTACCTCAGTCCAGAGTTGCTTTTCATTTCATTTTTTAAGTTATTTTTTTCTGAGTGGGGCACTCATATTTTTCATTTTATTGGACAGGCATAGTGAAGACAGACAGGAAAGTAAGGAGAAGAAGGGAGAGAGGGCATGTCAGCAGGGCATGGGTCAGATTCGAACCCATGCCGACATGGGCATATGTGCACTGTAGACCGCGGTGCTAGACCACTGGACCACCGCAGGCCACGAGAGTTGCTTTTCAAAGCATCGGTCAGAGTGGAGGAGAGATACCAATTGTCTAACCAATACCATGGTTAATACTAAAAGACTAAAATATCTATATTCAATTAAAGTAGTGTTGTGGATTTAATTGATTCTTAATAGATTGAGTAAAACGTATGAAGCACAAAGAGCTTAAATCAATTGTCTCCAAAGAGGCCTTTTATTAAGCAAAGTCACATGAGCGCAGAGAGAAAGTAGCAGACAAAAAGCAAAAAGCCCCCAAGAGCTGTCCTTGGTCATGAGGTCACTATTCTTGGGAACCAATCATATTATACAAATCTGTGATTGCACACGTTATGGGCCCTGTCCATAGTCAGAATTATTCACTGCGCCACAGATCTCGGCCCATTCCATTACAGGAAGGAAATGGGCCTTCCTTGAGTGCTAGATTCGCCAAACTGTAGAGAGAATTCAATTTCTCACTATAAAATGATATAAAACTCCAACAGTCGCGGCACATATTATGTCTTCCCTGTGGTCACGAGTCGAAATTGCAATTAGAGCTGTTTGTTTACACTCGCTGTTGGTACTGCAGTAGCTGGCTTCCATCACAACATTGGCTATCCAGAATACAGTAGGGACCTCGTATGATGTTATTAGTTTAGTTTAATTTGCTCCCAAAACTTTTTTTTGTAGTTTTTTGTTATTTTATTGTATAATATTGATACTAGAATGATTATGTCTGCAGTCCTCAGACATGGGTCTGCTCTCCACCCCCCGCACCAACCTACGGACCTTCGGGGGCAGAGCTTTCAGTGTGGCAGCTCCCACCCTCTGGAACTCTCTCCTCACAGCGATCCGCAACGCCCCTACCCTGGACACTTTTAAATCAGCTCTCAAAAACCACCTGTTCTCTAAGGCCTTTGGCCTCTAGTCTTGTTTTTTCACTCTCGTTGTTCTTTGTTTCTTTGCTTTGTATTTCTGTTCTGTCTGTCTGACCGTCTGTCTATGAAATCTGTTAAGCGTCCTTGGGTTTGTGAAAGGCGCTATATAAATCCAAGCTATTATTATTATTATTATTATTACTGTATAGATGCGCCTGTAAACCCTGCATGACCTGCCATCCTGCCCCTCCTCCCCCCATCCTACTCTCCAACTCCCTACCCTACCCTCAACACCCCCCCCCCCTCCCCCCACATGCACAAGCACACACACACAAGCACACACATACAACTCCAGAGGATCACAACGGAAATAAATCCTAGGATTTTATTGTGTGCTCATTTCAGAAATGAGCTTGAGCACACATTTCTCGACAATCATTTCATATTTGTAAATCTGTAAACCTGTACACTGTGCATCCAGGGAGATTAACTAACTAACTATCCAGACCATTGAGATAAGATCCTGACATGTGAACAGTGAACAGGTAATAATAAATATTTGCTTTGGACACCCTTAATCCCCTTAATGGCTTTTAATCACTATCGCACCACAACAAACCCTGCAGATCTTTCAAGGCCATTAGCCTAGGGTGAAGCACAGTGAGAATGTCATGTAGGCTATAGCTCTTTTAAAGTCTAGAATGTTTTCATTGCAAATGGTTCATTCAAGTTCATTCAACATCTAAGGAAAAAATATTATATAAAATATTATATAATCAGCAGTTGAAAAAAGGTGAGGCAAGAAAATCATAGGAAAGAATGTACTGCAATGGCAATTCAATGTGTCCGTATCATCCAACCTATTGTTTGGGTTATGTCACTGCTGTGCAATCAAATCAAATCAAAACAAGTTTTTGTATAGAGCATTTCTCACAAAATGTGACCCAATGCGCTTCACAGTGAGCAGAGAAGTTAAAGCAACAACTAAGATGGACCTTTAAAACTACAAGATGACAGAACACGCAAGCAAGTAAGGGAGAAAAAACCTGTAGGCTACACTGTGCATCCAGGAAGATTCCCTTGCAGCCCTCTACTCATAGAGCCACTACCTCCAGTTTGCCTACCAGCGCAATCTACAAGAAAGAGACAATGTGGTTCCATTCTATGACTTAAGTAATTGCGAAATAACTAGATAATTAAAATAATCCTAATTGGTGGATGAGGTGAGTTCTGCCTTATAGTGTGAAGTGCTATGGGATCTTTGAGCTATACTGTATCACACATCGTTAGCCTCATAGTCATATTTTGGGCAATTTTGGCCAAATGGAGATATCTGCCTAGCTCTACTCTCCTAACACTGCTGATTCGCTGTGCATTATTGCCTCGATGCCACCAGCCTATCAGAATGCTTGTTACATTCCAAAATCACTATTATATGTGCCAGAGACGAGTCATCTCTTTGACAAAGGCATTTTTGACACTACATACAAAGATGGCTCAGCTGACCCACAAGTGAAGCAATTACGCTTTGAGGCAAACGATATGCAAGTCAATATACAATTTCCGACTATCTTTTTGAAAAAGATAGATAAGCTTATTCACCCCCATTATAACTTAAATATTGGGGGGAATACGGATACATGCTTTTAAAGAACTGGGGAGAATGAAATGATTAAAAAATAGAAAAGTCTATGAAAAAGTCAATCAATAGAATTAATGCAGTTGACTAAGGGGTTCTATCATTCACTAAAGCCTTGTAATAGTACTTATAGTTAGAGTTTTGTTGACAAAAACATAAGACTGTGTGAGTTGTTAATTAAAGGTCCAGTATGTACATGTGAGCTTTAAAATTATCCTTATACAACAGTTAGTTCCGACCAAGTAATTTGATTGGACAAGAGGCATTCCATGAGTGCTGATATACAGTATAACAGCACTGGGACTTTTAACTATATGTATCACTCCGCCGCACAGATGTTCTACTAAATGACCGTTAATTATAGTACATTGTACTTGTAACCAGGGAGTAGCTGAAAAGGACTGTATAATTTAGGAAGGGGCTGGTTATCTAACAAATGGAGCTAAATAGGCAGTATAGGAGGATACAGGCAGGGGGCGCCAGCAAACCGTTAGACTAGCAGTTACTATCGTTAGCAGTAGCATGGGAACTAGCATTAGCATTAGCCTCGTAATTAGCATTAGCATTTAGCATTGGAACTAGCATTAGCATTAGCCTTGTACTTAGCATTAGCATACAAACAACTAACACACGGTAACGGTATCACATATGAACAACACATTTATTATACATGACTGATGTATCCATCCCCAAATATACATTCCCTCCCGGCCGGCCACACACACACTCAATCACTCACTGATAGTCTCTGGCCTGAACAGGCTTATAGTCCAGGGCTGTGGTGCGCGTTGAGGCCTGGTTGAATGGCATGTGCGTCGATGAAGTTAGCCGACGAAAGGGGGGGGTGACGTAGCAACGCGGAGGGAAAGGGCCGTCTTCGTGGTCCACAACGAGGTGAAGGGCCCAAGTCCGGTGGTCCGCGTCGAAGCTCCGCTGGAGTCAGTGTTCGGTCGCAGTCCGCTCGTGGAGGCGACGATTATGTCCAGCTGGCGTCTCGCTTGGTCCAACGTTGAACAGCCGGCTGCTGGCAAGGCGGTCCAACGGGAACACAACTAAACGGGCTACAGTGGTACACTCAATAATCGCTTTCCTGGCGTCCTCAGCTTCTGCACGGTGTGCGTCGTACTGAATCCGCCATCTTACATTGACTTCGCGTTACTCTCTCTCTCATTTGGTCTCTCTCGTTCTGATGCTCATCCCACACACTGACTCGCGGACTACTTCCGTTTCTTATATATACACCACCGAACGTAGCATCCGGGTCACGGACACACCCCGGATATACTACGTCATCAAACATATGCATAAACATTACAAGAATAATACATACACTTCATAAAACGTACAGAAATAGTATAGAAAATAACAAAGAGATAACTGGGGCAAAATAGGGCTGGTTTGGGGAAACTAAACTGGCACTAAACTGTGGGCCTTCACAACAGCCGCCCCATGAAACCCTCGGTTTCAGTTAACTAAGAAGGCACACTGGCTAGGCTGCTCTAGCAGCGTGAGGTAGGAGGTGATAGTGTCCTGGCTAATTTGCGGGAGCTCAATCAGGCGTGCCACAGGTCGGGTGTAAGTGCGACCACCAACGTCCACGATGGCCGTCCGCACCCTTCCATCCGGACCCGACAGGACCTTGGTCACTCTGCCTGTCTGCCAGGCGGCGCGTGGAAGGGACTGATCAATCACCAGTACCACGGCACCTTCGGACAAGTTGTCTCTCTCCCTCAGCAGAGTCTTCTGCTTCTCCTCCTTCTCCAGGGCGCGGATGTGCTCCTCGAAGCAGATCAGAGCGTCTTCCTTGTCCATGTTATGCAGCGCCTCGTACTCAGCGAAGGTGGGGTCGTCCAGCAGGTACTGCTGGGCCTCGGACCAGGTGGTGCGGTAGGTGACGTTGGCCATGTTGTCCAGAATGCTCTTCAGCGCCTCCCAGTTCCTCTTCCTGAGCTGCTTGACTTGTTCCTTCTCCTTCTTAGCCTTGTAGGCCTTAAACGCTTGCTTCTTCTCCCTCAGCTTGGGCAGGGCGCTGTAGCGTGGGTCGTTGATGATCATTCTCATGGCTTGCTCCCATGACTCGTTGGATGAAACACCCTTCTCCTTCAGAAGCTCTTTGAAGGCCTGCTTGGCCTCCTCTTTTGGGTTCCACTTGTGCGTTTTCTTCGCCAACTCCGGCCTTTCCTCCTTGGAGGCGTCTACAATACTGGCTGAGACTTCCATGGCTGACGTGTACTCGACGGAGTTGACGGGTGCGTCAATGCTGACCTCGGCCACGTGAGGGTGCATGGCCACCTGCAGGTGTTCCTCGGCAACAGCTGTTGCCGCCATGGCACGGTAGCGCCACCACCGGGACTCCTTAGTCTGGGAGTTGTAGTAGTAAGGCTTTCCCGTGTCAGACTTGTACTCCTTCCACGGGCACTTAGACAACATTCGCTCAGCAGGAGATTTCAGGTCGTCTGGTTTCTCCCCTGAGGACTGTTTAGTCTCTGGGTTGTAGAAGTAGGTCTTCCCATCCAGAGACTTATGCGCTGTCCACAGAGACTTCTTCTTTGGTTGGTCATCCTGTGGTGAACCATTTGTGGTGCTAACTGTTCCAGGTGCACTGGCAGCAATAGATTCCACTCCAGGCGGTCCGGTTGGTTGGTTTGCTTCTTCGGTTCGGACATGGAGGGATGACGTAGCTCTCCCGTCTCTATCTCTCCCCTCGGTAGCGCCTTGGAGGGCCCACCCAAGCGCAGTCTTAACAGCCATCGGGCAGCCTCGTGGTCCTCTCAGCGGAGGACGGAGCGACACGATCAGTTCAGCGTTGTCCGAGCCGATGAGAAGGGTTTGCTCCGCTCCTTCTATCGGGTGTAGGTCTACTCGCCGTAGGTGGGGATATCTTGCGCGTAACCTCTCCAGGGGGTAGTCGTAGCGGGAGAGCGCTAGCTGGTCGGCGGTGAAGACATTCTGAAGCCGATGTCTATCCGACGGCCGCCCCGCCGGGGAGATAGAGAAGTTGATTCTCGCCCCGGTGACCTCTTTAAGGTCGCGACGTATCGTGCGCAGAGTCAGCTTCTCCGCAGTCCCTTGGAGCCCCAACTGGCGCGCTGGCCCCTGGAGAAGGATGGTCCGTTCCGACCCGTCGTCTAGAACGGCGTACGTGTCGTACACAGCGTTGTTGTGGTGCAGTCGGACCTTCACCACCTTCAGTAGGACCTTGGAGCCGCTGCTCCGGGCTGGGTCTAGGTAGTAGACAGGTGTTGCCTCTTCCGGTGCGCTACCGGACCTAGGGCTTCTGGTGCCCTCCGTGGACCTGGCGAGGGAGACCTCGTGTAGGATGTGGAGGTGGACCTCCTCACAGCGGTTGCACTTTCTCCTCAAGGTGCAGTTCTTCGCCAGATGGTCGCGCCCACAGTTCCAGCACCTCTTGTGCTCCTCGAGCCACCTCTGCTTGGCCTCGGTACCCAGGTTGTTGAAGTCACTGCACTCATTGAACCAGTGCTCGCTGGTGCAGTACGGACATGGCGGTGGACCTCTCCGTCCCTTTTGAGGGGGTTGAGAGGAATCCTTTCCCTCAGGTCGGGCTTTCCTCTCTCTCCGAGGCTCCTCCTCCGTGTGCAGCACTCCTACTGGGCGTCCTCTGTTCGAGCTCGGCCGGTCCCAGCGGTCTCCCTTCTCCCTCTCCTTCTTCGGCTCAGCGTAACCCATGGCGTCTACGTTGGTGTCATGCACTTCCTCCAGTAGGAACTCCGCGAAGGCAGCCATGCTCAGACCCAACTTCCCGGGGTTACGAACGCGCTGCTGTCGCCGGAACCTCTCCTGCCGGAAGCGTGGGATCTTGCGGAGCAGCCGCTCTACGTTGGAGGTGCTGTTGATCTCGCTGGCGCCAGCTGGGCCCTGCGTCTTCAGCATTCCAACCAAGGTGTGCACGCGGAGCGCGAAGTCATCCAGCGCCCGGTCATCCTTGATGGGGGCCTGCTGTTCGAGGGCTTGCAGTTCAGCAAGGGCGTGGTTCCAGGGACGACCGTAGCGGGCATCCAAGTCAGCGAGCGCTCTGGTGTAAGGTGTCGGTGCGGAGGCATGGGCCAGTACCATGTTGTGGGCTCTGGGGTTCCTCACATGCTGAAGGAGAATCGCATATTTGTAGGACTCTGAGCAGGAGTTGTCCAAGAGCGTGTCTAGGCAGATGCGTAGCTCCACATACTGGCTCCTGTCCTCGTCCTTGAAGAAGGGGAACTTGGGTCCCTCCACCTGGGGGAACATCCTGTAGTGGATCATCGGTGCTGGAGTGACGGTCTGGGTGTCCGGCCTGCATGCATTTTGGTGCACTGGAGGACCTAGGGGTGTGCTACGCTCTTGGGGGATGGCCCCCCTTCCGGGCAGCGACGCTGGCTCCCTCTGGGCCGCGTAGCGGTCGGGTCCCTGGTCCTCTTCCTTCCAGGTGGTCAGCTGGGCCTGTAGTTGGACAGTCATGGCGGGGGTCATGGAGCCATCGGCGGGGGGTTCAGGAGATGGCACTCGAGAGGGCCGTGCGGATGATGCTCTGGAGCTACGGGCCGACGGAGTTCTGCTGATGCACACGTCGCGCATGGTCTGCATCATTTCCTCCATCTTCTCTGCGTGCAGTTGCTCTCTCGCCATCTGCCTCTCCGCCGCGCGTTCCGCCCCCTCCATCTGGAGGCGGTCGCGCTCCATCTGGAAGCGTTCACGTTCTAGCGCCTCCTGGCGCTGTCTCTCCGCCTGGAGGCGGTCGCGCTCCATCTGGAAGCGTTCACGTTCTAGCGCCTCCTGGCGCTGTCTCTCCGCCTCGCGTTCCGCTCCGGTCATCTGCCTCTCCGTCTGGAGGCGGTCGCGCTCCATCTGGAAGCGTTCACGTTCTAGCGCCTCCTGGCGCTGTCTCTCCGCCGCGCGTTCCGCTCCGTTCATCTGGAGGCGTTCGCGTTCTAGCGCCTCCTGGCGCTGGAGGCGTTCACGCTCGAACTGGAGTCGTTCCCGCTCTAACGCCGTCTCGGCCTGTTGGCGCTCCCGCTCTAACGCCATCTCGGCCTGTTGGCGCATACATTCGGACAGCGCGGCACTACTCCCTCTGGAGTGCAGGCTATCCGCCCCAGAGGCAGAACTGCCCACGGAAGCCCTGGACCGGTAGGAAGCCACTGAGCGGCAGGAGCTAGGTCTCGAGCGCGCCGTACTGGGAGGCAGATCGTTAAGGCTGAGGCCCTCCCTCTTCCGCCCGCAGGCGCTGTCGGACCGGGCCTCTCCTTCCTGTTCTTCCGTTTCCACGGCAAAACCCTGCGGTTCTGCCATCTCATCCTCAGGCTGGTGCTCTTTGAGGGCTGTCTCAGTGCTAGCCACCCGCGCGCCGGCGGACACCTCGGCCTCTCCGACCACTGTATCCCGTGGAGTGCGCTCCTCGCTACCACTCAGTGAGCTTTCGAGCTCAAGCTCATACTCCTGTAACCTCGGAGGCAACCGCGGGACTCTCTGTGGTCGTGGCTCTGGCTCAGGGGGCGGAGAAGGGGGGGTAACTGTCTGGTCTGGTTGGCTGCGCTCAGCCATGCTATCACTACACTACCTATCCGGCTCGAAGGACCAATTGTAACCAGGGAGTAGCTGAAAAGGACTGTATAATTTAGGAAGGGGCTGGTTATCTAACAAATGGAGCTAAATAGGCAGTATAGGAGGATACAGGCAGGGGGCGCCAGCAAACCGTTAGACTAGCAGTTACTATCGTTAGCAGTAGCATGGGAACTAGCATTAGCATTAGCCTCGTAATTAGCATTAGCATTTAGCATTGGAACTAGCATTAGCATTAGCCTTGTACTTAGCATTAGCATACAAACAACTAACACACGGTAACGGTATCACATATGAACAACACATTTATTATACATGACTGATGTATCCATCCCCAAATATACATTCCCTCCCGGCCGGCCACACACACACTCAATCACTCACTGATAGTCTCTGGCCTGAACAGGCTTATAGTCCAGGGCTGTGGTGCGCGTTGAGGCCTGGTTGAATGGCATGTGCGTCGATGAAGTTAGCCGACGAAAGGGGGGGGTGACGTAGCAACGCGGAGGGAAAGGGCCGTCTTCGTGGTCCACAACGAGGTGAAGGGCCCAAGTCCGGTGGTCCGCGTCGAAGCTCCGCTGGAGTCAGTGTTCGGTCGCAGTCCGCTCGTGGAGGCGACGATTATGTCCAGCTGGCGTCTCGCTTGGTCCAACGTTGAACAGCCGGCTGCTGGCAAGGCGGTCCAACGGGAACACAACTAAACGGGCTACAGTGGTACACTCAATAATCGCTTTCCTGGCGTCCTCAGCTTCTGCACGGTGTGCGTCGTACTGAATCCGCCATCTTACATTGACTTCGCGTTACTCTCTCTCTCATTTGGTCTCTCTCGTTCTGATGCTCATCCCACACACTGACTCGCGGACTACTTCCGTTTCTTATATATACACCACCGAACGTAGCATCCGGGTCACGGACACACCCCGGATATACTACGTCATCAAACATATGCATAAACATTACAAGAATAATACATACACTTCATAAAACGTACAGAAATAGTATAGAAAATAACAAAGAGATAACTGGGGCAAAATAGGGCTGGTTTGGGGAAACTAAGCTGGCACTAAACTGTGGGCCTTCACAACAGTACTATAAGACAGGAGTAAAGCATCTCCAAAGTGACCACTAGGTGGCAGCAAATCATTTCAGTCAATCCAACCCAGTAACTACATTATTATTATACATTGGTTGCCAAGGGAACTGAGAAAACTATCGGGTCCATTAACATGTGTAACTCTATTGAGTGACACACACACACACACACACACACACACACACACACACACACACACACACACACGTAAGTAGTGTAGCTGTGTGTGTTTCCCTAGATGTGAGAGTTGATATTGATGTATACAAAAAATAAAAATAAAGGCTTGGCACAGAGAGAATAGACTGCATGTGATTCATTTGTGTCAAGTGGCGTCTGTCCAGGTTAGAGGACCTTTGACGTAACACATCCATGTAGGTTCTGCATTTCACCACAGGTCTCAAAAGTAAAACTTCAGAAGTGTACAGTTCACATTTGGACAGCAGAGGGCGCTGTAGGCTTCTACAAGAGAGAGAGAGAGCAACGTACTAAGAACACAGTCAGCTAAAATCATTTTTTCCCCCCATGGTCAGTATGGCCCAAGGTCCTCCTACTCTGTGAGCACTCTCAGCAGCTAGTGTCATGAAATAACTAAATGCTACTTAATGTTCTCTTATCATTTGCAAAAGGTTACTAGCATCTATCACAACAACTACCACTGCTTCCTTCACCTTCCCTACGACAAACAACAAACACCCAGACATCCAAAACTCCATAGCAGGGTTACCAAAAGGACACATCTCTTACACAAACCATCACACTGAATCTGAACCAGAAGAACACTGTTCTGAATAAATGTTGCATGTTATAGTGTGAAGATATGAGTCCCCCCTGTTATCCAGGTCAACTACAAGGCCAAATGAGCCTCATCCATTTTTAATGGTGGCTTTGAGACCTGGCCGTGGGGGAAACTACTGGCCACTTTAGTTAACAAGCGCAGCATTGCTAATCAGTGATTGAGAAGACAAGGGCATCACTGTAGCGTTTTATAACAGTCTTTGAAGAGATGCTCCACTCCAAAAAGGTTGTAGTTGATTACCTCAGAATGTTTTTAGCAACATATTTTGCTTCCTTATATACTGAATTGTTAAAAAGAAACAAAAATAATAATAAAAGAAAGTAGGGGCCTAATTAAGGTAGTGCTGGGGACACATGGGAAGGGGAGGGGGAGAGGGTTAACTGGTGAAGGCAAGCTTGAAGAGGTGGGTTTTGAGGGCCTGTTTAAATGTTGGGAGGGTGTTGGCCTGTCTGATGTGGTTGGGGAGGGCGTTCCAGAGGGACGGGGCTGCGGCTGAAAAGGCCCTATCACCCCAGGTCTGGGGTAATTATGTCCAATTATGATATTGTCTGCATAATTACTTTGTCTGACAAGTCACTGGTTTGCAGTCTGCAGTGTTTTGGACATATGTTTTGGACAAGTATTGAGGGAAGCGAAATATTGTATGTCACTAAAAAAAACTTCTGGACTAGTCAACTACAACCACGGTCAGGGTGAAACCAGACGGAAATGTTTTTTGGAGTGGAGCCCTTTAAGAACTGCAAGGGAAGCAGTCCCGCTGTCAAAGGAAATGATGTGGAAGCGATGTGGGCGAACTATATTAATTTAGCATTTTCAGCAATATGACAAGAAGATTCAACTAAAATGATGTGGAGTGAAATTGAGGAATCAGTGTTACAGTTTTTCTCTATCGCTTTAACCAGTTTTTCTCAAAGCATAGCTCATTTTCTCTTAACTCTAAACACACATTTGCAAAAGCAAACACTGCATTCAAAATAATGTTATGTCTACTCAAAATGAAATGTCGTCGTCAAATGACACACACACACACGCACCATGAAAGGCACTTGTAAGAACCAATTGAACACTGATGTGCACAATGGAAAACTCTATGATCAGCGGAAAACAGTACCATGATAAGATTATCAGTACGCCTTTTGCATTTAGAACGTTTTTTAAAAATTCTGAAATACTGTATACATCTCAGCAATGACAGCTGGATTTGTAAAGTGCAAACAAACAAACAAACAATAGAAAAAAGAAAATAGGAAAATAAGCCTTCTGCATATACTCTACACAAAGGCCACAAGACCTCGTCGACATGTTCTCCCTGGCCAAGCAGAGGGGAAATGATATACTTCTGATATATTTCAACACATGAGAGCTCATAAAATCGTACAATAGATCAAAAAACAACAAGAATAATGGACAACATCACAACAGAATACAATAGGACATAAAACAAGTGAGTATGTGACCATAGGGACATACACTGGTGCAGTAGAAAATAAAGTGCACAGCTTAAAAGTGCAAAATAAGACAGAAAATAAGGTAGTGCGATGGTACTGAGGGAAAGTTAGCTAGACCGTCTGTAGTGTAACAAGGGGATGTCCAGAGAGAGTTATGGGTGATTATGGTTTAAATGTGTGTCATTGTGAAGAATTGGTGTGAGATAAAATACACCAGTTTCAGGTTTTGGCCATTGTGTTTGAGGTTCCGATGTTAGTGTTATACCGGTAGAGAAAAAACTGTAACAGTGGGTGTGTGAAGTAAGAAATGTTTGGTTGACATTGCAAATCTACTAACTAAATACTAACTACTTAACAAACGTGTTGATCCAGGTATGACTTTGTTGCAAATAGGCTAATTGTGAAGATTAAGACCAACACAAGGGGAGCTTATAAAGAATACAGGGGCTTGTTGAGGAAGAGGCAACGTTTCAAATGTAGCACATGGAAATGCAATGTAAAAACTAACCTGGCTGATTCTACTAGATTTCCTGAATAAGCCTTGTTAATAGTAAATAATCAAAGCATCCCAATACAGGCGCACTTGGTAAATGGACTGACTGACATAGCACCTTTATCCAAAGTGCTTTACAACGGCCTCTCATTCAACCATTCACACACACATTCACACACCAATGGAGGCAAGCTACCATGCAAGGCACCGGCCCGCTCACTGGGAGCAATTTAGGATTCAGTGTCAAGGACACTTCAGAATCAGAATCAGAATCAGAATCAGAAGACTTTTATTGCCATGACATGTAAACATGTTAGGAATTTGATTTGGTCGGGACCATTTGATTTCAACATGTGGCCGGCCGGGGCTTGTACCGCCAATCTGCCGACCTTGCGATCATTAGACGGCATCTGCCGACCTTGCGATCATTAGACGGCAGCTCTACCTCCCGCGCCACAGCCGCCGCCCCCCCCCGCCCCCCGCACTTGAGCAACAGTTAGTCAGGGCATGCATGGCCCAAGTATCCAATCACACAGATGTCTGTTTCCAAACCAGCCTGTGACCGGCTGTTGCTAATTAAGGCCCAATTAAGACCAAGGCCTTCTGAGGACAGAGGAGACAAAGAAAGAGACGCACGTTCTGTTTGTGTTGTCATAGCAAAGCAAACTGTGTATAGAGGGTGGCTGCAGAGTGTGTGTGTGTGTGTGTGTGTGTGTGTGTGTGTGTGCATGTGTGCGTGTGCGTGTGCTTTTGTGGCTGAAGGAAGGATAATTAGCTCATTGCCTGCGGTTGCCTATCCTGCACTCACTCTCCCTTGTTTTGGTTTCTCGACCACACATTAGTGAAGACAAGCTGTGACATCACATGCCAAGCTGTGCCAAGAGGCACGTTGCCAGATGGGGAAGGTATTAGTGGGCACGGGGCTCTGTGATGAGCACCACATCCCACAGAACATCAATCACTGACAAATCCTGTATGACCCCCAAGAAAAGTATTTTTTCCCTCCAAAGGGCAGAAGCACAGAATCTTTGAGTGTTTATAATAGGCTACCGCATATGGAATAAATGCAGGCGTTCCGCATCTTCAGCAGCCTATGAAGGCAGAGAACCGCGGATTATTCGGCGATATTGCGCCACAGGGATGAGAGGATTAACGTATGATTTATACCACTACAGTATGTGTTTACAGAAAGATCACGTTCGTCAAAGCTCACCTCGAATGGAACCCTTATGGTTAGAGTAATCTCTCCGTGAGAGACTGAAGACGCATCTCTTCAGGTTACACCTTAACTGCTCCTCCTGAGACATCTACTACCCCCCAGCACTGTGTCTCCTGAGAGATCTACTACCCCCCGGCACTGCTCCTCCTGAGACATCTACTACCCCCCAGCACTGTGTCTCCTGAGACATCTACTAACCCCCAGCACTGCGTCTCCTGAGACACCTGCTTTTTCCCTATACTGTGTCTCCTAAGACTTCTACTGCCCCTCCTGTACTGTTTCTCCAAAGTCCAAAGGTTATTATTTGTTCTTCTATCATGACGACTGCCAACGGCCCCCTGGCCTGAGCTAGATTACTCTTCCTGCTACGACTGGTGAATTGATGATTCACTTGCTTAGTCTAACGTATCGATTGGCAAGTCGCCTTGGAATAAGGCGTCTGCTAAATGCCAAAAATGTAAACGTAAATGTAATCTGATTTTAGATCAGCTGACACACCTCTACCTAACCTGGAACAGCTTTTGGGAACCTCATTTTCCCATCATGCCCCAGCAGTTATGTGGGACCTAACAAAAAAATGACCGCTGGCCAGGCCAGAGCCAGTTGGACGCCCACCCCGGTCCGGTGGCACCTGCGCCAGCCTGCGCCATCTGTAATTAGCACAACCCCCACACCTGCTGCCATGGAAGGAACCCGGAGGCCCTGGCCTTTGTCAGTTGGTGTTCAACCACCGTGATTACACCGCCAGTCTCTCACACAGAGCCAACCGTCACAGGTCAGCGAGCAGCAACAGCACATTCAGCTCTGAAGCAGCTTCATCTCCTAAAAACGTGTAACAATTAGAAAGGTACACGGGTACAGTTAATGTCTATTGACCCAAATACAACAAACACCGATGGCTCTGAGGACCTGAGCAGGAAAAAACTCTAAACGCCTATTAACACTAGAACAGCCGTGCCTTTTTTACCTACTATAAGAGCCGCCTCGTGGGTCAAATGACCATAGTCTTTACAATGGTAAGCTGCGTATTTACACACAAAGACCACTAATTGGCGCGCGCGTAAGTTAGCCTGCCTCCTACACAGAAAAACTGTAAAACAGCTTCATACTAGCTTATCCTGATGTGATTTTGAAAATAGAAGGATACTGGGTGGTAGAACGCACATATCTAGGGAAAGTCAAGGAAAAAAAGTGTTTTACTCACAGGGTCAAATGACCCCACCCATGGCTGTTCTAGTATTAACAGCCTCTAACCAGGGCAGGTAAAGTTAGTGGTTAGGATTTTTTTTCTTCAAATTTCAGCATTCATTGTTCCTAATGAAAAACATAATAAATTAAGCTAATTCACTAAGTTAATTAATTGCATACTTAACTACACTTTGTGATGAAGTATTATCATAGTATATTGTATAATACATCAATGAAATGTATAGATTTGCTGCTGCAAACCAAAAGTTTCACAATAACCTCAACTGGGATTTCGCAAAGTGAAAACAATAAACATCAAGAATGGGCATAATAGATGCAGTCTATAATAGATGCAGTCAATTCAATTTCAAGAACATTTATTTGAGAACACATATACAGCTGCATAGGTAATCTAAATGTTGGCAAGAAACACAACGCTCATTTTCATCAAATAACACTCCCACCTCCCCAAGGCAATATACACTTTCACTCACTCACTCCATTTTTATTCCAGAAATACTGTACGGGGCAATTCAATATGTTTAAACCAATTGCTTTCCAATTGAGGTAGAAGTGGGAGAGGGGGTGGCATATTTGAGTGAAGTCCTCTCAGAGGATATCAGAGGTCTAAAACTAAAACCTGGATGGGTTGCGTCTGCAGTATCTTGGAAGAGAGTTTAAGAAAAAAAAAATCTGGAAATGAGAGCACGTCTTTCCAAGTTTCAGATGTAATGAAATGCCGATAAAAGTTCAGATAACATCATAGTATCATCAATCTCCACTTAATGTACGCTACTCCTGCATATCATTACCTGAGCAGGGATGTAGTTGAGATTAAGAGCTTTGAGGTGAAGACTAATAAAAAAGAAAAAATCATGACAGCAGAATTTACATTATTGAATTATGGTGGTTTTATTATATCTGTTCTGGAAACTGTGAGAGCTCGCCCGAGCTGAGAACATTGTCGTTGTCATCACTCATGTCAAGTTGTCATGATAATGATTTATACGGCATACTGTTGAGTACATTAGGGTTAGTCTATCCTAAGCGTGTCAGACTCTGACCAGATTTAGGGTAATTTCACATTTACTGTAGTCTGTAATGTAACTTAGTTATAGCTAGGTGTAAACCAGGGTGCTGATGGTGGCTTGCTGCGCTTTTAATATCTGCCATGGTCCTCTGGTGTGTGTGTGTGTGTGTGTGTGTGTGTGTGTGTGTGTGTGTGTTTATGTGTGTGTTATGCCCCTGCCCAGTTTGCTCTGTTGTCTATCTGATGGGGTGGTGTGCCTGGTGTGTGTGTGTGTGTGTGTGTGTGTGTGTGTGTGTGTGTGTGTGTGTGTGTGTGTGTGTGTGTGGTGTGTGTGTGTGTGTGTGTGCTGCTCTTGCTAATCCGGCTGATGGGATGCACCTGTGGCTGACGTCCTCCAACCCCTTCAAAAGACTGCAGCCTGGGGAGGTGTTTGTTGGCCCTCTCGACAATGCATACCCTTTTTTTGTCTTGTGTTGATTAATTACTGGCATTTCGATGGACTCCTTTTTTACTTTGTTGGGTTGGGATTTGGTTTAGCTGCTCATCTCCCAGGGAAGTATTATGTTCTCTTAGGTCTCTGCTTGGCAGGGCGGTGAGAATTAGTTTTCTTCTTTTGTTGTCCTGTTCCGCCCTGCCACCGTTTGGACATTTAAGGCAGCGGGAGATGTCTATTCTTTTGTTTATCCTTCCTAGTGGATATTTATTTCATGGCGTATGTGTAGGGATGGGGGCATCGATTAAAATGTTAACCTTTTATACACCATTTCAGTGACTTTGACCAGTTCCTTGTGTTGTGGCTTACTTTGTCGGTACGGCTTTTGGGACACTTTGTTTTAGTTCCTTTCGTTCTCTTGGGATGCTTTCAGCCGTAACATAATCGGGGGACTCGTCCGGGATTAATTAATTGATTGATTACCTGTGCTGCTTGATTGTAATTGTGGTCATGGTATCACTATTGTTTTGCCACAAATTCAGAGTCACTGAAAAAAGGTTACGTTTTTTTGTTGACCATGGTTTTGGTGTGTAGTCTGTTTGCTAGGGGTTGTGTCTCCTTTTTCGGTCTCTCTGGACCTGTGTGGGTCTTCTGAGAGCGTTGGTTCACCGTCTGGAGGAGCTGGACCACGCAGCGTCAGGCGGGGTTCGAAGGTTCTTGGGGGTCCTGGGCAGGGGTCTACCTTGTGTTCTCTGGTTCGAATGTTCTTGGGGGTCCTGGGCCTGGCTTGGGTTCACTATTACAGAGGATCTGAACTTCGCAGCGCTGGGTTGGGGTTCAGGTTCTTTCTCTGGGTTCTTGCTCTGTGGACCACCGAGAGAACGCAGAATCCTGTTTGGTTGTATCCCTCTTCTTTTCTTTTCCTTTTCTCTATTTCTCCAATCATAGAGTTTGATGTAGGTACATTTGTTGAAGAGCCAACAGTTTCAGACAAGCCCAGTTTTTTTGGTTCCCCAAAGAGAGTGGGTAACTAGAGAGAGTCTGAACTAAAGGACACGCCTGTTTGTTGTTACTGCAGGAAGTCTGGTCATGTTATCAATGACAGTTTTGTACCCACTATGAAGGATGCCACCTCTTCAAAACCTGTGGCTCTTGTTAATACCTCTTTTCCCTATTTGGCTATGCCCTTGTCACAGAGTAAGGTTGTTCAACAGAGAGGAGGGAATGTGTCTGATGTTTACAAGTCATTTGTTATAGACGGTAATAAATCAAGCATAATTCAAGATAAAAGTGTCAGTAGTACAGGACATAAGAGACAAAAAATAACAGGCATAGTACAAGATAAGGTGGCATGAGCACAGATAAGACAAGACAGGTTGCACTAGCGGTGCTGCTAGTGATAAGAGTTCACAGTAGTAAGGTGGCTCGACCTTAGGGTTGCTGTAGTCCGTGCACAAGGGCTGAGCTAGGGGAAGATAGTCAATTGACTACAGTGGGCTTGTTCAAGAGTCTGATCGCCTGGGGGAAGTAGCTGTTTGTTAGGCTCTGAGTCTTGGCCCTGAGGCTCCGGAAGAGGCCTCGTCTTTTGGATGGCATCGGTTTGCACAGGCTATGGTTGGGATGGTTGGGGTCTTTGGTTATCCTCCGGGCTTTGCTGACGCACCCTTTGTCGTATATATCCTGGATGTATGTAGAGAAGCTTACTGTACATCCGGTGATGCGCTCGGCTGTCGTGTCCGTACCACCCTCCGTAGCGCTATTCAGTTGAGGACAGTGCAGTTGCCATGCCTGGCAGTGACGCACCCAGTCAATATACTCTCGGTAGTGCCTCTGTAGAAGGCCCGCAGGGTCTTCAATCCCATGCCAAACTTCTTTAACCGTCTAAGGTGAAAGAGGCGCTGCTGTGCTGTTTGGTATGCACGTCCCAGGTGAGGTCATCAGAGATGTGGACGCCAAGGAACTTAAAACTGCTGACCCTCTCTACCCGTTGATGGTGATGGAGTCCTGTTCCCGACCTTTCCTCCTGAAGTCCACCACCAGCTTCTTGGTCTTGTCAGTATTGAGAGAGAGGTTGTTCTCCTGGATGTACTGAGCCAGGCGGTCGACCTCTCTCCTGTGGGCCATCTCGTTGTTGTCGGTGATCAGGCCAATGACTGTTGTCAGCGAATGTAATCACCGAGGTGGAGCTGTGTCTGGCCACGCAGTTGTGGGTGTACAGGGAGTAGAGGAGGGGACTCAGGACACAGCCTTGAGGGGCTCCTGTGTTAAGGGTTAGAGGGGCGGAGAACATAGAGCCCGTTCTCACCACCTGGCGTCGGTCTGACAGGAAGTCCAAGATCCAGTCGCATAGGCCAGGGTTAAGGCCGAGGTGTCTGAGCTTGGGTGTCGAGCCTGGAGGGGACAATGGTGTTGAATGCTGAACTGTACTCTACGAACAGCCTCCTCACATAGGATTTCCTCTTGTCCAGGTGGGTGAGGGCGGTGTGGAGAGGAGTGGCAATATTGGCGTCGTCGTGGATCTGTTTTGCCCATAAACAAATTGGTGGGGGTCCAGATCGTGCGATAGCGAGTCACAGACCATTATTCCTGTCTCAGAATACGGCAGCATGCCCGAGCCAAGGGGTGCTGAGCTGCTGTCCTTCAATAAACGGGCAACGCCCAGACCATTTCCTCTGTGTCGACCTCCCTCTGTGCCTCGAATCCTTTCCATCCCCAGATCATGCATTCATAGTAAACATCAAGTTCCACCGTCAGATATGGTCAGACCGATGACGTATCGTTCTCATGATGGGCGGATCCAGTTTCAGCCTTTTCTTGTAAGCGGTTTCTCTTCTTGTAAGAGTAGGATGGAGGCGTGGTCAGCCTTACCAAAGGGTGGACGGAGGCGGTGTTTGTAGGCATGACGTAGGGGGGGTGTAGCAGTGGTCAAGAGTATCTTCTCCTCGAGCAGGAAAGTCAATGTGTTGATAGAGTTTAGATAAAAAAAATAAAAAATAAACTCTACGATACATACCCTTTTTTGTCTTGTATTGATTAATTACTGGCATTTCGATGGACTCCTTCTTTACTTTGTTGGGTTGGGATTTGGTTTAGCTGCTCATCTCCCAGGGAAGTATTATGTTCTCTTAGTTCTTCGCTTGGCAGGGCGGTGAGAATTAGTTTTCTTCTTTTGTTTTCCTGTTCCGCCCTGCCACCGTATTTATTTCATGGTGTTACGCTTGTATGTGTAGCGATGGGGGCATCCATTCAAATGGACTCTGACCAGTTCTCTGACCAGTGTCTTGGGACACGATTTCAGCTGTAACAGTGTGTGTTTTGTGTGTGTGTGTGTGCGTGCGTGTGTGTGTGTCTTGTGTAGTACAGGAATAGTATTGTAGGAGATTGCTCAAGAAAGACCATTGACAATGGATACTGTACCTCCCCACCTTTGACGGTAAAAACTGTGAAGCACAACCAACCTCAACCTAATCAGCTTTGAAGTAAGACGTTCTTGGCCTAGTTTTAATAATAAGTCCAATCAGAGGATGACAAAATGACAGTGTTGCCTGCCAAAGTTGAGTGGATGCATCATTCTTATGCGAGGTCGTACTAATTCACTTACAAGCGCTTCTGCCAGACACTCACAGAGTATGTGATGATTGATAGTTTCAGGATGAGAAACAATAGCGGTGTTTTATACAGGGGTCGATCACCCCTGTAACAACTGCACTATAAATGTCCTGTAAAATGGAGGATGTGGGGAAAATACTGATACTTTATGTCCAAAGTTATCGTGGGCGGGGGTTTTAGTACATTTTTTGAGGGCTAGAATCGATGTATTACCACTGTACATGGCCTGTTTTCAACAGGAATACTGTATATATGAGCGCTATTTAAAGCTCAAAACTGCTCATGGACTGGTCATGGGTATGCACAGAGTCAGGTTGTGGTATATTCACGTCCTTGATCATAAACAATGCATGAGATTAACTTGACTGGCAGAAACAGCTTACCTGAATTATGCATTGCATATATCAATATTGAGTTCAACCATTGCCTCGTTTCATTCTAGCACTTTGTAGAGACAATTCCATTCAATTTAACACGAGTTAGCCGCTCCCCGGGGACATAACGTCAGATGGTTAGCATCATCTCGGGGTGCTAAAAGGAAAATGCCTACATATTGATGCAACGATGCTGTCACCCTTAATAGTCTACTTCATGTTTGTTTAAGTGATCTAGATATGGATACATTATGGCTTATTGTTAACACTATAAGGGTGTTTGGCAACAAACTATATGATCAACATCTGGATATGGATATGGGTCACTAGTCAGTCAACTAGTATGTACTGTAGGGAACATGCAGTGTTGCTGTACTCTCTCAACCCTGTTGGTTTGTTGTACTTTTACTCTGTCAAGAAATGGGGTTGATCATTTGACCCCCGAAAATCAAATCTGAAAAGCCCTGAGCACATTTTGCATAACTGTGAATGTGGTGTTTAGTGAGGAGCTTCAACACAGAGAAGAATGCGACAGCGAGAATGACTACGTATCAACCAACTGCCATGCTCCTCTGGTGTAGAATCTATCCTCAGCCCCGCCTGGATGTTCTGTCTGTTCTGTTCTGTATTTAATAAAGAGTCTTAAGTGCACCTAAGGAAAAATAAAACAAACATAAATAAAACTAAGTACAAACACGTCCGCGATTGATACACCCCCAGGAGGCAGGAGAGTTAAGACTTCTGGGTGCTCTGGAGGCAGTCGGCGACTGTGCAATGTCATCCATCTGTGATGCAGAATCCCTCGCCACGCTCTGCCATCGGCCGGTGTTCATATCCCATCATCCCTTGCTCCCTCGGAACACTGGAACCCCCCCAGGGAGGGCCGACCACGGTTCAGAAACCAGGGGGAATCGCTTATTTTCGAGTTATTTTGAATAGGAGGGCCATTGTGAATGCGATTTGGGATCATTTTTCACACCGATGCCCCTCAATCTCTTGAATAACTTGATTTCTTTCAGCCAATTTAACGAGTCTCTCGTGGCGAAAATACTGAAGGGGAATGAAGTTACCGTGATTCAAAGACATATCAATATGACTGTTATCTCACCGACATCTGATATCCTGTCAGCAACACAAACGTCAGAACTCATCTTCACAATAAAGATTTCTGCTATGGAAGTAAAATATAAAACAAATGACTGCATCTTACACAAGCCACCATACAGAGTTGATTCCACAGTGGGGGTTAGAGCTGGGAGGAGACCTACATCACAATCAATCTCTCATCACCAGGCTATGTGGCTCAAACTGCCTCTGGATTGGGGTTAAAACCAAATCGATGGAATTCATTTCCTGGCTCCAATAGTTCAAGAGCTGACAAGCTCATTCAAGAAATGATTAGGATTTGATTAGAATCGAATGAAGAGGAAATGCCAAGATATGAGCAGAACTGATGAGCCACTGTAAGAACACACACCACGTCATATAGCTCACTTCCAATATTGTGTATAGTGAAGTTGTGTAGAAGAGCTAGCTTAGCAACACCCAGTGATAAATAACTACCGGTATGTGAATGCAGTGCACTGTTTATGTCCTGTAAATGATATACAGTTTATGAGGGTTGCTAGCTGATAGCTACACACAGCAATAATTCATTTTAAGGCCTTGAATAAGACATTTGAGAGAGGCACTACCAGCGCCTGCAAATAATGGTATTTAAACTGTTATGAGTTCAATCTCATGGCAGTAAAATCAAATGGATTCCTAAACACGAATGCCATTTTGAAGTTGTTGAGGTGTACTGTGTGCAATATTGATTACGCTACATTTCAGTCTGATTATTAAATACATTACGGTCAATGATTTTGGGTCCCTAGGCATTAGCTTAGTCATTGATTATGGATTTGCTTAGTATTGATTATGGAAAGGAGCGACAGTTCCTGAGTGAGTAATTATAGTCATTATGCTATTTATAAGTCATATTTATTTCCTTTGAGATTCTGGTCCATGATGGACAATCCATGATTGCATCACGCAATTCCTGCAGATTATTCAGGTGTGAATCTCCCGTTCTACCACATCCCAAAGGTTTTCTATTGGATTCAGATCCGGTGACTGGGAAGGCCGCTGAAGAACACTGAACTCATTGTCACGTTCCTGAAACCAGTGGACAACTTTTTGCTTTGAGACATGGTGTGTTATCATGCTGAAAGCAGCCAATTACAAGATGGGTTCATTGTGGCCATGAAGGGATGCACGTGGTCAGCAAGAATACTGAAATAGGCTGTGGCATTCAAGCGATGATTGATTGGTCTTAACGGGCCCGAAAGTGTGCCAAGAAAACATTCCCCACAACATAACACCACCTGAATAAATGAGAAGGTGTTCGATGAGTGTTCGATCTCCATTGTTCAGTGTCCCTTATCCTAGAATAACTGCTCACGATATTTCAGGCTAGGCCAATAGAAAGTTTATACTGACAGCAGCGTGATGTGAATCCACATACCGTCGTCATCGCCACCGTGACAGGTAGCATGACAGGTAGCATGACACAATGAGGCGTCATCAGCAGCAGCCATCTGTTATGGAAACAACTTCCCCCCTCCAATGCACGCACGAACGCACACACACACACACACACACACACACACACACACACACAAAGCTATCTTGTCCACCAGATCCTTAAGGACACACACGATGCATATTTAAACACAACACATGACAAGAGACACGCATTAATCTTAACGACGCAAAGAGTTAAGGATATCACCTTGCTCGTATCACCTTGCTCCTGACATCCTTCATTTTGATTGGCTATTATGTCACTTGAGTGGCCTGTACAGATTTGCAAAGCAGGGGGCAGCATGCTGCCTCACCACGGGTTAGGCCAGTGCAGGGGCTGTAAAACTCCTCTGGGAAGGCAATCAGAGAGGCCAACACGTGAGGAGATTGCCTAGTGTGAGACCAAGGACACGAGGTAGGCAGGGGGCTAATTCTTCTATCCTGGTTGTGGATGTGCAGGCTTCTGGACTAACACATCATTTTCAACTACAGTCATCTGGAAAGTTGACCTCGACAACCTTTTTCCAGGTGTGGAGTGTGAAATATGATAATGCACTGTCTAAACTGCACTCTATACCGTGAGTAGAAGACCATCTGTCCTAATCACATCATCAATAGTCACGAGATACCATTGAGAATGCCAATACGATCCTCTCTTATTGGAATACATGAAGGGCATACATCATAAACCACCATAACGTGCCCCCCCCCCCTCCCCCTGTACAGACACACAGTTTTCACAAATCTTTTATCCCTTCAGCTATCAGGCTACTTAACTCAGATGGTGATCACTTCAAGTAGACTTACCATGCACTGTTCTTAGTCGAGTAGTTTTTTATTTTTCTGATTTATTTTTGTTTAGTTTTTACACATCTAAAAGGTGCCCTTTAATGACCTTGTTGTCTGTTTACCGAACTGTGCTTGACATGACATTGTACTGTTGTATGTTGTTTGTGTCTGAACGAGGAGTAAAGCTACAAATGAATTGCCCCCAGTGGGATCGATAAAAATGTCTGAATCGGAATCTGAAGTTGTGTTTTGTAGTCACAAGCTATTTATAGACATCTCACTCACTTCAGAATTGAGACTTTGTTAATGTACTCTCTAATGTTGGGTACTACCTCAGGCCTGAAAGGTATCCTCTCGTAGGAACACGTCAGATGAGGAGCTTAGTATCGTACTCAGTAAGATTGTAATCATCTTCCAATGTGCGTTTTAGTTTCCCTTGATAGAGTTCTGCCACGCTGCAGGCTCTGGACTTTTCCATTATCATGCCAGGTCCATTTTTCACTTCAAATGGTTTCATCCAATAAAACAGGAACCTACAGGTACTGTAATTTAGCCTGCTGCCATTAAATTGGTACCAACAATAGATGTCTCTGGAGATACGGTGTGTGTGTGTGCTGCGGCTGTGTCACAGGGACAAAAGGTTAGTATAGGGATAAATAGACCACGTCTGGAAGTTTAGAAAGAAAGATGTCCTGTAAAAGTTTAGCAGGAGGGACATTTGCTATAGCTGTGGCTAGCTAAAGGCAACAACATTTTTGGCATTTAGCAGACGTATTATGCCGAAGTGACTTACAATCGATACATTTGACTGAAGAGTAATCTAGCTCAGGCCAGGGGCCATTGGCAGTCGTCGTGATAGAAGAAGAAAGAAAAGTAGACTCCCCGCCCCCCGTACTGTTTCTCCTGTGTCAATCAAACCCCAACACTCTCTGACTAATTAAAAACTCAACCCCACTCCTCTTACAGGACAGACTATAGCCCACACTCTCCTCACAAAGAAGCCGCCCTTGTTTTAGATGGAATTGTCCTTCGGGACATCGGCTATATTGCTGTGATTGCAGTGAGTGAGATCTGTTGTCATGGCTTTCTCCTTGTCCTGTGGCTATATACTCTTAGGTCTCATCTGGCAGCTAAACTAGCTAACAAAGCCATCAACAATCTGGCCCCCTCCTACCTTGCCGACCTCGTCCCCCTCCACACCCCCTCCCATTGCCTCAGGTTTGACAACCAAACCACCCTCAAGACCACCAGGACCAAGCTCCGGACCTGGGGTGATGGGGCCTTTTCAGCCGCAGCCCTGTCCCTCTGGAACGCCCTCCCCAACCACATCAGACAGGCCAATACCCTCCCAACAGTTAAACAGGCCCTCAAAACCCACCTCTTCAAGCTCACCTTCACCAGTTAACCCTCTCCCCCTCCCCTTCCCATGTGTCCCCAGCACTACCTTAATTAGGCCCCTATACTTCCTTTTATTTCTTTTTTGTTTCTTTTTATTATTACTACTCGATCTTTTCAGTTTGTAAAGCGTCTTTGTAAAGCTATATAAGTATAATGTATTATTATTAGACTGGAGAGGGAGAACGTACAGTAAAAGGGAAATCCAATATGAATTCAAAGTGGCTGATCCGGAGGTGGATAGATGAGTCACTACATCACTATGTCGGTAAAGCTGCACTGTGCATTAAACCTTTCACGCCTGATTAAGTTGAATACACTGTATGTACAATACATTATACAAAATGTACATAACTCAATTTAATACCATACATTACATCATCTAAATGATGTAGGTTATACCTCAGGGAGTAATGTTAATGTAAAAGATGTTATCTTGAGGACTGGAGAAAGACTGTAGTGTAGCAATAATTAGCCTGCTAGAGGAACACCCTCGTACTGTGAGTGGGGTAATAATGAGTCGAGCCCCGGCGCGGATAAGAGCATTTAGTTTGGAAGTCGACGTGGCTGGAGCTTCATTCAAATGTATTTTTAATTTTCCTTTTAATGGCGGCGTGTTGAGAAAGGAGCAGGTGCCATGCTGCTTCCTACCCGAGGGATGAGACTGCAAACGCACGCACGCACACACACACACACACACACACACACACACACACACACACACACAGACACAGACACAGACACACACAGACACAGACACAGACACACACACACACACATGTGCACACACAGACACACGCACGCATGTGCACACACACACGCACACACACACACACACACACACACACACTTATAAAATCAAGCCTACAAGTACAGTGGGGGAAATAAGTATTTGATCCCCTGACAATTTTGTAAGTTTGTCTACTGACAAAGAAATGAACGGTCTATAATCTTAATGGTAGGTTTATTTTTAACAGTGAGAGACAGAATACCCCCCCCCCAAAAAAAAGAAAAACACATTATATAAAAGTTATGAATTGATTTGCATTTGATTTCCATTTGGGAAATAAGTATTTGATCCCCTAGCTCAGTCAGTACGTGGTGGAGAAACCCTTGTTGGCAAGCACAGAGGTCAGATGTTTCTTGCAGTTGGTCACCAGGTTTAAATACTTTATACAAATATGTATTTCCCCCACTGTATGTGTCATCATTTGTGCAAACAGGCATCATAGACACACAAATAAGAACGCGCACACACACACACACACACACACACACACACACACACACACACACACACACATAAAACTGTCTTTCAAAACAGTACGCAGACAGATCACACAATGCTGCTGGAGTGGAAACCGTGTGTGTGTGTGTGTGTGTGTGTGTATGTGTGTGTGTGTGTGTGTGTGTGTGTGTGTGTGTGTGTGTGTGTGTGGCTTCTGAGCAGCAGTTATCTCTGTGGGATACAGGCTGTTTCTTTGTACACACACAGACATTGATGGGCTTCAGGGGCAAAACCTCAATGATCTAAATTATGAATGTAGATATTTGGTCAAAAAAGCCCTGAATCAGGAGGGAGCAGGACATTCATCTGCTGGCAGACCATGAAAGCGCTCCCATTCACCTCCGCACAATGACGTCAATTCACAAACAAACGAAGACGCACGCACGTGCACGTACACACACACACACACACACACACACACACACAGCACACACACACACTACACACACACACACACACACACACAACACACACACACACACACACTATACACACACACACACAACACACACACACACTACACACACACACACACACACTACACGCACACACACACACACACTACACACACACACACACACATCAATAAATAACGCTAATCATTTTGTCTAGCAAGTAAACAATGAGAAAAACAGACAACAATCTTGATTACAATTGTATCCGGCACCACCACTCCTAGCCCAGTCAGATTGATGGTAAGTTGTAAGACCTTCTCTTTGATAAACACTAACTACCACGGGAGAAGAAATAATAGAAATCTTATTTGGGAGCTCTATATGGCAGGCACAGTGCATCTGTCATGGAGATCTATGGCTGTAATTCTCATTATTAAGTAGGCAAGCAGAGCTGCCCTCCCTCGCCCTCGACCAACTCCACAGAATGCCATTCAGTCGCCACGGTGATTTATTCTCACAGATGCCTGGAGAAAGATCCTAGCATGTCAGCCACCATCGGGTGGTGATAACAATGCTTTACTGATGCACCATCAGTAGAGAGGCTCATCGCAGCCGATATGGTGCATATGTCAGGGTTCCCACGGGTCCTTGACATCCTTGAATGTTTGTGAAAACAAAAGTGCTTGAATTCCCCTCTCTCTCTCTGTCCCAAAAAAAAATACAGTATATATATTCAAAAATGTTTTACTTAGCTCGTCAACTAGTAAATAAGTTTCTGTATTGCTTAACTTGACACATATTTCACCATATATTGTTTTGTTGTGCTGTGGTAGAGAAGGCAAGAGACCATCTAGTGTTCACACATTCAAGCCTCTCTTTTTAATTGTTGTCTGTGAGCGGATAGTTCCTATTACCGGTATATAAATTCTCATCTAGATCTGTCTCAAACTAAGCCGTGTTGGGTCCTTGAATTTGAGGGATTTGAGTCTTGAAAGGTGCTTGAATTTGATGTTTCAGAAGGTGTGGGAACCCTGTGGTGTCTGGTGTGTGACCCCATGGGTCTGAGAGTGTGTGTGTGTGTGTGTGTGTGTGTGTATCAGGTTTCCTACAAGTTTCAACAAGTCAAATTTAAGAACTTTTTAGACCCTTTTTTAATGTGGTCGGACTGATTTCCTAGCAGGATCTCATTTTTAAGACCTCGCACCTAATTTTTGGACCGAATAGCTGAAATTTGAGACCTTTTTAGGCCTTGTAGATTCGATTGCTGGATTTTAGACTTTACGGCTTTTTAAGACCAGCGCGGGAACCCTGTATGTTTTAACCTGGTTCAACGCTATGGTCTTCGTCCTTTCAGTTAACAGTACCACTATCTGCTACTTGTGGGCAATGAGGTGTGGAAAAACAGTGTAGGGTGAAAATGACTTTTTCCCTCCTTCCCTCCCTCCCTCCCTCTTCCTCTCCATCAACCCCCTACATCCCTCACTCCTTCCCTGTACTTGTGGACATCTCAAAGAGTGCCTTCCATATACAGTAAGGACCAAGTGGCCCGATGGTAGCGGATGCTCATGTCATGTGACGTAAGCTATGAACCAGAATGGAACCACAGTGGAATACAGTATTTAATGCATTAGTTCACAATATGAAAATATATCTGATGTTCCGTATCACTGTACTACTTTAATACGTTTCATAAATCATGGCTAGGTATGTTGAATTGAGGTTGGGGCGTGGAATACCTGACCATTTCCATTGGGGTAGCAGTTTTACACAACAATGATTAACAGTTTAATCATTTGACCCCTGTGAGTAAAGATTTTTTTTAGATCTTTGCACTCGATCAAATTTAAGGACCCTCCTTTCATGACTTTTCCTAGATATGTGCCTTCTACCACCCGGGATCCTTACATTTTCTGAATCACATCAGGATAAGCTAGTATAAAGCTATTTTGCTGTTTTTCTGTGAAGCAGGCTAATTTACAAGCGGCCAACTAGTGGTCATTGTGTGTAAATAGCAGCTTGAGCATTGTAAAGAGGGGCTCTTTCAGTAGGTAAAAAAGGCACGGCTGTTAATCACAGGAAAAAAACAAGAGTAATAGGATGGAGGGACCTATGGGTTGGTATCAGAGAAGGTGCGATTACATCCATCCTTATTACGTACAAATCTAATATCTCTACCGCTGGCCCATGACAATAGAATTGTCAACTTGTTCACGGTTATTACCGAGAGGAGTAAAGAAAGATGACCCTTAGTCAAATGGCCGACACTCATCGATTTCCGAAGCTTCAACAGGAACCACTTACACATTTTCCCCTCTGTGGCTTTGCATTTAAATTGAATTTGCGATGGCTTCCAGTGGTCTGTGGAATCTCCTGTGGGTAGAGAAAAATGTCCAAATGTTCTCGGTTCCCACGAGGATGTTTCCTTGCTTCCTGGGTCGTTCATCTCCCCTTATCCTTATCCAACGTTTGCAGGTAAAGTGCTACACGAATAAAAGTTATTATTATTAGTAGTATTATCCTCTACAACGCAGCACACATGCTCACATGTCAGGATATATCCCCTCTCTCTCTCTCCCTCCCTCCCTCTCTCCCTCCCCCCTCCCTCCCTCCCTCCGCCCCTCCCTCCCTCCCTCCCCCCCTCCCTCCCTCCCTCCCCCCCTCCCTCCCTCCCTCCCTCCCTCCCTCCCCCCCCCCCCCCCCCCTCTCCCTCCCTTATACACTCTCTTCCCTACCACATCCATTAGTTCAACTGACACATCCCTAACGGGTGCCTACGAGCAAGTCTACTTGCGTCACGCATTACTACTGCGAGGATACGACACAAGTGAGATCCTGTTTACACCTGCTTAGTGTTAGACAGAGACGGAGCGGTGGGAGTAATGGGCCAGTGTCCCACTGTCTCAGAGTCAGGAATGATGGAGAATGCGCTGCATGGCCATTCATGACGGGGGGGATGGGGGGACGGGGGGGGAACGGGGGGACGGGGGGGTTCGTGAGGGAGAGTGAAGGAAGGATTAGACAGATTTATGGAGGTATAAGAGGGGGGTCTCGGTCTGGGATTCATTTTAGTCCTGAGCAGTCATTCCTGGTCGTCGTCGTCGTCGTCCCCCTGACCACAGGGCTCTGTCACTGTGCCCTTCACTCCCCTCTGGATATACACACACACACACACACATACACACAGACATAGACATAGACACAGACATACACACAGACATACACACATAGACACATAGACACATAGACACATACAGACACAGACACACTTACACACACACATACACACATACACACATACACACATACACACCTACACACCTACACACCTACACACCTACACACCTACACACAGACACACACACACACACACACACACACACATACACAAACAGACACACCTACACAAACATAAGCAAGCATAGACTTGTGGCCTGGGGTGGTCCAGTGGTCTAGCACCGCGGTCTACAGTGCACACATGCCCATGTCGGCATGGGTTAGAATCCGGCCCATGCCCTGCTGACATGCCCTCTCTCCCTTCTTCTCCTTACTTTCCTGTCTGTCTTCACTGTAGCTGTCCAATAAAATGGAAAAATATGAGTGGGACTGCCCCACTCGCTATATAAGTCAGTCCATTTACCATTTGAATGGAGAGCTTCCGGCCAGTCTCTGTGCACTCTTGGAAACAATGATTTCATCATGTACCTGAATTAGCATACAGTATGAGCTCTCTGTGGCATTTCTACCAGCAGGGATGCTGGGCAGACAGAGGAAGTGACTCAGTGTGTGTGTGTGTGTGTGTGTGTGTGTGTGTGTGTGTGTGCGTGGTGTGTGTGTGCGTGGTGTGTGTGTGTGTGAGTGTGTGTGTGTGTGTGTGTGTGTGTGTGTGTGTGTGCGGGGATGTGTGTGTGTGTATGTGTGTGTGTGTGTGTGTGTGTGTGTGTACTGCATTTTGGAGACCTTTCAGGGCCAGCTGGAGCTGTATGGGGCCGACTCTCACCAACGAGAGAAAAAGGACATGAAACTGATAGACAATTATGACAGTTAACACAGAATATTAACAAAGCAAAAACAGTGTTTGCGCAATCTGCCTTGATTTCTACCTACAGATATGCATTTCCTACTACAGTGCACTCCATGTATAGAATCACTGAAACGATAATAACTGAGAGAATAGTCTCAAAGCCTAAGAAGATCACAAAGATCACAGTACTACATAAAACAACTGTTGGTTGTGCACACAAACACTACTGCAAGTTACAATCCATCAATCCCATCAAATGGTGATCCAATTTGCGTTGCGCACCACAAGGTTTAGTTGACGCTGGATGGATGCTACTTTGGTAATTCCGTTCAGCAAACGTTTCAGGGGCAAAGAGGACGAAGGCAGTTCTCTGCCAATGAGCTGGTGGGATAATTCAATATTCAAATCAAATCAAATGTTATTTGTATAGCGCATTTCTCACAAGATGCGACTTAATGCGCTTTACATACTAACAGAGCCGCAAGCAGGCAAAAGTAAAAACCTGTACACTGTGTAGCCAGGAAAATTCCCTTGCAGCCCTCTACTCATAGAGCGACTACTACCAGTTTGCCTACCAGCACCCAGCGGTGGACCCCTCGACACGTGGCCAGGGATGAAGACATGCCATTGCCCTTACCAATCAGGATTTCACTGCGAGTGTTGGGATGGATAGGAGGGTGAATGGGGCGGCTGTGGCTCAGGAGGTAGAGCCGGCGCCTAATGATCGCAAGGTCGGCGGTTCGATCCCCGGCTGGCCACGTGTCGAGGTGTCCCTGGGCAAGACACTGAACCCCAAATTGTCACAATGAGGGGGCCAACGCCTTGCATGGTAGCTTGTAGGGGTGTAAATCACCAGCTTCATCACGATACGATATTATATCGATTTGTTTGTATGACGATACAATGTTTGACGATATCACAATGTCAGTCACGATACGATTTCGATTCGATTCGATTCAAGATCGATATGACGATATGATCGATATGACGCGATATCATATGCCAATCTAACACAATTATCAACTCACAAAAACAACTAGAATATTATTTGACCATTTTATTTGTGAGCTCTTCCAGGTATCCAGCATTTAAATCATATTGTATTATACAGTATTCTTCTGTTACAAAAAGAAAAATAGACCCGTTCACTAGTCTCACAAACAAGAGATATTCAGCTTTAAAACATTAATGTCCTATGAAACAAAACTGGAAGAACTTGTCCCCCCTTTTTTAAGGCAGGATTTTTGTAAACGTTCACTTTTTTACTGTCTCATAAACACAGTATTTTGAACAGTTAGAACTGAACCAAGGTCACCATTTAACCTACAGTATATTTGTGCAATAATAATAAATAATAATAAAATAATAATAAATAATAAGTGCAAATGCAGTACAGTGCAGTACATCTTATATACATTCTTCTACCAAAATAAGTTAAGTATATCCTCCAGTGTTATATAATAAGTATATCCTCCAGTGTTCTTCTTTGGGAGGTTTTTCTTAAAAAAAACTAACTGATCAACATGTTCAGGAGAGAAAACACTACGCTCTGAACGCAGGTCAGGATAATTTTTAATATAGGGCCATCCATCACACTTCCTCTAGGAAGCACTGATCTGATATGATGTGTTGATTGGTGAAAGGTAAGGCTATGCTTGGACAGTCATGTTAGATCACTGATTACGGGAGTAATGATTTACCTGTAGATTTTATCAATAGGAATTTTGTTCAGGTTTATCCAATGAAATTGGACAAGCAAACCGGAGTAAAGTAAGTAAGGTCCAACCTGCAGCCTTTGCCCATTCATAAGACAGATGCTTTGTTACAGACCAGAGCATTGACCAATCACAGTCGGCTAGACTAGAGCATTGACCAATCACAGTCGGCCGTGGGCGGGCTTGGCAGTCGCAGCTAAAACCGCTTTGCTGTTCTCCGCCGCAGTCACAAAATGCAGAACACACAGTGTGCAGCGCTCTTTGACTTTGTAATTTGCCGCTGCTAGTCGCGCGCTGCACGGAAATGGTGACAGTCACGCAGAATGTGCCATTTCAAAATAAAGGTGTATCTTTAAGATGACGATATAGATCGATATTTTTACATTGCATCGATGTAATCAGATCGTTAGTCAATGAATCGATGCATCGATGTGAATCGATGTATCGTTACACCCCTAGTAGCTTGCCGCCATTGGTGTGTGAATGTGTGTGTGTGAATGGGTGAATGAGAGGCCATTTCCAAAGCGCTTTGGAATAAGGCGCTATATAAGTCAGTCCATTTACCATTTGAATGGAGAGCTTCCGGCCAGCTCAACATTTTGGACACTGCCTTGCTGGCTTCTCACAGGGCAACATTAGGCATTGGGTGTTTTAGGAAATATAACCTACAGAATGTAGTAATGCAAGTAGCATTATATATACAGTAGGCTTGCTTATACATATTTGTACAGGATTCACTGTATGGTGGTATGAGAGATTATCCCAAACCACTGCTTGTGTTGGTTGGAGCCGACGCACCTAGAGGTGACACTATTTAGCAGAAGAAACAGAGCCAAGCAAATTGGCTTTTACAGTTGACACTACACAGTACTTAAATGAGTATATCTCATATGTTCTAAAACAAATGTTCATTTTGTCCAACTTCAAAAGTATCAAAGCTAGGAGAGGCGACATTTTCAATAATTTCAATAGAAAAGAAGAAACAATAGAAGACGCAATAGTAGAAATAAGAAACAGTTAAGTTAGACGTCATTGAAGGCTTTCGTTTACAAAACAGCCTCTATCTTTTCATTACACCCCTGTTCACTTAATCTTGGATATCATCATTGACATTCCATGAGGACCGTCGACGACTTCACCGAAGAAGCTCGTTCTATAACAGAATTCAATTTCAACAAAAACCAAATTTCCCACGAAAGTGAAAGCATTTCCAATAAACAGTTTTGTGGTTGCTGAAATCTTGTAGGACTCAATAAACCATGTCTACGTTCAAAACACAGACTTCAATGCCTCGAAAGCATCTTCTGCAATTTCCCCGAATAGTATTTCACATTATTGATTCCACTTTGTTGCGGGTAGAGCAGAGGCAGGACTTCAGTCCTGGAGTTAACCATGCATGGAGAGCACATTGTCTCTCCCACCACAGGCTGCCTGGGCAGAGGGGTAGTGTCTGGAACCATAACAAGGCAGACTGAGAGAGGAAAGGAGAGAGAGAGAGAAAAGATGGGGTGAAGGGAGAGAAACATAGAGAGCAAGTAAGATGAGAGTGAGAAAAAGGGGACTTGAGAAAAAGACGATAGATAGCATCATTACTTGAATGTCTGCCAAAACACAAAGGTGAACCACTGGTTCAGTGGCAAGGGTGTAGGCGCAAAGTTAGAAGTAGGCAAAAAAAAAAGACCAAAAATGTTTTTGAAAAGAATGAGTCTCCGTATTTCAGCTGGTAAAGTGTCTCCTTCGTTTTCTCTCCCAATTATTACACGCATTGCCAGTGTGTGAGTGAATTGACAGCGTCGTTAGTCAATTCACTGGCTAACGTAATTTGTTTTAAACAAAACAGTCAAGTTTAAGTACAAAGTGAACAAATGTGGATAACCAACAGCGGCAATGGATGTGTCACCAAACCACCCCAAAACCAGGCAAACTAGCTGGCAAACTTGAGTGCTTTCAGCTTAAAGTGTCTTTAACTTCATCACAGTGATATGGATCATGACGTTGTGCTGCCTGTCCTTTCAGGCCCGGCCCTAGGACTTTTTTGGCACAAAGCAAGATTTGTTATGTGCCCCCCACCCCCCCCCTCCCGCACATTACTAAAAGCAAAAGTGTGACCCCCATAGACTGTTTTTGTCAGTGGCCAGACCTGAAGCCTTTGCTTGATGTGTTCATAATCATGACAGTAGAGTAGAAGTGACAGCAATAAACAGTCATACAGGCAGAGAGAGAGAGAGAGCAAGAGAGAGAGAGAGAGAGAGCAAGAGAGAGAGAGAGAGTGAGAGAGAGAGAGCAAGAGAGAGAGAGAGAGTGAGAGAGAGAGAGCAAGAGAGAGAGAGGGAGAGAGAGAGAGAGAGAGAGCGAGAGAGAGAGAGCAAGAGAGAGAGAGAGAGTGAGAGAGAGAGAGCAAGAGAGAGAGAGAGAGAGAGAGAGAGAGAGAGAGAGAGCGAGAGAGAGAGAGCAAGAGAGAGAGAGAGAGTGAGAGAGAGAGAGAGAGAGAGACAGAGAGAGAGACAGAGAGAGAGAGAGAGAGAGCAAGAGAGAGAGAGAGAGAGAGAGAGCAAGAGAGAGAGCAAGAGAGCGAGAGAGAGAGAGAGCAAGAGAGAGAGAGAGAGAGAGAGAGAGAGAGAGAGACAGAGAGAGAGAGAGGCCGCAAACCAGAAGTTAAGGGATTGAGAAGTAACTCTCCGAGCCCATAGTTCATAGACTCATCTGTCACAGTGTGAATCAATCTGAATTATCATAATCGACTTCCTGTAATGAAATTATAGCTGCTTACTGTAAGTCTAGAGGGTGTATTGCACGGGTTGACATCATGCAGGAAAGTAACACCCTACGACAGACAGACAGACAGACAGACAGACAGACAGACAGACAGACAGACAGACAGACAGTCAGAGAGGGGAAAGAGAGTGGCATCACACTGCTATCCAGTACAGTATTAATGGCCGTGGCCCTAAGACTGATGACATGTGTGATTGAAATGGCAGCGTCATTACTCACTTCACCGGATAAAGTAATCGTTGTTGGCGACGAGAAAAAGTCACTTTAATTAAAAACGTGAATAAAGGTGGATAAACTTGATATGTTTACAACTAACGGGAGAAACTATACGTTTTCTCCTGGCCAGTAGCTCGTTAGCGAGCGGTGTCAGGTTTTTTATCTCTAACACTTGTTATGTTAATGAGGTAGTTCTATCTGTGTGAGTAATGTTTGAGGCCAAGAATACTTGCTAGCTACAGAATTACTTCTGTACAATCACTGTCTAAGTCTACGTCGTAGTGTCATCAAGTAAGCTGTTGCAGGAGCAGCATCTGGATGCATCACCAAACTTAGCAGATGCCCTCACCACCCCCTGGCACCCCTAGCGAAACGTGTCCCCCGGCAATGTTCAACTCGCTACTACTACGGCCTTTGATAGCGACACGAGTCTCGGAGGTGATAAAACAAGGAGAATAAAAGAACCACAAATCAACCACGAACAAATTAAGGTGCCTCTGTTTGTCTGTGATCTAAAAGGGCAAAGTCTGGCCATTGGCAGTTGTTCAAAGTCGTTCATGCTGCTCTGGTCCACCGGCCATTCTTCTCTTCACATTATTATCTAATAATGAAACTGGTTTATTGCTCAGGTTTTTTCAATTTGGCTCCACTGCAGTAGTGGTTTGCTGGATCCCAGGGCATAAAATACAGAGGTATCCAATACACACAGAGCCTCTCCCTCTCAGCCATGCCCTCCAACGCTTCTAAAAATAAAATACCCGGCAAGCCTTTCCACTGGAAGAGACTCTCATTTACAAACATTAGTGCAAATGGGAAAACTGATTAGGTTTGCTATAGGGGCTAAATTGGAATGGACTGCAGGCATGAATAACTGGGGGGCATCTAGCCTAATGCAAATGGGAGGGAAAAAAAATAATGCCTTCTGGGTTCCCAGAAGGCCTGGCGAATTCATTGATTGTGTTGCAGCCATCACAGACACACAAAAGTCAACCTTTGCCAATGGAAATGTCACATGCTTTTTTTTGCAACCTTCCCGTTGACAATAACACAGTAATGTAAACATGGATTCGTCTGTTTCTCAGAAAATTCACAGACCTGCTACACAAATCATCCATGTCAATCAAAAGGTCACACGAGACCAAACTAGGTAATCACATTTCTAGAGTATAATTAAGCAATATCACACGAGAGGGAGTGCTGTTATACTGAATATCAGCACGGCTGTGATTCGGTCGTAGGTACGAGGCCGTGCTGATATTCAGTATGATATTCAGTATAACAGCACGACCTCGAGTGTGATATTGCTTTCATACAACAGTTCTACAGCGCAATGTATTAGTTAACAGTAATAAGTGACAACAGATTATGATTTGTCAACAAAAAATAGTTCCGCAACTGGACTGTTGCCTAGTAACCTGAACACAAACATCTGCAGGCTAGCTACTTTGTATTAACGGTCATTTCGGAATTACATTTCGGAAATTACTTGGTCGGAACTACCGTAAGTGTTGTATAAACAAATACATCTTATTTATCCTCATATCTGAAACTAGGTTACTGGTTTAAGCATAAAATGATCCTCTGTCAATTATGATGCCATTATGATTGTACACGGTTTATGAAAACACAGATGCTACTTATTAACATATCAATGCAGGGCACTTACAGGTTCTATCTTTGGCAGCATTGAAAGAACCCCTGGGAATGTTCTCACCTACAGTAAGGCAGATTCATGTGTAATAAAGAATGAAATATGCTGTTGCTGTAGTGTGTATTAGACTAGAGGTGTGGGGGGGCATATACACAATAATATCTCCAGCTCGAGTCTCTCGACACAGGGAGCTGTAATCACTTCTCTCTACCCCGAGGGTGACATTAATATGACAAGCTCATCATTATCTAATTATTCATTGTACATCTAATTAATATCATGGTACTCACCCATGGGGTCGGGGGAATTGCTGTACAATGAATGCTGAGCCATCAGAATCCACTGGCATAATACAATATTTGTTTTTAAGCACATCTGAGCATGTTTGGAAGGTCTTATTCACCTTATTGAAGGATGGATTTCTGAGCTTGGCTTTTGATACGAACGGTAAAGTTTATCCACTGATGACAGTGACATTTATTTTCCAGTGTGTTATCATACTCTTCTCACACTTTTTCATAGTAGGGTCCTGGTCATTGACAGCCTATTTTAGACTAGGGGTTCGTTTTTCTCGAGCCAGCCTCTGGCGGCTACAGAGTGGGGTAGTGGTGGTCTAGTGGATAGTGAGTTGGACTTGTGATCGGAAGGTTGTGAGTTCAAAACCACACCACTACTAGTGTGCCCTTGAGTAAGGCACTTAGCTCTCAGTTACTCCAGGGGGAATGTCCCTGTAATTCGTAATTGTAAATCGCTTTGGATTAAAAGTGTCTGCTAAATGGCAAAATTAAAAATTAAAATAAAAAAAATGACAGTGACAGAAACCCCACTGGGCGTTCACAGTGAGAGGGAGCCTCTAGTCTCCGCCAGCGTTAACACTAGAACAGTGTCTTTCTTACCTACTATAAGAGCCGCCTCGGGGGTCAAATGACCATAGTCTTTACAATGGGAAGCTGCTACTTACACACAACGACCACTAGTTGGCCGGCTTGTAAATTAGCCTGCCTCCTCCACAGAAAAAAGGCAAAATAGCTTTTTCCTAGCTTATCCTGACCCTGAAATGTAATATGTAAGATACTGGGTGGTAGAACGCACATATCTAGGATAAATAATGAAAGGAGGGTCCTGAAATCTGATCGAGTGCAAAGATATAACTTTTTTTTTTTTTCTCACAGGGTCAAATGACCCCCACCCGTGGCTGTTCTGGTGTTAATGGATGAGTTGTTTGGACGTCTGCGGAGTCTGATGACCCTTTGCGGTGTGTTCCCCCCCCCGCCTGGCATAGGTCCACGGTTGAATCCAGGAACCCATGCCACTCGGAGTCTGACGGGACACAAAAGAGCGGTAACCATAGGAGGACAAGGACACCTCGGGTAACAAAACGGCAGCGAATTAGACCTGCCAGAGCCCCGACATGGAGACAGATTTCACAATCAGGACCTCTTCCTTCAGCGACGCCAAAACCCAGTGAACTGTGGGAAAGGGGGTCAGGTAGGAAAGTACAATACGGATTTGGAAACTTGTTGCAGAGACTGATACTTGTCTATTTTGGTAATATTATTCCATTACAAGTCATTGTCCACAAACACCGACAGCTTTTTTTTCCCCCCATAGCCATCGTCAGGACTCTGAACGCCTCCCTCTAGCCCCCTCCTCGCTGACGTGACCGACATGCATACCATGATTGGCTGTTGTTGTCGTCTATTTTTTGTCTGATGTTGTCTATCGTGCACTTCTTTGTTTTTGTCACTTGTGTGCTGCGGAGAATAACACGCCGTACTGATAACTAATTCCTTTGAAAGGATGTAAACAAAACAACTTGCAAGGTATTACATGTGTCATGTAACCTCATGGTATGCCCCCTTGTGTCATTTTACCTGTGTATATACAGGGTGAATACAAATCAAATGTCTTTGTAGCAAGACTCAAAGTGAGGTGGAGTGTTTGTTGAAGATACAAAGTGTTTGTTGAGATACAGTCAGTCACCAATGCAGAATACATACCGTAGCTCTCTCTCTGGGACGGTTGTAATGCGAATGTCCTACTTTCTCTGTCTGCAAGGGGACATGTGTTTGAGGTACTAAGTCTAATTTCGACTCAGGGGTATTCAGACACATTTCTCAAGACAAGAAAGTTTGTTCCGTGAACCCGAGATCGGCTTTTACAGAGATCTTGTTTTAATGTGTAAATGTAGGCCTATCTAGGTTATCATGAATAAAATATGACCTGACAATTAATTTAAGGACAGCACCTCTATTAGAAAAAAAGATTCACTTGCTTCAAACAGGGCCGTCCGACTCTGTTCAAACTTCAGATCTTGCTACTGCACCGTGCGCACATGTTGCAAAAACATGTCACCGTTGCCTGTAATACACTCGGATGCATCTCAGGTAATCAAGCAGACGCCACATCAGTCCATCTGAAGTTGACAGGGAAGGTACAGTGTAAAACTGACACTGGCCTATCTTATCTTAATAATGTAGCCTAAACCAAAATGGATCGATAATGTATTATATTAAACAAGGTGAGACTTTGATCTGCTTTTGCTGTCATCTGCGCCAATTTCTAGTTGAATGCAAAAGCAGAATATTGTGAGTTAGGCTAAATCAACACTGCATTTATTCACGAATACAATAACATTACTACAGGTTACAGTTAAGGTGCTACAGTACTCCGTTCAGAGTATGTGTGCAGTCTTATGTGATCATGTTATCATAGGCACTATCAGACTCCCAACATCAGCAAAACTAAAGGAGCTGATCGTGGACTTCAGAAAGAAGTGGGAGAGAGGGGGACGGGGACGGGACTGCAGTGGGGAGAGGAGGGGCTGCAGTGGAGAGAGGTGTCCAGTCCACATCACTTAGGACTTCATGTTCTAGTCTTTTGGTCCGCATGTCGGCAACCAATCAAAATGTTCAGACTTTTCTTTTGAAACACGGAGCTACGTTTCAACGTTGCAATGAATCGGGTGAGTAATCCCCACTTCTACCTAGTTAACTAGAACACTACTTTACATTGTTAGCAGGCTCACAAAACAAGCCGTGTCAGTTGACAACAACGCGGGAAAATGTATTCAAATTTTTCGAAAAGAAAAGTCTGATCATTTACATCGGATTCCGACATGCGGACCAAATTATTAGACTGTGTCACATTTTTCCAGAATGTTCCCCTGAAATCCTCACAGATTTTGGTGCACCACAGAGAGGATCCTGTCTGGTCTGATCAGCGCCTGGTACGGCAGCTGTCCCACCCTGGACCTCAGGGCTCTGCAGATGGTGGTGTGAAAACGGCCCAGTTCATCACCAGTCATGAGCTCACAGCTGTACACATCGTTAGCCTCATAGCATAATTGCCTAAGTCATAATTTGGGCCAAATTAAGATATCTGCCTAACTCTACTCTCCTAATTATATTATTATTGCCTATGCCATCAGCCTATCAGAATGCTTGTTACATTCCAAAATCACTATCTGCCCAAAGTCATCTCTTTGACATGTTTGGATATGTTGGGATATGTTCGTGTTTTGTGGAAAAAGTATTGTTTTTGTATATCTGTAACATCTACCTTACTCTCAATAAAAAGAACGTTTTTTATTTTTATTTTTTAAAGACAGTCAGTAGAGTTGTACAGTGAGCAGTGCTCTGCCAACACAGAGCAGGCACATCATGGTCTAGACATGTCAACCTATTCTGCCAGCGGGTATCAAATATTCAGTGTTTGGTCAGGGATTATGGGCTTTGAGTGCGCTGTCTGCAGAGGACAGGTGGAAACCGGACCTGCTAATAGCCATCAGGACACCAAAGAGAAGTAAACAAACACGGCTCCCACGTCACACGCCATGCACACACACGCACACACACACGGGCACACACACAGGCACGCAGGCACACACACAGGCACACGCACAGGCACGCAGGCACACACGCAGGCACACACACACACACACACACACACACACACAGGCGTGCGGAGACACCCACGCTAGGAGAAAAACCATGCTTACAAATGCATAACAGTTTCACACACAGAGATACGTCCTTTGTTTGCTCAAACACCTTGCAGACCTACCATAGTAGATTTGTCTTCACAAGCCGCTGCCCAGAATAACACAACATCTTATTCTGAAAAGAGGAGAGGCATGTTTGTCTACTACCGCCTGCACTGCACGTTCCACCTGGCTTGAGCTTAACTGGCGTCCGTTTTTGAGTACTGAGAGAGAGGTAACACGACTCAACACTGTTCCATTATGAAGAACAGGAAGGGAATATTAGTGGTCGGCAGATCTGAAAGTATTCGCATTGACTGAAGCTAAATCAAATTACTCGAAATCAATCTGAGCCATCGATTTAAATTAAATTAGATCGTAAGCATCCTGCCCTGTTTTTATTGGTGCACCTCTTCTCTTTGATGAGACGAAAAAGGCAAAAGTTGGAGCCCGAAGAAAACTTTCCCAGGCGAAGGAAAGTTTAACTGATTCAATAACAGGGGGGGAAAAATGAAAAAATAACAGGGGCATATTTACTGTCTAGTTACAGAGGGGGGAAGACAATGTTCCGGAATCAGAGCCAAGTAGCAGAGCCTGTCCTCCTGAAAATGGATGATGCATTACAGAAGGTGCCAGAGATGACAGGTGAATGCTCAGGAGGCAGCAGTCTAGGAAGGGGGGGGTTAGGGTGGGGGGTTAAGAAATATTGGTCTGATCTAGAGCAAATGACAGATTTACTGCATACTGTGTAGCGTGTAGAGAAAGGTATAGAAGGTGGGGCGATACTGACACAATGACAGACAGCTCTGGACTTACCATGCTTAAGTAAATCACACAAACTGTGTAAATCTCTCTCTCTCTCTCTCTCTCTCTGCAATCTGAGGGGGGGGGGGGGTGTGAAGGCTTCACTGGGAGCTGAGCTGCATAAATCTAGACGCAGTTTTAATTTATTTACGAGTGATGACACAAGGTTGTTCTGTTTTATGGCCAGAGAACCTGTAGCTACATTCTGATTTGTTTCCCTGCCTCCCAGAAGGTGTATTCTCTTCAAAAATTCAAGGCCTGAATTGTGGTGTGAACATAGAAAGTGTCATGAATACAAATTGAAGCGCGAGCCATACTGTACTGTATCGACAGTAGTGTGCCCACTGTTGTCTTGCTTCTGTCTGACTAAATCTACAGAAGCTGCATCTGTTTCTGAACTGTGAACGTGTGTACTATACAGGGGCGGATCCAGATCATTTTCAGGGGGAATTCCACAGTTAACTTAACGTTAGTTAAGTTAGACAGAGCCTAACCACAACATGAAAACATTAGTCTATTAAGTGTTGTTTAAGAACAGTTTACCCATGCAAATGGAACCAACATTTGGCCGATCCGATCGCATCGCTTCTCGATCGCATCGCTTATCGAAACTTTGCAAAGCACGAAGATCTCAAAACATGAACGTCTTAACTGATTGACAGCTCTCAACACCCAATCAGATCACAGGGGTAGCCAGTGCCACCCCGAGTTCCCACAGTAGAGCCGCCACTGGTACTATATAAGCATGTTCCTGGTTTGTAATGTAATTTCAGTACAGTGTTACAACTATTGCATAACTACTCATTGCTACACTACAATTATAGAAATAGCCTTTGCCCTAACCCTGATGCTACTCCCAACAAGCACCAATGTCCATGTGCAGTGTTGCCATAACATAACATAGCGGCTGCTGTGGCGCAGGAGGTAGAGCCGGCGTAGAGCCGAGGTTTGGCAGATTGGTGGTTCAAGCCCCGGTTGGCCACATGTCGAAGTGTCCTTGGGCAAGACGCTGAACCCCAAATTGCTCCCAGTGAGCGGGCCGGCGCCTTGCATGGTAGCTTGCCGCCGTTGGTGTGTGAGTGTGTGTGTGTGTGTGTGTGTGTGTGAATGGGTGAATGAGAGGCCATTGTAAAGCCCTTTGGAATAAGGCGCTATATAAGTCAGTCTATTAATAGGCACATAGGTACACATGTACACACAAACATGAAATTGAACACAATGAAGTATGAAGGAGCAGCCATGAGGCTCCTGTTCTAAAAACGACGAACGACTCAAGTAAAAACGCTCCGGTAATTTACCTCATCTATCATTCTACTCCCCACATCGGACAGATGTGACCGTTGCTCTGGTCAAAAGATTGTGATTTTAATCATGTAAATTCATGTAAATGTGTCTCTGTGATTTTCCTAAAGCTGTGGATTCACTGAAGTGTAAATACCAATAATGGGTCTAATGGATGAAGGGTAATGGGTCGTTGCATCATCCTGCACTATATACAATATGGACGGTCGGGAAGCGCATGATCTTCTTGTTCTTTCTAATCATCTTGATTGGCTTTTGACCGTTACATTCTCATTACACATAACATGTTTCTCATCCAAGTACACAGCATTATTTGTTTCATTATTAAGATTCCCTTTCTAAATGACTAAACATCACATTAGCTAGATGCTAGATTAGAAGCTACGTCATTACATAAGGAAACTGGCTTCAAACAATCGGAAATGGAGTACTTAGTACATAATGTATTTTTCACACCTTAATCTACATCACCATTTGGGTGCATATTGTCACTTTGCATTCCGATTGTATTACTACTAAAAACTATTGAAAAGATATTGCTGATGCCCCAATTTTAGATTTGGTATAGAGGGAGGCAAAGAAATGCCTCCCTTGGCAACACTAAAAATGGGCTTTCAATGGAGCAAGCTTCGTTCATACAGGACACACTTGAGTCAGCACTAGCGGTTCTGTCAGGTGATAGACCAGCTGTCCTGCACATATCACCTGACACACACATTAGCCTACTGGTTGATAATGCGTCCTTAAGGTTGATATGACGCCTATTTAAGTGATCGGTCTACACACCTCTCTGTAGCCTACAATAATGCTAAATGGACTGACTTATATAGCGCCTTATTCCAAAGGGCTTTACAACGGCCTCTCATTCACACGCCGATGCTAAGCCAAGCTACCATTCATACACCAAGCTACCACGGCATGCCAGCCCAAGGACACTTTGACCATGTGGCCAGCCTTGGCTCGAACCAACGGTCTGCCAACCTTGCAACGATTAGAGGCCGGCTCTACCTCCTGCGCCACAGCCGCCCCGCAATAATGTTGCTAGTATCGTTGGTTGTTACTGTGGTATTAGAGTGTTGATATTGTTTGTTGTCCTTCCTTCACCCGCCAGCCTCCACCCCCCGCCCCCCCAGCCTCCACCCTCCCCACCCCCCAGCCTCCACCTACTTGCTTCTGCCCAGTGTTCATAGTTCAGAGCGGTCTGTGTGGTCATTATATCTCCCAGGCAGGAAGCTCTCATCTCAAAAGAGCAAGAGCAGTAGAGACGCCAAGCCTTAAAATAGTATTTCCATTTTATATCAATAAATGCTTGACCTAAGATAGGAGAGTTCCTGACCGAAGCGGATATCGTGGTCAATAACAACGTTCAGTTTCTACCAGTCAGCATGCTTACAGGAATTGGGCCTCCACCCAAGGGAAATGCGGCTGTTCTATTTATCTATACGTATCAATAATTAATATGGTCCTTGTTATCAGTCAATAGATGAACAATGCAAGGATTAACCCGAAGCACTATAAGCAAACGAGTGTATGAATGAGGTACAATACGCTATAAATCTGATACAAGCATGGTCTCTTATCTCTTGGAGTAAATCATCACCTTTGACTTCTCACTGAAAGGCAGCCCATTGGTCGAGCACACCTATGACACACACACACACCTATGACACCTCTTCCCGAGATCAGATGGACATTATTAACACTAGAACAGACGTGCCTTTTTTACCTACTATAAGAGCCGCCTCGGGGGGTCAAATGACCATAGTCTTTACAACGGGAAGCTGCTACTTACACACAACGACCACTAGTTGGCCGGCTTGTAAATTAGCCTGCCCCCTACACAGGAAAAACTGCAAAATAGCTTCATACTAGCTTATCCTGATGTGATTTTGAAAATGTAAGGATACTGGGTGGTAGAACGCACATATCTAGGAAAAGTCATGATAGGAGGGTCCTGAAATTTGATCGAGTGCAAAGATATAACCTTTTTTTACTCACCACCCATGGCTGTTCTAGTGTTAACCATAGCTGCCACCAGATATTACCAAGTCAACCATCCAACAATACTAACCTCACCATTAGTATCCCCTTCTTTAAATCTATGTTGGCACACACTTAAACAAACCACTATCATGTGTTTCAGGGTTTTGTAGAAGCTACTCATCTAAGCATTTTCAGTCCCGACGTACCAGTCTAGAAGATTAACATTTGCCTCTACAAATCATTAACACCAACCTCCCACACACATAATGAAGCAATCAACAAGATGCTCAGTGAAGCTTAATTCATTAATGCAATAGCAAGACAACGACATTACGCCACATACAGAAGCCCATAGAGTCCACACAGACAACAACGCACTCCCATGTTACTGTAACAGACACTAGTGTCTCGTGGTGCAGAGCATGAAACAGTACAGTTACAGTAAAACCCAAGAATTACCATTTGCACCATTAAATGAATAATTTACGTATTAAGTATCATACGGAACACATCCCCTCCGCCTGCCATTGTGTGCAACCTTTGTTTCCTATTGAAACCTGTCAGTGTAATCTGCCGTAATCCGATATAATCCCACATGTAATCTGGTTAAACCCCATTGTTTCATTATCACTACTATTACTTCCTGTGAATACAGCAGTCACTACGGGGGTGTGGAACTCCAACTCCTGACTAATCAAGCATTCTAGAATGTTCTCCAAAAAGAAATCTACAGCATGCGCTTTGTCAACATATGATACTATTGTATCTGTTTAAATGGGCAATAAAACATCTTTAAACAAATGAATTACAGTTAGCTGGTTGGTTGAGCAATAAGCTATACCTGATGGAGTTAAGAGATAGATACAACACATACATATACTGCTAAATACACTAGTCGACCAAGGTCACTTTGTCACTGGGTTAGATTTGATCACAAACTCAAACTTCACAGTTCATTTTGACCATGAAAACGCTGTGTATATACTACGACAAACAACGCAACAAACTTGAACGAATAAATGTACTGCAAGCGGATTTCTCAATAGGCTTTAACATAACATAGGGTTATTGCAGGTAAAGTGAAACACGGTCTCAATTATTGTACTGTTATCGTTTAGGGTGGTTAAAATAGAATGGATGTGTTCAACCCTAATGACAACCTTTATGCAATAGAAAAGCTCATTTGTCTTTCTTTAAACTGAAACTGAACGTTCTTAATGACTGTGGCACTGTGGTCATGCTGCACTGCATCACAGGCGTTCTGGAGCGGTTGTACACTACTGGAAATGATTGGCATATTTGCAGGCACCTGTCTACTGCAGCGGTAATCATTGGAAGTTTTTGTTGTTGTTGTTGTTTGTTTCCAGTTCCCTCCCTTCCCTCTCCTTCTTTCCCTGTTTCTTTCTGCTTTACACTCTATTTGTCTCTTATTATTTCTCTCTTTCTATCTCTTTTCATCTCTCTCTCTCCATGTCTCTGACACACAGACACAGACACACACGCACGCACACACTCACACTCACACACACACACACCCCAACACACACACACACACACACACACACACACACACACACACACACACACACACCTGCAGCATGTAATAAGTGCACACAACTCAAGGCATTTTCCAGTGTTCTGGTGTTCTGTGGCTCGTCCCAAAGTCATGCATGTATACATGAGCTGGATACCACCAGACATTTCCTGCATGGCCAGTAACAAATTGTCTCAACAGTTCTAAGTCTCTGTTGCATGGCTTTTTCCACCGACCACATTTCTAGTATTGTGGAGCAAAGTCACCATAAATGAGCAAGTTAGGTGCAGAGCTGCTAAGAGTATGAACTCAGAAAGCAGATAAGAACCACTTCTCTGCCAAAAATGACGACAAAACTCTTAAATCCCTCCACAGCTAAAAAAAAGAGGGAGCGAAATCTGACAGTAGAAAGACATTTAGAAAAATTTAAAAAAATCCCAAAAATTCCCATGAAACTTTACCTGTGTGAAGAGTCCCCGTGATGAGTCTGAACAGGTACTGGGCAAACTTAAAAATCTCCCTCTTGCACCTTTTCCTGCAGCTGCTCATGTTGTTGGCTGGCTCTGGGGGTGGGGGTCAACGCGTGGGGTGGGGGGACACCTTGTCGGTGCTTAATCCTCGAAGGGGGTTTTCTTCTTCTGACTCAAACAGAAGAAGAAGAACTTGACACTCTACTACTCCTTTCCGTCTCCTCCACTCCTCTCCTCTCCTCTCCTCTCCGTGGCTGCGCTGTTCTCTCTCTCTCCGCCTCGGCCGTGGCCCTGGTGTGTGTGTGCGTGTGCGTGTGCGTGGAGCGCCAGCTCATGTGTGTATGGGAGAGCACTCTCTACTGTGCTTGTATCAGAGCTCCACTACGCTCTTTTAACACTGGGACGCTCCGCTCTCTGTTGTCAGGTCATTAATACACTATTTCCTCATTGGTGGTTTACCTCCCGGTCCCTGTGGGGGAAGCTTTTTCTCTCTTTTTTTTTTTTTCTCTGTCCTTTATTGTACAGTAGCTCTACAGTAGCTCCTATCTCTCCTCGCATTTCTCTGTACAGTGGCTTTTCTCTATCTCTACCTTGCTCTTTATTTTCTTCTTTTTTTTATATATATCCTTTTCTACAGAGGCCTTTATACTACAGTAAGTATCTCTCTCTCTCTCCCTCTCTCTCCCTCTCTCCCTCTCTCTCTCCCCCCCCCCCTCTCTCTCTCTCTCTCTCCCTCACCCTCTCTCTCTATCTCCCTCCCTCCCTCTCTCTATCTCCCTCCCTCCCTCCCTCTCTCTCTCTCTCCGTCTCTCTCCCTGTCTCTCTCTCTCCCTCACCCTCTTTCTCCCTCCCTCCCTCCCTCTCTCTCTCTCTCCCTGTCTCTCTCCCTGTCTCTCTCTCTCTCTCCCTCTCTCTCTCCCCCTCTCTCTCTCCCTCTCCCTTACTACGCCGGCTGCTCACTCTACTCAGCACCATCTGTGGATGTTTTGCCTTCGCTGGCGGTTGCCAGGGGAGGAGGGGCCAATTTGACCCTGGGGAACAGGAGAGAGGAGAGGAGGAGGAAATAAAAAGATAGAGGAGGAGTAGAGAGAGAGAGAGAGAGAGAGAGAGAGAGAGAGAGAAGAGGAGAATGAGAGAGGAGAAAACAGTGGGGGGAAAAGTGTCCACCTCAATGAATCAGCAACGACAGGCGATTATGGGCATGTCACATGACATGTCACGCTGCCCCCTACAACCTTGAGTGACAGTGATGGACACCGTTAATGAAATAAAATCAGCCCCCCTCAGTAGAGAGAGGAGAGGGGGGCGAGGAAGCATGAAAGAGGGATAGCTGTAAACAAAAGGTATGGAGGCCAAGGAGAAAAGGAAGAAAGAGATGGAGACAGAAAGAAATAGAGTCGGTTTGGGGAGAGGGTCAGAGTGAGAGAGGGGATGATAAAGAGAGGGAGAGGCCAAGGTCGGGGTTGATCGAATCACTGATTGAATGACGGGCCGTGCCCATCATATTTAAGCTCGCCTAAAATAGTGCCAGACAGAGCTAAGGGTATGATGACATCATGACCGAACGCGCGCATTAGCTACTCTCGCTAATTTGCCTTCACCTCAATTACTCACATCGATCAATGCCAAGGTTCCCCTTCTTCTTAACACAAACCTTTTCAAACACCATCAACTCCTCAGTATATCATTTGTGATGCTTCACCATCAATTTTAAAAACTAAACGTTTTTTTTCCCCCTGGTATTATTTCAATCAAGGCACATGGACAGGGAGGGTACCATAAAAGACTGCCATGGGAACTTCATTAATAATAATAATAATAATAATAATAATAATAATACATTAGACTTATATAGCGCTTTTCTAGACACTCAAATACGCTTTATAAACTGAAAAGATCAAGTAGTAATAATAAAAAAAAACTAAAAAGGTAAATAAAAGAATGTATAGGGGCCTAATTAAGGTAGTGCTGGGGACACATGGGAAGGGGAGGGGGAGAGGGTTAACTGATGAAGGCGAGTTTGAAGAGGTGGGTTATGAGGGCCTGTTTAAATGTTGGGCGGTATGTACAATATGTACATTCATTATGTGAATGTGTGTTCAGGTATGAAATAAGATGGGTTGGAATCTAGTGTGAAATGAGGCTAGTGTTCCATAGGTCATTCATGTACAGGCAGGGCCTATTTTGGGACACACTCACTCTGAGTGGAGCTTTTTTTTCTCCATAAGTGTCGTTGTCTCTGAAGATTCCGACCTTGACGCTTGTTCCAGTGCAATGACGCTGGAAACGAACAAGGTTCCTGGACAGAGATGAGGAGCAGTGGGATTGTTTCCAAAGAAAGAAAAAAGAGTGTTTGGGAGGGGGGGGGGGGGGGGGAATTAAGACATACTACTTAGATTCAAGGATTCAAATCATGGATATACTTGGTTACAGAATCACATATGCAGTACATACCCCTACTACAGTCAGTCTTTAATTGTATCAGGTAGAAATAGCATCTCCCTGTAGCCCTATAGCTGCTGCTCGTGTGTGTGTGTGTGTGTGTGTACATGTGTGTGTGCGTGCATAGATGTGTGTGTGTGGGTGTGTGTGTGTGTGTGTGTGTGTGTGTGTGTGTGTGTGTGTGTGTGTAAGAGGAGGAGTTGTCTATTATTTTGCAATCCCCCCAGGAAGAATTGGGCTGAGCATCTGTGCGACTCTGTCACCTCTCACCCAGCCTCTGGTTTCCAATTCCATCCATGTTTCCAATAAACAAAAGGGGTCCAGGGCCCATTAAAAGTATATGTGAATTCCATCTCGCAGCTATGATTCACTGCAGTTACAGCGGGGGGATTCTGAGGTCAGTCCATTGTGTTGTGTTTTTCTTGAGTACTTCAAGTCAAATGAGTGCAACGCGGCTTGTTACACTGACAATACCCGCCGGTACGAGCAGGTGGTCGACATCTCTTCACACCGGTCTGAGCCATTAGCAGAAATAACTCGACTACAATTACTCAACAGTAAACCCCGACGTATCCATTCTAGCGTCTGTTGTCCTCAGTTGACGTTATGACCGGTAACGACTCGTTGACCCCGAGCGAACTAGTAACTGTTTTCATAGATCACGGCGCTGAATTCTTCTGTATCTTGTGACACATGTGATGTATGCAACACATGATCACATTCCGAGCCCATATACAGTAAGACCGGGCTTGAAGACGAGACGTGTTTACCTTCACAGAAATGCTAACACCTCTGATAGCGGTGCATCGTTACAGGTGCGGGTGTTGAAAGAGTATTTTCGGAACTTATCGGAAGTACTGCCGACATCGTTGATCGTTTACACGACCGAGAGGGTGCGTTACATTTGAACTCTCGAGGTGTCGTGGGCCTAACTTAACGAAACGTCGGTGAAGGAAGGTGCCCACTTGAAAACCCCAATGACATGCTGCATACAGCTGTTGGCTAGGGTAGGTAACTGGTCATTTGTTTATTTGTTTGCTAGCTTGTTAGCTTGCTTTTAGCTTGTTTGTTAGCTTGTTTTAATCTGGATTGGGCTTTTAAATCAAATCAAATCAAATCAAATCAAATTTTATTTGTATAGCGCATTTCTTACAAGATGCAACTCAATGCGCTTCACACAATGAACATTTTCAGTCAATCAATCAATCAATCAATCAATACTGACAGAGCCGCGAGCAGGCAAAAGTAAAAACCTGTACACTATGTAGCCAGGAAAATTCCCTTGCAGCCCTCTACACATAGAGCGACTACTAGCCAGTTTGCCTACCAGCACCCAGCGGTGGACCCCCACACCCCCCCCCCCCCCCGGGGAGCCCCCTGCCCCACACACCCAGCCCGCCCCACCACCAGCACACCCAGCCCAGCCAAGCAAGCACAGACCACAAAGGCCCCGCACAAGGATGGCCAAGCAGGTTTAAATGTCTTTGACCTTGGATTATGGCAGAAGGGATAGTAACATCTTGTCCTGTGCATAAATGAACGATACGCAACTATTGTTTCGTTGAAATTGTTCCAAATGTTAACCTTTCAACCTTATCGTAGCAAATCCTCAGTTAAATGTATGTGCACTGCATGCATAGGCCTACCTTACAGCATTGCCCTACATCAAAGCTATTTTCTAGCTCTTAAGCCCCTTGGTTGTGCTGTTGGGGATAGCCAGCTATGATGACGACACTCCCCTACCGGGCTCCCTTGACTCAGACGGGATTGGTTTCTCAAGCACGGCCTGGTTTTAACCCTCCTCCTGTAGAGAGGAAACCAGAACCTGCAGGGCCGTGGACACGGTGCACCACTGAAATATTAACAATATGACCTCGGCCTTGTACCCTCCCGCACTGACAAGGCCGAGGGAATATTACCAAAGAGTCTGACTGCTATAAGAAAGGAAGAAGCCAGGGGGGAGGTGAAGAGAGTGCGTGGGAGAGAGGGAGAGGAGTCAGGGTTGGATATGAAGGGAAAGGAAAGAGTGAACTAGAGGCTACTGTAGAAACAAAAAGAAAAAGTCGCAATGAATATAAAGAATCCACTGACGGATGGTTAGACAGAGTGATTTCAAGGTCCAGCAAATATAGAAGTATAAAGTATGCTATATGCTTCCCTAGGACAACTTGAAAACAGTCACCTACCCAGAGCAGTTTGGAGGTGTTTTGCTTTCGAAATTCAGACCGGGACTGAATTGTACTTTACTGTGCTTTTTCTCAGTAATGGCTTCTGACTGAATTGACCGTGACACATCGAAGTGGCCAGTTCCCTGGCAGAAAACGTTTCTTAAGGTGAAATAGGAAACTTTCTACTTTCCCTTCTGCTGACAGGGACAATTTGAAGTGGTCCCCACTCTGTGATATCTTGACCTATTCATTGATTCTTCTGGAGAGAAAAAAAGAAAGGCAGTCCTGGGGGAAAAGACTCACCACTAAAGCAGTGTTTTGTTTTCACACTTTGATAGCTGTCATCTAGAGAACCAAATAGAATAGCTCAGCAACAAAGAGAAAAAAAGACATCAAAATGAAAGAAAACAATTCAGTAACTGACAATAAATTATTATCAGGGGTCACTACCCATCTTCCGTCGGAGACTGAAGACCCATCTCTTCAGGCTACACCTTAACTGCTCCTCCTGAGACATCTACTACCCACCAGCACTGTGTCTCCTGAGACATCTACTACCCACCAGCACTGCGTCTCCTGAGACACCTGCTTCCCCCTATACTGTGTCTCCTAAGACTTCTACTGCCCCCCTTGTACTGTTTCTCCAGTGTCTATATATAAAAAAAATATTTAAAAAAATAATAAGAATAAGAATAATTCTATCACGACGACTGCCAATGGCCCCTGGCCTGAGCTAGATTACTCTTCCTGCTACAAGTGGTGAATTGATGATTCACTTGCTTAGTCAAATGTAGCGATTGTAAGTCGACTTTGGAATAAGGCCAAAATGTAAAAACAATATTGCGTCCTTGGGCTTTATGAAAGGCGCTATATAAATCCAAGTTATTATTATTATTATTATTATTATAACTGACTCTGGATGATGTATTCATTTTGAAATAGTAGGCTTATACATCGTACACATTGTGGCACCCGGACACTATCTGGAGTGACAGCTCCAGGCCAGAAAAATGCACAACTCCAGCCTCAGAGGGAGAGGTAATGTCGTTACTGTCATCATCGCCAACTGTTCACAGTGACATTAAAAAGAAAGACAGTGACAAGCGAAAGTTGCCCCTTAAAAGTGGATGAGATGATTCTCATGAGAGCCTTCACAGACATCATTTGAGACATACAGTATTTCACAGTGACAACTATTGAAATAAATCTTGTGTCCTGTTGTGTTGTCATCAATTAACTGAGCTGAATTTTTTAATTTACAACTGAAAATCAACAGTGTAATACTAATAAAGAAAACACTTAAAAGATAACACAACAAAACATAAGAGGATAATAAGTATGACATCATGGGAGTTTAAAAGGAGTGTAAAAGCAGAGAATAAGTGAGCACAGTAGAGACTTATGCATGGTAAATAGGTTCAAATGCACTAAAAAATGATTAGCTAAAAGAACTAAAAACACCCTAATTAGAAGCAAGGCTAACAAGGTATGTTTTAAGATGTCTTTTAGAAAGGTTTCTGTTTCTGCCGGCCTCAGGTTCTCTGGCAGGTTGTTACATTTACATTTTTGGCATTTAGCAGACGCCTTATTCCAAAGTCGACTTACAATCAATACATTTGAATACTAAGCAAGTGAATCATCAATCCACCAGTCGTAGCAGGAAGAGTAATCTAGCTCAGGCCCGGGGCCATTGATAGAAGGAGAAACCTTCTCCTATCACCTTCTTCTAAACCTAGTTTTTTTTTCTTCCTGGGGCCTAAAGACTAAAGCTGCCTCTCCATGCCTCTTCATCCTAGGCTTCACAATAATCAGAAGGCCAGCGCCAGAGGAACCCAGGGATCAACTGGGTACATACTTTAAAAGCACGTCTGACATGAAGTGGGGGTGCATGACGACCATGGAGTGGTTTAAAAACAAAACGAGTCATCGTAATAATCAATTCTTAAACAGGTAACCAGCGCAGAGACTTTAAAACTGGTGTGATGTGTCTGATTTTGGCCAAGACTCGTGCTGCTGAGTTTTGTATCATTTGCAGCTTTCTTTGACCAATAGCTTTTCAGGAGACCAGACAGGAGAGTGTTAGAGTAATCAAGCCTGCTAGTAATAAAAGCATGCATTAGTCCCTCAGTGTCAGCCTGAGAGGAATGGTTACACCTTAGCAATGGTAAATGGACTTATATAGACTGACTTATATAGGCTGACTTATAAAGCGCCTTATTCCCAAGCGCTTTACAACGGCCTCTCATTCACACACACATTCACACATCAATGGCGGCAAGCTACCATGCAAGGCGCCGGCCCGCTCATTGGGAGCAATTTGGGGTTCAGTGTCTTGCCCAAGGACACATGCGGCCAGCCAGGGCTCGAACCACCGATCTGCCAACCTTGCGATCATTAGGCGGCGGCTCTACCTCCTGCGCCCCAGCCACCCCCTGTCCAATGTTCCTGTCTCAAAACTCTAGAACTCTGTAACTTCAACTATATCTTTTTTTCTTTTTTCTTTTTCTGAGTGTATAGAAAAAGAAGACTCTGAAAAAGAACGGAGACGAACGCTTACGACAGTAGTGTGGCCAATCAATGCCTAACTACCTCATGAATCATGGGAATAATGGGGTTTCTGCTCTTAGCTCAGCGGGTCGAGTTAGCATTCTGGGAATTAGTGAGGTGATTGAGCTCCAGTCAATGTAAAGTGGGGCTCAACGATCAGGTTTACAGTAGGTCAGCTCAAAAGATACAACCCCATTAATGAAAGATAACCCAGAGAACCGTACCCAATGTTGACGAGGGGGGGTAAGGATGGACTGGAAAATAAAACATATACAGCTTCCCTTCCGCCTGAAATGATATCTCTCCTGAGGAAAAGGGGGTAGATCTGTCTTCTATTCTTCTAATTCTTAATCCACTATAGTGTTACGATATTAAGTGCAAACATTCGTCATTGAATACTGATGGGCCATTAAAGAGGGCAACGCCTTTTCAGTTAAATGATGTGTCTGAGGATATTGTGGGAAGAAGCTAATATTGCTTAAACAATTCTATACATGTGCATGTTCTATACTGGTGCCAGTAAATAATAATAATAATAATAATAATAATAATAATAATAAAATTGATTTGTATAGCACTTTTCCTGCAAACGTTGCAGCTCAAAGTGCTTCGAGAAAGAAACACTGTAAGACTTGAATACATCTATCCACATTCCTTTCCTACACTACCTACTGTGTTAAACGCTCGATCGTGTCGACTCAAGTAATGAACATGACAGTTCTCTTGGATAATGGTTAATACCAGATTATATCAAAGGTCAATGTTGCGGGGGACACCGGCACCCTCACAGCAGATCATTCACCCTCACGTGACAGGGTGGGTCATATCAGCGTGGCTTTAACCCTGACACCTCTACAACCCCTAGGGCGTGTTTCACCAGTGCTTTATGGGTATGTGAAAACCGCTCTCCCCAATTAAAAGGAAGCGTTTCCAGGAAAGGTGATAAAGACTCTGTCCATCAAGCAACCTTGGTGGAGCCGTTAGCTGGGGGAGGCTCTGGAGGCAACAAGGAGAAACTGGGGGCGCTTAGGTGACGTAGCGGGTTAAGCGCTGACCATGTAACCGTAGGGTCGCCGGTTCGATTCCGGCCGGGGACATATCCTGCATGTCATCCCTCCTCTCTCTCTCACCCATCCTTCCTGTCTAAATCTTCACTGTATCTGTCAATAAAATGGAAAATATGAGTGGGACTGCCCCACTCAGAAAAAATAAAAAAACAACAACAAAAAAACAAGGAGAAACTGAGCACTTCCACCAGAGCTGGAGTGTTGTTAGAGGGACTAACTGAGTTAACACTAGAACAGCCGTGCCTTTTTTACCTACTAAAAGAGCCGCCTCATAACGACCCCCTCTTTACAATGCTCGAGCTGCTATTTACACACAACGACCACTAGTTGGCCGCTTATAAATTAGCCTGCCTCCTACACACACAAAAAATGGCAAAATAGCTTTATACTAGCTTATCCTGATGTGATGTATGGAAAATGTAAGGATACTGGGTGGTAGAACGCACCTATCTAGGAAAAGTCATGAAAGGAGGGTCCTGAAACTTGATTGAGAGCAAAGATATAAACATTGATTTCACTCACAGGGGTCAATGACCCCGCACGGCTGATTAAGTGTTAATGCGGGGAAACTCTTTCAGAAATAAGCCAGGTAAATATCCTGTAATGTTAGCTGTATGCTTCCCTAAGTAGAAAAGGTATATAATGTGTTCCCTTATGTTAATTAGGGTTAGAGCTAGGTTTTTTGGGGTTGTATTAGTTTTTTTGTCTAATTATATAAATGGAATGCTACATGAACTGCACTTATATATACTTATAATTATAATTATGGGTAACATGACACATCAAGTTTCCCCAATACTTGTGTAGAATTGTTATTACTTTAGTCAATTAACATGTTTCAATCGCTATTCAATTGCATACTGTAACAATTGTGTTGAGCTCTCTGAACTGAACTGCAGTTTTTCAGATACAGATTACTATACCGTTAAAAAGCAGTTACTGTACATTGTTGCATGTTAATACAATGTTGTTACTATGGTGATTACAGTGTTACAACACAAGTATAGGTGCAACTTAATTGGGGCAGGGCTGGAGCCCAATCAGGGGGATTCAGAACTGCTGTCTGCACGGTTCCCACACCTTCTGAAACATCAAATCCAAGCACCTTTCAAGGACTTTCAAGACTCAGTTCCCTCAAATGCAAGGACCCAACACGGCATAGTTTGAGACAGACCTAGGTGAGAATTTATATAATAGGAACTATCCGCTCACAGACAACAATTAAAAAGAGAGGCTTGAATGTGTGAACACTAGATGGTCTCTTGCCTTCTCTACCACAGCACAGCAAAACAATATATTGTGAAATGTGTGTAAAGTTAAGCAATGCAGAGACTTATTTACTAGTTGACGAGCTAAGTAAAACATTTTTGAATATATATATATATATCGTTTTTTTTTAGAGAGAGAGAGAGAGAGAGAGAGAGAGAGAGAGAGAGAGAGAGGAATTCAAGCACTTTCAATGACCCATGTCTATTTTCATAAACTTTTAAGACCTTGATTTTCTTTTCTCAAATTCACAAACTTTCAAGGATTTCAAGGACCCGTGAGAGCCCTGTGTCTGGGTCTCCTGATTAGAGTTTAAGAGGCCGTTAGCTCTCTCTCTCCACCAGCAACATTATTCTTTTGTTTATTTTACACTATTTCACACCATACAACACCCTCCACACCACACTTTCCACTGCATTCACTCACTTACACTACTGACATCACTGATTATCATACCCCATTGGATTATCGAATAGCTTTGCTAGGTTATTTATATTAAATTCTTGATTATATTCGTTTATATGGTGTGTGTCTCCATTGTTGTTATGGCCCAGAGACAGGTCGTAACACAATGAAAAAGCGTAACCCAGTTATTATTAACACTTTGGTATAGTGTGTTCACCACAGGACCACATTTAAAATAATGAACTACTGCACTGGCGGACTCAGGGGGGGCAGGGGGGGCGACCGCCCATCCTGGTGCCCCCATGGTTGAAAAACGTCTCTCTTTTGAGTGGCGAAAATGAGAGGACGTGCCCTATTAGTGCCCCTCCAATGGTCTAAACTTGACCGTGTGCCCCCACAGTTGAAAAACGTCCCACTAAAGTGCCCTTTTGAGTGGCAAACGTAGAGGATGTGCCCTATTGGCTGCCCTTCCAATGGTCTAAACTTGACCATGTCCACTGATGGGGTCCCATGTTGTCCAGTAGGTGCCCTTTTTTTCTTTTCGCCCCTGCCCTTCAAACAGCCTGAGTCCGCCACTGAACTACTGTATATGAATGATCATCTGCTTTATACTGTACTTGTACTTCTCCTGATTTTAGTATGCGTAGAGTCGAGTTTCAACCAGCGAGTGAGTCGCATTAACTCTGAACATATGGCAGCTGTCATGACGTTTTTTGACACTCCTGTATTAGTAATGCTTCTCATATCTAGAGAACCACTGCAGTCACTTTGAGTTCATTGGCAGTCCCCTCCATGCCTCAGCATCCAGGCTTGCTCATTTGCAAAAGGTTATTCATCTCAATACAGGAAAATGTATATAATCCTCCTAAAAAAAACAACTTGCTGATGAGGTACTTAATCTCACAAAGAAGTGAAGGAGTCGACGAATCCTCTTCCTCCTCGTGGGAACACGGTATAGTATATCAGTGTCACCTCGGATGTAGTGTCAACGTTCAATGTTTTATCTCCTCTGCGGTGTCTGCAGAGGCGGTTCTGTAGGGTGAAGGGTTTGGAACAAAACACAGATAAGCCTGACTGGTTTACTGTCTTACTTGTCCATCTCAATAGCTGCCGGTAATGGACTCTTATCTTGTGTGAAACTTTAGCTTTTAGTGAAAAGTTCTCTGGCTCAGAATGAGATAAAAACAAGAGCAGCTTTGCATGCCCCCCCCCCCCCCCGCCCCCCTACAGAGACACAGAAATGCTCTACTTCTTCCCTCTTCCTTTCAATATCTACGACAACTTAGACAGTTACATACACAACATGATGCATCGGATAGTTTCTCTTGTAGCTTTAGGGTAGAATGCCGAGACCAATGTGAACCGTCCTCTTGCTTTCTAGAGCATCGTAGAGAAGGGTGAATGTCAACACAGATGTCATATATGCGCTCTACATGCCTAGATACAGCTGGGTAACTTCCTAAAGGCCAGATCTCTGTTTAGTCACTGGCCACTGAGCAGTCAGCCTGCCGAACTACACCCAGGATCGGAAAAGGAGTGGCCAAAGATAATAAACCGTGCAGCCGTAACAAAACAAAAAAGATGGGGATAAAAGTACCACCAGAAGCATGATTCTTTTACATCAGAATTGATCGATTCATTCCATATGTGTGAGTATAAACTCAGTCTTACTTATACGCCACGTCTTTTCCCCCCGGGCAGAGAGCTATCCTCCAAAGCTTCAAAGAGGAGAACGGATCTTTGAAGTCTCTCATATAATAGAGAGTTAGTTGTAAAATGTAATGAAGACGTCACAAAAAAAAAAGACAGTCTCTTTGTCTAGGCTGAGGGGCCGACTGACAAATGAATTAGGTGGCAGACAGAGTGAGTCCAGGGGAGAGCAAGACAGATGCATGGAGGGATTAAGAGAGAGAGAGAGAGAGAGAGAGAGAGAGAGAGAGAGAGAGAGAGAGAGAGAGAGAGAGAGAGAGAGAGAGAGAGAGAGGGTAATGAAGACCTAAGGGCAGGAGAACATAATGACAATCATCCCCCCCCTCCCTTCTTCTATCTATCATTCTCTGTGATGGAGTGAGGGCTCAGTCTTCATTTCTGCTGAGGAGAAACAGGAATAAACCTCCTGCCTGAGAACACCGACGTCCTCCGTCCCTCGGGGCCGGCACGCTCTTTAAATACGACCCCCTCTGCAGACATCACAATGATCTTCTTGATTTTGTTTCTAAATGGTAAACGGGCTGACTTATATAGCGCCTTATTCCAAAGCGCTTTACGACGGCCTCTCGTTCACCCGTTCACACACCGATGGCGGCGAGCTACCATGAAAGGCGCCGGCCCGCTCATTAGGACCAATTTGGGGTTCAGTGTCTCGCCCGAGGACACCTCGACATGTGGCCAGCTGGGGTTCGAACCGCCGATCTGCCAACCTTGCGATCATTAGACAAGACCAGCTTTACCTCCTGTGCCACAGCCGTTTCTATCCGTCCATTTTAGGAGGTAGTCTGTTACCTGACCAGTAGGTAGGGTATACAGTCAGAGTACAGAGGCAGAGTTTTTAGAGACAGACTCCTGCTGTAATCTTGGTCAGGAGTAATGGTGCAGCGTTAAGGCTACTTACCAAGGTCACTTTTGGTTTCCTCACAAATAATCCCAGACGTGAGATTAACCCTGAGCTTGGGTTATGTAATTATAACTTGCTGTGCCTACAGGGAGGAGGGGTATATGGGAGATAAATCAGAGATAGGAGATGGTTCTGCAGAGCCAAGAGGTGTGTGTTTACTGTAAAACAATGTATTTCCTTATATTGGCAAGATGGAGAACAAATTGAAGACTGTCTAAGGGCAGCATAATGACTTTGAACACCACTAAGATTATACTTTGTTGCATGCTCGTTGAATAAGAAGCACATTGAGAATGAGAATATACTCTACTGTATGCAGAACCCCTGATCCTAGCCCAGATCTCCTCAGTTTTCATATCCTGTGACGATTTCACATCAATCTTTGTCATGAAATGACAAATTGTAGCAGACATTATTTTCCACTTCGAATCAAATCAAATCAAATGTTATCAAACTCTATGGCTGCCAGGCCATTTACATTAACATTTTTGGCATTTAGCAGACGCCTTATTCCAAAGCAACTTACAATCGATACATTTGACTAAACAAGTGAATCATCAATCCACCAGTCATAGCAGGAAGAGTAATCTAGCTCAGGCAAAAGGGATCGAGGGAAAAACTTTTTTCTTTTATATAGACACTGGAGAAACAGAGAAACAGTACAAGGGGGGTAGTAGAAGTCTTGGGGGACACCGTAAAGGGGAATAGCAGGTGTCTCAGTAGACGCAGTGCCGGGGGGAGTAGAGAGGAGGAGCAGTTAAGGTGTAGCCTGAAGAGATGGGTCTTCAGTCTCCGACGGTTCTCCACACAGCGCTTTGACGTAAGGTAGGTTGTGAAACAACCACACAGTTGAAGCTCAAGCCCTAGGGTTTCAACCTTTCTGAACAATCAATTAGGATAAAGATGGTGAGCTAATAATTTACCTAATCTCAGAAGGCTATGTTCGTCTCTTATGAGACATGTTTAATTGGAGGTCCATGACAGGGGGGAAAGGTTAATACTGTGGAATATTCAATTAGTAAAACCAATTTAGAGATGGTGACATTTAGTGGCAGAGAGGTCGCTAGAAGTTCTAATGTTAAGTACCTTTGGATGTGCCAATCGAATTAAATATGTTAATTATGTCAGGAATGTTTTCTGAGGTCTTTTTGTAAATTACTGGAAAATGTGAAATACAGAACCTAACTGGACATGAGTGAAATAATGAATTATGAGCATGTATCATACCAAATTATATTCCACATCTTGATTGTATTTGGTCCTTAACACTTAATCAGCCGTGAGGGGTCATTTGTGAGTGAAATAAATGTTTATATCTTTGCACTCTTCTTCTTCTTCTTTCGTGTAACGTCAGAGGTCCAACTCGGTGTCGCGTAGCCATGCCCGCATCTCTGGTTCTAGGTCGAAGAGGCTGGCTTCTGAGGGTGGTCTATATAAGGGGCAGATGGTGATTATGTGGTCGGCGGTCTGCTCTGGGTCACCGCACTCGCATGCCGCACTGTCCGCCAGGCCCCACGCCTTCATTGATGTTTTAAAGCGACCGACACCAGTTCGTAGACGGTTCAGTGTGGTCCATTGCCGGCGTGGTAGGTCGTCTCCTCCAATGGTGCCATCTCCTGGGTCCCAGATGTAGCGGTGGATTCGGGAGGGCCCGGTTGACTCCCACTCCTGCTTCCAAGCTGCTGCCAGCCATGCATCTCTGGAGATGTCCTCAGAGGTGGAGTTGAGCATGGCTTGTGCTGCCTTGTTGTAAGGGTGGCGGGTCTTGAGTCGGCTTGGAGGTGCTGGTGTTATGGTGGTGTTGTGCAGGATGTGCCAATCATGCTTTTGTGCCTTCCTGGCCAGGGCGAGGGTGGCAGCCTCCCGTCGGAGGCCGGCCGGTGCTATTCCCGCGAGGACTGGCAAGAGGGACACAGGGGTAGGCTTCAAGCATCCAGTTATTATTCGGAGGGAGGTATTGATAGCCACGTCGACCTTTCTCGCATGAGGGCTTCTGCTCCAGACTGCTCCAGACTCTTTGCACTCGATCACATTTCAGGACCCTCCTTTCATGAATTTTCCTAGATATGTGCGTTCTACCACCCAGTATCCTTACATTTCCAAAATCACATCAGGATAAGCTAGTATAAAGCTATTTTGCAGTTTTTCTGTGTAGGAAGCAGGCTAATTTACAAGCCGGCCAACTAGTGGCCGTTGGGTGTAAATAGCAGCTTAGCATTGAAGAAGAGGGCCGGCGGCTCTTTTAGTAGGTAAAAAATGCACGGCTGTTCTAGTGTTAAGAGATATTTCTTGTGTACACACGGCTTGAAACTGCTCTTCACTGCATTCTTGACAGTTTGGGCAATTCAATCACCTGAGCGGTCCCTTTGTTAGACCTGTTCTGGTGGCCAGGAGCCGTCAATTTCAGTGTTCTGTCAAGTACGTTGTTAACCAGCCCTGAGTGGTGATCCACCTCACATAACGACCCTGTCAACCTGGTCCTGGAGGACGGCTCTCCTGCCAGGTGAGAGAATCACACTGCAATACCTTCATTCTATTTTCTTTTATTTCTTTTCTTTTATTTATTTTTTATCTTTATTCATTTATATTAGTTCTTACTACAGGATTCTACCCTAGGTCTTTTCACTTTGTAAAGCGTCTTTGAGTCTCTAGAAATATAGCACTATATAAGTCTGATGTGTTGTTGTTGTTATTATTATTATTATTATTATTATTATTATTATGCAATAACAGTAAGCATTATAGAACATGTACTTACCAATGGTACTTACCAATGGTACTTCAAATCTACCGTAAAGCCAATTCACTGAAGATAGCGAAATTCATTTAGAATTTCGACACAATTTTGACACACACCATCACTCACCATGACGTTGCCGAATCTCTTCAGTTTTTAGTGTATTTGAATTAAAAACTACTCTTTCCAGGTGAGTAGACTGGTCATCTCAGTTCTGAAAGCAACGACAGAGCATGTAATGAGCAGGAGGAAGAGAGTAACATTTTACCATCCCATAAGATCTGACAGAGGTCTCCCACCACCTCATAGTGCAGATGATCATTAGCAACGTAATAACTGAGAGATCCATTGTGTCTGAAACGTATCAGTGGAAGTGAATTGCCAGTAAGCACTACCGGAGCTGTTCCCACCCACTATTCCTGGAAAAAAACAATCCAAACGTCATGTACTACACACAGAAGCCTGGATCCAGTGTTTCCAATCCAATGTTTGGCCAACGCTGGGATCTGTTTGTATTCATGATATATAGGCTACTGGACATAATCAATTGGGGGGAAAAAAACTATTCTACTAACAAAGTGTTTGGTGACATTTCACTTTTTTTGTTCCTGGCCTCTCTCCAAAAAGAATGTTTCAGCATTTGTGCTACTGCAGCTCTCTATAAAAAAATAAAGGGTTATCATCATTTGAGCTGTTTTCAAGGGGTCGAGTCGAACAAGACCAGCGCGAAAACTTAAGAAAACAATCTATTTTGGCAAGGGGTTGTGTTAGTGTTGAGATGGAGTTATCTGTCATAACAAAGCGTATATTGTGGCACACTAAAAAGCTCTGCAGGCCAGCTGAGATGCTTTTCTTTTCCATGACCTCATTTGTTTAGTTGAACTCTGCAGGGGGACTGGTACAGTTTCTTGACCTACATTTGCTGAGTCGCCTTTACTAGACGAACCCCACACACACACACACACACACACACACACACACACACACACACACACACACACACACACACACACACACACACACACACACACACACACACACACACACACACACACACACACACACACACACACACACACACACACACACACACACACACACACACACACACACACACACACACACACACACACACACACACACACACACACACACACACACACACACACACACACACACACACACACACACACACACACACACACACACACACACACACACACACACACACACACACACACACACACACACACACACACACACACACACACACACACACACACACACACACACACACACACACACACACACACACACACACACACACACACACACACACACACACACACACACACACACACACACACACACACACACACACACACACACACACACACACACACACACACACACACACACACACACACACACACACACACACACACACACACACACACACACACACACACACACACACACACACACACACACACACACACACACACACACACACACACACACACACACACACACACACACACACACACACACACACACACACACACACACACACACACACACACACACACACACACACACACACACACACACACACAAGCCCCAGTTACTCAGGAGGGGAGAGAGAGAGAGAAACGGACCTCAGGGAGGCCTATAACACTCACATTTGTCTTCGAGTGAACACAAATTAGATCCTTTTTGTACTATAACACATATAGGCTGGCCTTAATGTGTGGAGCAGCTTGGGGGAGCAGTTCTCATCTACTTTGGTGTAAAGATGTGACAACTGAACAGTGCTAGTTATAGAAGAATGTTGCAGACAGGATCAGGAGCCTGGCGCCCCAGGAGATTAATAAGCCTCCCAGCTTTCTTACAGTATGTACCCCTTTCCAGGAGACCTTTGTTATAACGCTGTTATGATGGGGAATGAGGTGTTTTTTTGTAGTCTTATCTTATGACAGAATGGGCAAAACTATCTCCTTTGGAGAGAGACCCAGTATAGATAACCCAGTTGCTGGGTATTGAAATCGGCATAGTTTGAAGAAACTAAGGCAACAACTTGGAATATTCCGGATAGAAACTTTGTCCAGAGCAAGATGGCCCTCGGAGAGCCGCCTTTCATTCTCTCCATCCTCTCCCCCATCGATCATCTCATCTACCTCTCTCTCTATCCCTCCGTTCCCCCTATCCCTATCTAACCACAATCGATCTACTGGATCCATCTCACCATTCATTTCTTTCCTCCTCCTCCCACTTGCTTTTCCTTTATCTCTATCCCTTACGTTCTATCTCTGTAATCTCTCTCCTTCCCTCTCACACCCTTTTATCAACCCCCCCCCTCTCTCCCCATCTTAGCCTCCCCCTCTCCCTACTCTGTATCTCTGCCAACCCCTCTCTGCCATTACCTCTTACTCCACCCCTCCCTCTCTCCCTATACCTCCCATCCCTCCCTCCCTATAAATGGTAAATGGACTGACTTATATAGCGCCTTTATCCAAAGCGCTTTACATCATCCTCTCATTCACCCATTCACACACACATTCACACACCAATGGCGGCAAGCTACCATGCAAGGCGCCGGCCCGCTCACTGGGAGCAATTTGGGGTTCAGTGTCTTGCCCAAGGACACTTCGACATGTGGCCCCCCGGGGCGCGAACCGCCAATCTGCCAACCTTGCGATCATTAGACGGCGGCTCTACCTCCTGCGCCACAGCCACCCCACTATACCTCCCATCCCTCCCTCCCTCCCTATACCTCCCATCCCCCCCTCCCTCCCATCCCTCCCTCCCTCCCTATACCTCCCATCCCCCCCTCCCTCCCTATACCTCCCATCCCTCCCTTCCTCCCTATACCTCCCATCCCTCCCATCCCTCCCTCTCTATAGCTCCTACAGTATATCTCCCATCCCTCCCTCCCTATAACTCCAATCCCTCCCTCCCTCCCTATACCTCCCATCCCTCCCTCCCTCCCTCCCTCCCTATACCTCCCATCCCTCCCTTCCTCCCTCCCTATACCTCCCATCCCTCCCTCCCTCCCATCCCTATACCTCCCATCCCTCTCTCCCTCCCTATACCTCCGATCCCTCCCTCCCATCCCTATACCTCCCTCCCTCGCTCGCTATACCTCCCATCCCTCCCTCCCTATAGCTCCCATCCCTCCCACCTCACAGATGTCCTTCTTGGCTGGAGGCGTCTGACAGGCCTTAGAGCCAGGATCATGTTGTCAGCTGTGGCTGAGCCAGTCAGTCTCATCCATCCCTCTATCCCAGGCCCCTCTCAGACCTTCCCTTCCATTAATATGACATTTCCATTCAGATGGAGGAGGGGGGGCGGGGGGGGGCAGCCTTATCTTTTCATTAGCAGACGTGTTGATGAGTCTCATAATCGAAATGTAAACAGAGGTGCCATCGCTCAATTATTTAAATGATTCATGGCGTGGAAAAAACAAATACGAATGCTTTCAATATCACACAGACGTTAAGGCGATTTGCAATCAGAGCAGCTTTCGAGGGACTTTAACAAAGTCAGAAAGTGACCTTTACGTAGGGAATAACATTGTGATAATGAAGAGAAATGTAAATGGGCCAGTTGTCATCTTAACATACTTAAATTGTTGCCTTGTGCTAAAAGTATGACATGAGGAGAGGCACGTATCAGCTTGAAAATGTCAGCCTGGACGTCTGGGACCACCAGCATTAGCAATGTCACGTAAACATATTTAATTCAGGACACTCGTTTCCATTATAAATGTGTCACTTGTTCAAATGTTCTTTCAGCAAATGTACAGTACTTTTGTCTTTCCTTACAATAGATAGGTGGAACATATGGAGGCATGTCATTACTCCTTCCTTGCATTTCTTAATAAGTAATAGTAAGTAAGTCAAACTTTATTTCTATAGTGCCCTTCGCAGCACGGACGCACAGGGTGCTTTACATCAAAATAAGAAAAGTTCAATTGAAACATACAAGGATTAAAAACCAAAACACAAACAGAGGAACACCTCACAGGGGACAACGTAAACAGAGCATAAACAGGAACAATAAAATGGCTATAGGTGACTGCCGGCCTGACTAAACAGATGAGGGATAAACAGGGATGCACCCATACCAGTACTCGTACTCGCACCCGATACTGCGCTCATGTACTCGTACTCATAAAACTACCCCGATACATCCGCCCCGATACCACTTTACGGCAACGTAACGTCTCGTAGCACGTAGGCAGAGGAAGAGCAACGTCAGCGGTTATTTTAGCATAAACGATGATGACAAAAGTAGAGCATACTGCAAAACTAAGCTCTGCTACATTGTCAAGAGGGGGATGTGAAAACTAGCTCCTTTGACTCGAGCAATTTGATAAAACATCTAAAGAAACGACCGAAGAAATTTTCTCATAGAATGCCTATAAGAAGACTCCAGCAAGACGTGCAGACCTGCTGGAACAGGAAGTACTACACGTTACAGTCTCTCATCGAGCAGAATCGGGCTTTTGGAATATTTGGGTCCGAATAATGAGCTCCCCGACAATCTTGCCACTCACAAGTGGACACTTCTGGAAAAGACTCTGAGTTAACCTGGAAAAGTGAGCTCCTTTGAGCATCAGATGTGATTCCTGCTGTGACCTCTGTACTTCAGAGACTTCTGAGAAACAGACAAGGACCACGGCATCGAAACAACAAAGGGAACCTTGGCTCTAGCCGTCAAGAGACCCTTCACTGACACCACACTACTGCACTGCAACTGCACTCCATCCGAGGTAGAGAGTGAGTGTGTGTTTGTGTGTGTGTGTGTGTGTTTGTGAGTGTTTGCTGAGCATGGGAGAAAAATAGAGAGAATGATGGAAACAAAACTTTCTCATGTTTATGACCTAAAACCTTTTACTATTTCACTTTTTACATAATCAATTTACTTTATTAAGTGATTTGAAGGCAATATATTGACATTCATTCATTCAACTTCAGACTAGCTTGTCCATCACCAGCTAAAATATAATTGTCTCTGTTTTAGGTATAAAGATAGTTTTTTCTCAATCAATCAATCAATCAATCATTGAAAACTATCTTTCTACCTAAAACAGAGAAAATTATATTTTAGCTTGTAACAGACAAGCAAGTCTGAAGTTGAAGGAAGTTGAAACATCAACACTGCTACAGAGGCCCAAGAGATGGTGATGATGGATCTTTTAGACTAGCTTGTCTGTATCTAAAATATGATTTTCTCTATTTTAAGTATAAAGATATTTTTTTCTCAAACATCAATCAATGATTGATCGATTGACAAACATCAACACTGCTACAGAGGCCCGAGAGATGGTGATGGTGGAGCTGCAGAAGGTGTCTGGAGGAGAGGCAGATAAACAGGAGGAGGAGGAGGAAGCACCTGCCAGAAAGCTACGCTAAGGTCCAGGATAGCAGCAACTCTGGACAGTGTGTTCCATGAGATAGCAGATGAGCAGGCATCAGCATTACTGAGTAGTGCAGCAGTCGGTGCTGCCTGCCTTTCAGGTACAGGACATACTGTACCTTGGTGAGACTTCTACAACTTCTCGGGAAGACAGAACCACTGCAGTACAAAGTGCGGGGTTAACAAAGTGCAGAACATTGTTTCTGGCCCAAATGTCACGCAGATACCGCTCAGCACCATGCAGTAGTGTGGAAAGTGAAAGGCTTCGTTCTAATGATCTGATTAACAACAAAAAAGCAAAGGGTGGCTACTTTGAGGAATCTAAAATCTAAGACCTATTTAGAGTTATTTCACACTTTTTTGTGAAGTACATCATTCCACATGTGTTCATTCATAGTTTTGATGCCTTCAGTGAGAATCTACAATGTAAATAGTCATGAAAATAAAGGAAACACATTGAATGAGAAGGTGTGTCCAAACTTTTGGCCTGTACTGTATATATATTTCATTTGTTGCAGTCAGAAAGTGAGGTACAGCTGATGAAAATAAAACAAGTTTTCAAAGTCATTGTTAGAACTGTAACGGTCTCGGTACTCAGTATCGGCAAGTACCCAAATCGTACCCAAATCGGTGCATCCCTATTTCTTAACCAATTCAAACATCAAAACTGCCCTCCATCTTGCTTGCATTTACACAACAATGTTATCTACACCAAGCTCAAAAAAAAAAAAAAATCTTGTTTTCACATGAAAATATCCAGACGGTGGTGTAGCGGTCTAAGCACTGGCCACTAGTGCAAGCTGCCCACCGGGGACTGGGATCGTATCCCAGCTCGCCAGATCCGGATATGGCTGGGGCACACACGGGGAGCGGCATATTGGGCGGCCACTCCCGAGGGCGGTATAGGAGTAGTTCCGGACAAGGATCCGTCGCGCAACAGCGCCCCCGGGGTGCCGGAATAACAGGTGCTGGGCTCGAGGAGCCAGTCACCTAGTCTGCCTGGCGGCCTCCTCTGGGACTGCCGGCCACGGGGTCGTGCGGCGGATCCTTCGCAATAGGCAGGGGATAATTGGATGCTAGGTTGGGTTCAATTGGCTACCAAATTGGGTGAAAAAGGGATAAAAAAAATATTATTATTTTTTTTCAAAACAATTTTTAAAAAAAATATCCAGAGACAAATTGTCTTGTACAGTAGCTCATTCACCATACTGTGAACTGAATTGGCTCACTGACAATTTAAACAAATCTGGGCTCATATATCATATCGTTGTCAGATTACAGCATTGTTGCGCTGCTCCCAGTCCGGGTCAATGCGTTGATGCCCTGCCTCTTTCAATGGTGACATGTTGGCCACCTGCCAGAGCAGTCACCCCTCAGATCAGACAGGTCATATGGTAAGAGATAAACATGGCAACGCATTACATTACATGTCACTGACCCGCCTGACGTTGTATCTATTAAACATAGCTTAAAACTCAAAACCCACTTGTATTCTTTAGCGTTCCCTGACTAAGGGATGAGGCTGGAGAAACGGAAACCACTCTCAAATTCATAGACGGAGCTGTAGGCCTATAGATGCAAGGACCGACTGTCCGTTAGATAACAAAATGATCATTTTAACATCGTTTTGAAGCCATTACAACAAGTGATTTGTTTACAACAAGTTTACATCATGGGTTCTGGATGGGGTCAGATGCTGTTTGACACCGACGGCCGAGGCGACGAATTGAATCTGTGACATGGACAGGTGAGTAAAAGCAGTACGACACAGACGCATGAAAGTCATTTATGTCTGCTGGCGCCCAGACGTAGAGGATCACTGTACCCGGTATCAATCACCAGGGCTATTTATACACCGCCAGGCCACCTCTGGAATAAAAAGATGGGACTGAAGTAGGTTACCCCAACAGTCAGTAGAGAGAGAGGGAGAAGGAGAAGGAGAGAGAGAGAGACAGAGAGAGACAGAGAGAGAGAGAGAGAGAGAGAGAGAGGGAGAAGGAGAGAGAGAGACAGAGAGAGAGAGACAGAGAGAGAGAAAGAGAGAGGGAGAGAGAGGGAGAGAGAGAGAGAGGAAGAGAGAGAGAGAGAGGGAGAGAGAGATAGGGAGAGAGAGAGAGAGACAGAGAGACAGAGAGAGAGAGACAGAGAGAGAGAGAGACAGAGAGAGAGAGAGAGAGAGAGAGACAGAGAGGGAGACAGAGAGAGAGAGATAGAAGCCTCTGATGTAAAAGGAGATCATGAAAGAGGGATGTAGAGATAAAAAAAACAGACATCTTTGAAACAGCTGATTTTTTTTATGCAACACAGTTAATAACAGGACGCGATATGTTATTAACTATGTAGTCTGGTATCGGTTTCCGGCAAAAGATATTCAAGTAGTGCACCTTTCAACAACCTGAAACGCTGAAGTGATATGAAATCCACATCTGTTCCCCCTGGAAAAACAGACGTGAAACACACACTGCCTAGTGGAACGGAAAAAAACAACAACCTGTGGTTACGACACAGCTTAAATGTATGCAGGCCTATAGAGCTATGTGGCCTATAGCTATAGGAGGCCGATATTGAGCCTCAGGGCCAAAACTCAAGAACAAGAAGCTAACCAACAGCTACCTGCCCCAGGCAAGCAGGCTAATAAACAAGCCTACCGGTACTGTAGACTATTGACTATCATCCCCAAGCACACCCCATGTATACGGACTACCTAAACCTTAAGCTCACAGTCACTTTACTCAATACTAACCTCTCACACCCACTGCCAGCGAGTGCAATATTAACGACTCTTTTAGTGCTATTTATTTATTCTAACTGTTGTACAGCTAATTGTATCCTGTTTTATTTGTCACTTAGGTCTTGTACCATTGTCACTTTTTTTTATCTCGACTTATCTTGCCGTTTGCCTCATTGTCTTGTGCTGCAATGTCAGGAAGCTTGGTCCTGGTGATCTTGAGGGTGGTTTGGTCGTTAAACCTGAGGCAACGGGAGGGGGTGTGGAGGGGGACGAGGTTGGCAGTGAAAATAGTGAAAGTAGTGAAAATACCACCGCTCATCCGTGATCAGACTTTGCTGAGGTTGCTGGAACTGAAGAGTATCAATAGAGTGCAAAATAACAGCATCCGCACACTCAAACACTGTGCAAAAAAGACTTAGTTTATTGCGAGCTTTCGGTCATAGACCTTCTTCGACAATAAAACGTAACAAGAAAACTTGAAACTTGAACTTGAAACTTGAACTTGAAACTATAGAATGAACCTACAGCATGGGCTGACGAGCCGCGTGTGTCCCCCACACGCGTGGCAAGGACACTATGGCGTTAGCAGCACGCTGTCTAAGTTTCACCACATGTATCAGTTTCTCGACAGTGACAGGGGACGCGTCCTAATGCCTGACAATCAACTACTTTGAGCCACTTTGAGCCGCTTTGCAGATGGCTCCATTACTGGGGTCGCCGATTCTGAAGCTAAGCCTCAGCTATGTTTACTCACTAATCCTGTTGATGGTAACAGCGGCAGTGATCCTGTTGATTGTCTAGTCAGGTTTGGGAACACACAACCTCAAATGACTGACTATACTGCCTATGGGACCAGAATGTTCCAAGTCAGGTATGGGGTCAGGAAAAAACAACCATAAGAACAATATTACACACATTGTTGTGTGTTATTGTATATCTAGCAATTGTACGTCTCTTTGCCAATTTGCTGTATACCGTTTTCAAAATGTATTCATCTATGTCTGCCACTCACTAGTCATGACAATGGGTCAACCTGGGTCACTATGAACGACACACAGAGGCAACAACACTGCATGCGTGTGCTTCCCAGGTCTCGAGCGAAAACACACCGCTACAGGCGATTCAACAAGATGACCAAACGACACTGCTGCAGTAAGTTTCCCTTTAATCCATCATTGCCTTATCCGACTTTCACCTTGAATCCACAGAGGCCTAACTCTCTGGCCCGAGTGGGAAAACTGATCTGGAAGAAAGCTAAGTTTTCTGTACCACTTCACTTAAAGCCAACACATAGACTATGCTACATTGCTACATTAAGCCATAATGCTTAAGTCTTGTGATAAGATCTAATAAAGTCAGTGACCTGAATGACTGACGGGTTGTTTGATGCATTTGAGAATGTCTCTCATTCAGGTTCAACAGAACCATGTCCATCGTGAATCGCTTGCATGACAGGATGAGTTATTTGCGAACTTTCCCTCCTCTTTCGACTTGTTTTTTCAGAAACGGAACACGAGGGGTGACAGACAATAATTAATCTGTGTCTCTTTGTTTTGGGAGACGGCGGATACTGTGTCGTGCTTGCGGTTGCACTTTTTCCTCTGGCAATTAAATTAGCAATGAAGCCATTATGAGATTGTAAGAGGAGATGTCAGAGGGGAACAAGCTTGACAAAAATGACCTAAATAAAAAATAAACAAAGTACTTCAAGTTATCCAATGTGTTTCTACCCGGGGGGTTTGAGGACATGACCCTGAAATGTAATCTCATGGTGGGGGATTCTGCATCTGATGGATGGGCAGACCAGTGGAGAACACTTGAACCCCTATGAATTGAATGTAAATGTGTGCGCTGACCTGCCAGTGAAGAAGGGTTCATGTAGAAGATGTTGGGAGAGATTGCATCGGTGATTGCTGCTAGTTTTTTTTTTTTTTTTTTTTTTTCCCGTGTGATTTCTATTCTTTTGTGGCATCTGAAAAGTTAGTAACGATGATTTTTTGTTAACTACCAAAATGAGGAAAGGGAAGGTTGTTAATCTTCTGGATACTAAACTGTGGTTTGGTGGTCTTTGTCTTTTTCTTTTGTATTACATTGTGGATACTGATTGTTTGTTATGTATTTATTTTGTGTTGAATGATTGAATGAATTGGATTATAAAATTTAAGTATAATTACTTACTTGAGAGTGACGGATAGTGACGGATAGGGGCAGGACATGATAAGCTTAGGCTTCATCCTACTCCCTTTCCAACAGTGATAGGCCTGTACTCTTCATATTAGTTATTTTGTTCTTTTATTATTTTAAATCATGTTCGAAATAAAATATTCATTCATTAGTAACACCCAGAATTGATTTGACCTTCTTTGGATGTTTTCATTATGTTGCCTTTGGGTATTTTGAATGATTGTTTGACCTGAGAGCCAATATAGGATAACGATCAAGTGGTCTTCATGTCTTAACCTGGAGTGTAACTGTGAGTAAACTCCACGTTGATGACAACGTTGAAGGAGTGGAGGGCATCTCTCTGAAGCTGAAAGCATTTATGATTTGCAAATGCTGAAGAACACTTGAGTCAAGTGTCTTCTGATGAATACTAATTTGCTCTATTTCGAGTCTCTAGAGAGCTTAATGACAAAGTGATATGTCACCCATATCCATATTTATCTGCCACAATCATCATTTATTAATATCGTGCCCGACTTTATCAGCAAACATCCATATTTTGTCTGCATCGAGGGCAACCGGGAACCAAACAGTGGAAAGAGACTAACATAAGCAACCATCGCCATAGCCATTAGTGCCAATTTACAATGAGGTCAATGGGCACGTCGATTTAAGCATCGTGAGATGGCATCGTTGAAAACCCCTAACACCTTACAACATCATCATTCATCAGTCATCGATAATCAGCTAATGGCAAACCAGAAGCCAAGATGGACATGTACGGTATATATCATATATCATTGTGGAAAACCATTTGGATATTACAATCAGTCAGCTCACCCTAAGTAAAACAATCACATTGAAATACCCGTCGAAGAATCAAACCTGGATCGAAATAAATCAATCAATATGGTTGACAGAAAACGATGGAATTGGATAGGGTTAGGCATTTCATTGCTAGGAGTATGTGTGGATTGATTTACACTGAATATATTCAGTGTGCTTCTATATGCGAATTAGTAATATTCGTTTTACCATCATCTTCAAATGTCTAATATACATGCACTGTACAACCATTAAGTAAATACTGTATACTCAGCACTTGAGTTGAGGGGGGATGAGGGGGGATGGCATCCCCGCTGAAATAAAAACAGTCAAAAATTACCCCCCTTCTAAAACTGCCATCCCCCCTTTCCATCCCTTATGTAATTTTATCAATGAACGTGGTATTACTGCTATTTCAACATTTAGTTTTGTGCCTATTGAGTAAAATACTGTGGGCGAGGAGGGGGCACGCACACATGCAATGACATTTTTACCAAGTCACTGACACTGAAGTCACTGACGCTGTGGGGATGCTAAAATTGTCCCCATATGATCAAATCCACCATCCCCCCTGATGTTCTTTTACAACTTGAGTACTGACTGTATGTCCATGTTCATTCTGGACTATGGAACATTTCTAGTGTCTAGATGCTGTGTCGGTCAGGAGCTTGCTGCCATCTCCTGGTGATGAAGGAGAAGCTGAGGAACACAATGTATAGGCAGCCTTGTGAACACTGTCATGGATTTTTCACATGTATGGCAGTTCATAATGCTCTATACTGCATCTTGTAAAGGATTTTTAACATGTATGTATTGTATGTACCGGTATGTGTTACGGTACATGTGGGAATACGGTACATGTGGGAAAACTAGGGTTAGGGTTAGGTGCTACGTCGACTTGGTACATGCTGGCATGTCTAACCCTAACCCTAATCCTATCCCTAACCCTAACCCTACCCCTAACCCTAACCCTAACCCTAACCCTAACCTTAACCCTAGCACCTAACCCTAACCCTAGTTTTCCCACATGTACCGTCTTCCCACACGTACCGTAACATATGCATGGTCTATCCATGTGGATATCCACAGAGTGTAACAGTAGATTTCCATGGAGTAATTCCTGTGGGATTGTTGAGAGTCTGGCTGTCCTGTTTATGAACACATAGCCCTTGATTGAGGGCCTTGTGTTCATGGACAGTGATGGAGTGCAGACTTGTCATCAATGTTGTGACAAAGATGTTGACAATATATCAAATGTACAATGTGAAAGTTGTGTGGCAGTCTTTGAAAGCTTCCCGTTGTGAAGTCGATTTGACTGGCCCAACTCGAGTTGTGAAAGATCATTTTCTTTAATAAATATTATACCTAGATTTAAAGCAAGTTCCTATCTTGAGTCTCATAATTAATCCACAACAACACTCAAGTCTGTTCTTACAGGAATATCTAAATGCATTACCCTTCAGAGAGAGGGTGATGCTGACAGGAGGTTATGCCAGAGAGAGCTTTTTTGGGATCCATACCCTCGGTCTAATTGAGGATTTCGACATGAGTGTTGTGCTATGAATAAATTACTTAAGATTCATATGTCCTATGCTATATGATGGCTACTGCCTAATGTCTGCATGTTTGTAGCATTTCTCTATAGTTTTTTGTTCTGTATGTATTGTAAATATTAGATTTTGGTGTTTCCTGTCTCATGAACACTTGTGTATGTTTTTGTAGTCCACTAAATCTAAGACTACAATTCCCTTGATGCCTAGCCACTAGGTGACATTTTTCACACAAGTGTTGTGCGTCGGGGAAATCAAGTGATGTTGTTTGAACCCTTTATACCACTGCATTCTCTTGTCTGCTTTATGCCTGAAGGTCTATGACCAAAAGCTCGCAATAAAACGTTTTTGCACAGTGTTTGAGTGTGCGGATGCTGTTATTTTGCACTCCAGGAATATCAAATTTCATTAAGATTATGCAGCATAATAAACACATGAACAAATGCATGTTATTCATGACACAGATCAGAATCTGATCACAATTTAGTGGGCATTTTAATTTGAAAACAACATCAACGCACTCTCCCATCAAGAATAACCATAACTTTCCACCCCCTCCGATTCTACCTTCGGGACTAAGTCCTCAAAGGCTATTAAATCCATGTCTAATCTATATGTCAATGGCAAGTTTGGATCGTTTGCACAACTCTCTCAATTATTCTATTCACGGAAGTCTCACTTTTTCAGATACCTCAAAATCATTTTGTCCAGAAAAGTAATGCCTCGTTCCCAGACTTCCAGACAAACAAAGCGGTAGATTCTCTCACTATCCCCCAAGTAGCAAAGGTCTAATTTATGTTATCCATAACAATATATGCGATATATCACCCCATACTCACTGCAAGATGTTAGGAGACTCTGGGAGAAAGACCTTGGAGAGGAAATGACAGATGATCAATGGGGGGCCAGTGCTTGACTTGATACACTTCCCGTGTGCCAGGCACAGCTTGATACAACTCAAAATTGTTTTGAGAGCACACCTGACCGAGGCAAGCCTGGCGAAAATGTTAAGGGAGGGTCGAGTCTGTCACGTCTGTCACCTAGACGTGACAGGGCACGAGCGTCTATAAACGGAGGCTTTAGCGCTGTCGCTCATTTCCCAGTAACTGCACCTCCGTCCTGAGGGGCCTGTTGGCACGTGGCAGGCTAGGCCACGGTGATTATTTGTGTACTGGAGCAACAGCCTGTGCTGAGAAGAAGGCTAATATGCTCTGAACCAACATAGTAGAAGGAGGAGGAGGAGGAGGAGGAGGAGGGGAAACTGGGGAGCATAAACAAATGCTCAGTCTTCTTCAAACGGGCGAGGCTCCTGACAGAAACACCTGCCGCTGTAACGTGGGCCCAGCTGGGCCTTTGAGGCTCTTTGATTACAAGACGGAGAGGTCCAAATAATGACACACACACACACACACTCACACACTCACACACTCACACACTCACACACTCACACACTCACACACTCACACACTCACACACTCACACACACACACACACACGCACACGCACACCTCTTTCAAATACACACACATCAAATATCCATTCGCTACAACAAGACACCGAGATCCCACAGATGGAGTCGTCTATGTGTTACACGATAGACGCAGGTGAGACAGAAGGAAAGTGTGTGGGGCACTTCAGGCAATAGCAAACAGCAGTCCAACATTGTGTCATCCTTTTCCTCTGGCCTGACAGAAATATCATTATAATGCAAAGTAATGTCATGAACCCCTAAAGAATAATGATATAGTCTAATAGTGTCATAAATCATTCTCCAAGCAAATGTCATTTTTGTCATAACGACTGACAATATACGGCAATGTGGTGGCGGTGGCACGACACTTGCAGGAAAAAAGGTTGTGTTTTAAAAGGGTGACATTGCCTACGTATGCAAAAGCAAGACATCGATGTGCCATAAAACAGATGGATCTGCGATTCCTCAACAGCGAGGAAGACTGCTAAACAGCAGACAGCAACAACACAAGACTGAACTGAAGCAGAATTCAAAACGAGGCGGTTCTCATTCTCCTCTGGGCCAAAGCGGCCGACTCTGTCATTATGAGTGTATATTATAGAAGAGCATCTCAAGGCAAACTAAAAAGCAGATAATAATACTAATAATACATTTTATTTGTAATGCACTTTACATAAAGAAATCTCAAAGTGCTACAGATTTAAAAATAAGAAGAAAGATAAACAAATAAAACATTAAACATTTTCAACAAAAAAAAGGCTAATAAAAGGCTCTATTAAAAAGGTAGGTTTTTAAGGCCTCATTTAAAAGCATCCACAGACTGTGGTGCCCTTAGGTGGTCAGGGAGAGCATTCCACGGCCTGGGAGCAGGAGAGCAGAAGGCCCGATCTCCCATGGTGCGGAGCTTGGTCCTGGGGGTCTTGAGGAGGTTGGTGGCAGTAGAACGGAGGGTGCGTGATTCCAAGAAAAACATTTTCAAATACTAAATGGACTGTCTTACATAGTGCCTTCTTCCAAAGCGCTTTAAAACGGCCTCTCATTCACCCATTCACACACCCATTCACACACCAATGGCGGCAAGCTACCATGCAAGGCGCCGGCCCCTCTCATTGGGAGCAATTTGAGGTTCAGTGTCTTGCCCAAGGACACCTCGACATGTGGCCAGCTGGGGCTTGAACCGCCGATCTGCCAACCTGGCGATCATTAGATGCTGCCTCTACCTCCTGAGAAACAGCCGCCCACTACGCAGAGCCACGCTGACCTCAGTTAACTGCAGTAGGAGAGTTTACTTCAGTGCAGTGCTGTACAGCATCCCTTTCTAAAGGATTCAATAGTTTTGTCTCGATCTTTAACTTTTCCACATTTTTTGCTGAGTATGTTCACTCTGCAAAACAAAATCTAATAATATATGCCATTTAGCTGATGCTTTTATCCAAAGCGACTTACATTGCACCGAGTGCGTACATTTTCAGTATATATGGTCCCAGCGGGAATCGAACCCACAACCTAAGCGTTGTTAGCGCCATGCTCTACCAACTGAGCCACAGAGGACCACTATGAGTGTTGATATTAGTTGAACGGGGTCTATGTTTTAACATTAATGAGGCTTGGTGTTTTTCTTAACACCTTTAAAGACTTTTTACATCACATTTACATTTTTGTTATTTCGCGCACGCTTTTATCCAAAGCGACTTTAATGAGTACATTTTGTCAACAGTAAGAGAACCGACAGTACATTCTATCATCGTAAGAGAACCCTTCAATTTGAACTGGTGAACCGATAGCAATTATTTTAAAAGAAAATGTTTACTCTTTGCTACTAACTGTACCCACTGTCTCTTCTTAGAATGGTCTTTCCCATAATATGGTCTATGCAAAGTCTATGCAAAGACAGTGTCATCATATGGGTCCAATAATATTGCAAACACTGTCTTTGCATAGACTTGTGGCTTAGATTAAGGTTGCCCATTATTAAACACTCATTAAACTCATGAATAGGCCTTCCAAATGTTATTCACTATATGGCAGATATATACTTCAATATATATAAAAGTATATCAGTCAAATGCTAAGTGACACATTTTGTATCCTGGTAGATTTCCATCTCTTCCTGAGATGCTTTTCCACATGTTTGACCAGAAGTCAAAGGGTTTGCTTATCCCTATCGTTATGATGAAATCAAGTGCAACACTGAAACACAACTGTGAACATTTCAAACCTGCAAACTGCGACACTTTAAATGAATGTGCAATAACACTATGTGCAATATGACAACCCTCGGGTACATAAGGTTCAGAGATAGGAAATGTTAGAATAGGTATAGCATAGCATAGAGTACAGCACAGTGTTTTATTTGTATAGCATAGTATAGTGGATAGTGTACATAGCCTTTATTTATGTAAACCAGCTCTTTTCCCTTCTTGTTTTTAGTTTTTTTTTCCTAGCACCAAGGGAGCCCCCCCTCCCAAATTTCGTTGTTTGGTACCTGTACTATAGCAATGACAATAAAGACCATTCATTCATTCATTTATGAAAGACTTATTTCCCCAAAAATATAGACTCTTACCTTTCATTTGACACCCCAATCTGATATGCTCTGATGAATTTCACATGCGGGTGTCCTCATGGGTCCTTCTACACTGAACTAAATTAAATGACATTGATCTGACCATAAGGCATAACACATAAAACAAAGGAAATTAGTCTTAATTCACTGGCAGTAAAGTAAGGTAAGGTCTGATATATACTGTATCACCCCTTAGCTGATGCTAATAATCATCACCATATATCAGTTTATGGCCCATAATTCCCCTGATCCCATTTTAGGAACCTCTGCTGAGGTAGGTGAATGCTATTCCACAAGGCCATATGACCAAAGTATATATACAGCCTGTGATGTAATCAATAACTCACTGGCTACAATGTGAATCAATTAACCATGCTGTCAGCTGCAGCATATGGTGCCATGAGTGGTGATCATTTTTTTCATTCTGAGCAGACTATAAATCATCCTATAAGGTGAGAGCAGGGCTAATCGATATCACACAGTGTTTAAATAGTCTTGACAGCCGGAGCCGACGCTTTTGCTCCATAAATTCCTACACTTCATTCCAGTTCAAAGTCGTGCAACATTGCTAGATGAAAAAAAATAAAAAATGTGTTAAGTTAATTTGATTCCCATAGGTCTTAATTATGTTGAGCTCCTCCATGGGGGGTTTGAATCAAAGTCTACAAACCAGAATTGAACTTTCCCAGTCTAGGGAACGAAGTGGAGGAAGGGTAGATGGTTTTTTGCAAGCTCTTTCTTTTTCCGAAAATTCCATCCATGTGTAACATGGGATGTCATCAAACCACCCACCACAAAACCATACGCTCATTACACAATGGAGTATTCAACAAAGCTGTGGTATAGAGTGGGGGTGTCTGCACAGTTGGTTAATTGCTGCAGAAGTACAGATACTGCATCACTGGACGCAAAAGACCCTTAGGACTTTGTCAAGACACTACTTTGTAAGATGTTTACTCAAAGAGTCGACGAGTTAATTAGACATTCTCGTACAAACATTTCAGCATCTCACGGACATGGTTTGTTATTCAAGGTTCCGTGTGAAGTAAATATGTTGTTCTACAGCACCGTAACACCACCACTGGAAATGAATTCCCTGCCTACCCTGATCTGATAGTGTTCTCTGGCACGATACTGCAGAGTTAAGTCATAGTCATTTTTATAGTCAATTTATTTAAACACGCACCAAACTACACCGGGTTTACGGTGCCCTAGGCGCGGACTCTAAACAACAGAGGGAAAAAAAACATAGCACAGCAAGACGGGTAAGGACAAACAAAATAAACAGTTGACTGCACTATCCACGACTAGGCTAAATGACTGACCACAGTCTTCAGGTCTCCGGCGAGATGACGCCATTGGATCAGGAACCACCAACCAGCTATTTATCCAACCAGCTATTTTAGTGACAACCTCGAGCGCAGGTCCCCTGTACCTTTGGTCTTAGGAGAGGCCCAGGCAACGACGCGTCGGACCAGACAGCAGTTGAGCAGGACTTTCTTGGAGATGCCGTGGTCCCGACGGAAATGCTGCAAGTCCTCTCTCCACTGGGTCCTCTTGACCGGCGCCGACATGGTCCTCCTCGCTCACTGTAGCAGAACACAGCATACTTACAGTGGGGGAAATAGGTATTCAACACACTAACACATTTAGAACCATTGGTCTTAACTTAGGCTAATAAAACTACACAGCTAAAGAAATGGGAACATTCCAATCCCTAAAAAAAGATAATGTCCAATGAAGTGGAATGACACAGGGAAAAAAGTATACAGTAAGAAAAAACACTAAAGCAGCTCACGCCACTAATGAGTTCTCCTACCTGTGCTATTTAGAATCAACTGGGTTATTAGTGCATATTGGTGAGTAAGTAGCCTACTTCCACTCTTTGAAAAATGGTTTCCCACCTCTGAATGCAAATAAACAAATCACTTGTCACGAAGCTTTCCTGCAAGAAACGTCTCATGACGGGTCGAGGCAAAGAGCTCTCAACAAGACTGTTGAGCAGCATAGCAATGACACTGGTTAGAGACGGATATCTCAACTCCTAAATGTCCCTATAAGCACCATTGGGGCCATTATCCGCAAGTGGAAGGAACATCACCCGACCATCAACCGGCCAGGTACAGGAGCTCCTCGCAAGATGTCTGACCGGCCAGTCAGAAAGTTAGTCAGAAGAGGAGCCCAAGAACCAAGGACCCCTCGAGCAGAGCTCCAGAAAGACCTGGAAGCAGCAGGTACAGTTGTCACAAAGACAACAATAGGCAACGCACTCACCCTTCCATGGTCTCCATTCACCATCACCCTGAAGACTCCATTACTGAAGAAAAGGCATGTTGAAGCTCATTTGAAGTTTGCTACAGAACATTTGGAGAAGCCTGTAGATTACTAGGAGAATCTAGTCTGGTCAGACAAGACAAAAATCGGACTTTTCTGAAATAATACGACACGCCGTGTTTGGAGGAGAAATGGCTCTGAATATGATCCTAAAAACACCATACCTACAGTGATGTTCAGAGGTGGACGCATCATGGTATGGGGCTGTTTCTCTTCACATGGTAGGCTACTGGTGGACTCTCAATTGGTCCAAGAAAATAAGGGTGTTGGACTGACCTAGTCAATCACCAATAAACCAATACAAATCCAATAGAACATTTGTGGAAGGAAGTGAAAATCAAGATTCACCAGCGGACCCCCTGGAAAAAGACTGTCTGTGTTGAAGAATGGGCCAAAATCCCACCTGATCACTGGGAGAGATGAGTTTTTTCGTACAGGAAGTGTCTTGAAGCTGTCATTGGAAGGAAAGACTTCTTCACCAAGTATTAAATACATTTCAGTTAGCGTGTTCAATACTTCTTTCCGGTGTCATTCCCCTTTATTGCACATAACTATTTTTTTATGGATTGGAGTGTTACAATTTCTTTAGCTGTACAGTTTTATTGAGTTAATACCAATGTCAAAATAAATTTCATGTGAATAGCTGCAAAATGGGAATAGAACATTTTTTGATGTGTTCAATACTTATTTCCCCCACTATATGAGGTACAGACATAACTAGTTTTTGTGTACTGGTCATTATCAAATGTGTCTCTTATATAAAGCACGAAAGAAAAAAAGTTCTGTGGCATTGGGGTGCCCTAAGCGTAATTGCTTTGTGATGTCAGCTTGGAGAAAATTAGCAGAGAAGTAGCGGAGCGGAGAGGAGAGGCAACGTGGGGTGTCTATTGTAGTTTTTAGGACTTATTAGGACGATCGTTAGGCTCTTTTGGTGCCCTACGCACAGTGTGTGATGCTTGTGTACGTAGCGTGTGAATAGCTGGAAATTCTTTAATGTAGTGCTGAGAGAATGGTCGTTGTACAACCTCCATGGTACCACAAAAAAATAAACATTCTCGACTGACTCACATGGTTCAATGAAGGTTAACTAAAATTAAATAGATAAATGGGCTTCGATTCGTCCTCAAAAAGAGGGTGACATTGACACATACCAACTACAACCTCTGAAACATGGTTATAGAAATGGATAAAGTCACGAAGTCCCTTGAGCCTAAACTGCAATGTTAAATAGACAGGATTCATCTAACTCATTTCCAGTGTGATCTTTGTGCCTGCCAATCAACAAACTATGTCACTATCATCCAAGCATGTCTCTGCTTTTCAAACAGCTGGGAACAAACATAAAGATAACCTAGAAGTTACTCTATCCAACACACTGTGAGTAACAGTCAATTAGCTTGATAGACATCACAGAGCAATAATAGGACACACAAAAAACAATGTCCCTGACTACACAACAGTGTTCATCTATACATCTAAAACAACTAATTAGTAGGCTATAATTAACTACAGTACATTCGATTGCGCTATGAATTAAACATGCACTGCTTAACTGATATCCTGCCCAGCTCTATCATTTTGGTTTCAAATCCCCTGTGGGTCCCTCCTTTTCAAGTTTGAGACATCAACAGTTGACACATCAACCCTGATGTTTCCACATGTTCTGACACATCTATTTATAGAATGTATTCTATGATTGACTTAAGTTAAGTTATAAAAAAGGCTAATTCTTATCACTTGCCCCGTCCAGGCATTGCCTTACCTTCTCAGTTAAGACACGATGCGTACGCTGTCCCTCTGAAGCCTGTGAGCTGTCCTCAGGTTTCACACAAGCACTTTCCCTCTCCTAAGCGATCAACAGAGTGTGAAAGAGGGCGGGAGGAGGGGAGGAGGAGAGCAGGGAGCGCTCGAGGTAGCAAGTAGATCTTGTGTGTGTGTGTGTGTGTGTGTGTGTGCGTGTGTGTGTAGGTGTGTGTGTGTGTGTGTGTGTGTGTGTGTGTGTGTGTATAGGTGTGTGTGCTGTGTGAGTGAGAGTGTGTGTGACTTCCTTGGACCAGACTATCTTTTGGCTGAACCACACACGTATGCCTCACTGCGGAGGAGTGTGTGTGTGTGTGTGTGTGTGTGTGTGTGTGTGTGTGTGTGTGTGTGTGTGTGGGTCAGTTAGTATGCCGTCTTTACATCATGATTGGCTCCCCACAGTCAATCTCCGATGAGCCAATGACAGCTCTGCCTTGTCCTTTCATCTCAATGACCGCCACACACACACACACACACACACACACACACACTCCTGGCCCAGAGAGACTCCCCTGTTAATTATATGCTACTATTAGAAATATCTGAAACCCTCCAAGAATCTTTCTCCATCACCAGGCTGGGTAACAACTGGCCTAACATGCAGAGAAGCAAGATGCTTAAAATAAACATGACATCTGATAACCGGCGACATTAAGTCCAACAGATCAAACACCAGATCAAAGTTCGGAGTCATACTTGCTCACAATCATTATCTAATTGATGACGACTGTACTCTGTGTGCTTTAAAAGCCGAAACCGAAGCCGATGCTATATTTCTCAGCTTGTGAAACCGACGCCAACCCCTTATCCCTTTTCTAGCTCTTGATACCATCTTAGAAGACAAGAGTATAAATGTTCTAGAGTTAACAAAGAAAAAAATGACGACAAATGAATTTGTCGATCTCACAAATTCCCGTAGAAGAAGCTGGCCAATTTCTGCCCGCTTTCATATAAGATGTTGTATATAGTATTTCCAGGGAACCCAGGACTATGAAAGTACCACCATAAACCTAAAGCATAATACATGCAGATTATGCCTCTGAACCTCCTCGTGAATCTGTTTTGCTGTCATCTATGTGCAATGTGCATACTGAAGCATTCAATACTGAGCAGTGATAGTAATATATAATATAGGCCTAACTATGGCATAGCTAAGACTGTGGGTCTAATTGCCTCCCATGAGAGGGGCAAAGCACATTATGTAACTATGAAGACAAAAGCGAGTGTATGACTAAGAGAGCTGGGAATACGTCCATCTTATCCCAGCGGATCAAAGCAGACAAAATACCTGCAGCAGGGACAGCAGACTGCCACGGAACGCAGTCAGAGAGATCACTTTGCTGAGCGCTTCGCGTTGGTGAACAGATCCCACAGTATAGTCCTCAACTGTATCTGCAATTATGTTATTGAAGAACATTTACATTTAGGGCATTTAGCAAACGCCTTTGTCCAAAGCGACTTACGACGATAAGAAGAAGAATATATTCTCTTCAAAAATGCCGTTAGCTGTCTTGGTTTTGGTGTTCTGTTTGTTTTTTTTGTTTAAATGTTGAATGTTGTCTGTTTGAAATGGGCCTTCCTTGAGTGCTAGATTCGCCAAACTATAGAGAGACTTCAATTTCTCAGTATGAAAATGATATAAAACTACAACAATGGCATTTTTACATGTATGTTTATATTACACACTCACGTCCATCTCCAACACAGTTTCCGCTGTGTCTAATCGAGCTAAGTAGCAGTGTCAGTTTGTCTAATAGATCTTCATTGTGTCATATCATACAATCAGAAGCGTCTCGGAAGTATTAGCAACCAATCAGGACGGGCCGCTCTAATAGCCCAACCACTAAAAGAGGACATATTAGACACTTTGGCCTCCACTTTAGAAACTGAATACTCACTCTGCATCAGCTTACTCTGCTGACCATGACATCAGAGATGCCTATTGTACTTTTACTGCTGAATAAGCACCAAGCTACGCTGTGTTGACTGGGGTTTATGTGAAATACTATTGAGCTTGTGGATGACTTGTAGACGTCCATAAAAAAATAAAAATAAAAAACGAACCTAATTATTCTTTAATTACAGATCCATATAGTTAGAAGTCAATGGCATTATACATAAACAAAATATATTAAAATATTATAAATTCATGCTTCAGTTCACTTTAATAGATTACACTATGGGCTCCCAACACTGCCTAAAGGGCCAATTCCATGGTATGGATGGTGGATGCTCGGACTTACATTCAAATGTATGTAGACAAAAACCATTGATAGCAAAGTTTAACAAAATTGAAAAGAAGAGAACGCACATCGCAGAAAATCTCGGTGAGGTGCTGGCAACGGAGCAAATTCCAATTGAAAGAAATAGAAGCCGCACACTCAGGTTCCAGATGCAAAAAAAGTGTGTTTTATTAGGAATACGGTTTCGGCCGTAGCCTTTGTCAAGTCTTAAATACTAGTCTTAAATACTAGCCTTAAGTATTTAAGACTTGACAAAGGCTACGGCCGAAACCGTTGTCCTATTAAACCACACTTTTTGCAGGAAAGTTTAACAAACCATACAACTTGATGCACAATGATTACTTCCTACTGAAACTTTTACTTTGCTGTAGTTTGAGTTTGGTAGTTGCCTTGCTTTGAGGTTAAGTCTTCTCTGATTTAGGAAGAGAGTTGTTGAGTGAAGAAGAGAGGTTAGAACTCCGGTCATTCCTAATTCTAGCCTGCTAATGGACAAAGTTTACAAAAAAAATAATAGTTTTTTAATTTTGAATGATGGGGTTAACACACGCAACTTGTGTCAAGAATAGTAAGGTAGACCCTCTGCCTTAGCTGACTGGAGCTCCATCGGTATGTTTGGGTTTGTGTAGTCTTTGTTTAGCGATCAGAGAGAACCATCCACTCTCTTGAAAAGTGCACTCTCTATGACCTCTTGTGAGCCATAACACTCTTCAAGCCTTGCCCCAAACCATTCTCAGTCCTTTCTCTGGGTGATTTATGTTGACAGGTCCATCCATGTCTATCGTTCCCTATTCACTTGACTAACAGATCCTTTTTCACACTGACTGCATTTCGAAAAGAGCACCGCTCTCGGCTCTGTAGCTCTTTGAAAGATTGTTGAATTGTAAAAAAGTCCTGTAGTAACAAGCTATCTGCGATTGAAAAACCTTACACATCCAGTCATGCTTTGGTTCTCATCTGGATAAGACTTCCCTGTCCTGTTTTGCTGGGATAGCAGGAGGACGGTAGCAGTCAAGCTGCCATCCCATCTCTCACCCGTAGGATGGGGAGGATGGTTGTGGGATGTTGTTGCAAGCTGGTACGGTGTCTGGTTTGATAGAGCAGAGCTGTTCTGTGTCGGGGTTATCAATGGGATAAGAGCAGTTATCTTGTTTGAGGCAGGGGTGGGATGTGTTCTGTAGGCTGCAGCCCATGATCTGATGATGACACTGGCTCTACTCCTGGCATAGCCTGTTGACCATCATGTGACGTATGTATTCCCAGAGTCAACTGTCCAATTACTTTTGGTCCCTTGAAAATAAGGGGAGCTAACATGTTAAAGAGCTGTAATTCCTAAACCCTTCCTCCGATTTGGATGTGAATACCCTCAAATTAAAGCTGAGAGTTTTCACTTTAAGCCAACATTATATAACTGTAACTTGAATGTTAAAACAGCTCAAATGAGCTAAGAGTCCAAATATATGGACCTAACTGTATAAACGCATGCTCTCTGTGCTTCCATGGTGCTTTCTCTACTTCTAAGTGAGCCTGATCCACTTTCAATTTGTCTTTCCTTTTCAGCAGTAGGAGTATCGTGCTTAACCGGTTTCTGCTCTAGGGTGAGCAGCGTTGGATGAGCTGCTTCAGTGATGTGATGAGCCCGAGAGAGACGTGACCTGGTCTCATATGTGGACGTCTGGTCCTCTGCCACGTTGTGTAGAAGGAGAGGAGTCCCTCTGTGAGCACTGCTGTAATCGTTGTAGCTCTCTTGTAGCAGTAGCTGTAATTAGCTGAATCTGTGGTTGTCTTGCACGCATTATTTGATCATGACAATGATCGATCGTATGCAGGAGAAGGCAATTCCAGGCAGCATGCATAAGACTGACAGTATAGGCCAAGACAAATCATATGGATATTGAATGGAGAGAATACTGTTAATGTTAAATTTGGCTTTTACAACTACTAACAACTATCCACACACAGATTAAACTATCCGTATCCACACACAGATTAAACTATCCACACACAGATGTAACTATACACACACAGATTAAACTATCCACACACAGATTTAACTATCCACACACAAGATCGGTTGTTTTTTTCTTTCCCAACGTCAATATCGCAAATATCAGAAGATAATAGTTGTTTTCACGCACGCCTGTGTCTTTCACTTCACAGCAGGCGAAAACTACGAAAACCAGAGAATAGTTTAGCAATAGCACCGAGCTGTAATTATAGCATCGATAACGACGAGAGGGCTCGATGAATATCAACGTTGTGAAATGTAAACGTTCTGTTACGAAAACATTATGTAGGCTAATGAGCAAATGCTGATGAGCAAATTATAGTTTTCGCAGCTTGCACCTGGTGCAAACTACTATTTTGGAGCCCTGTAATCACATGGTACCTGTGTACACCAGCAAACCACACCAACACCCTTGTAAGGCCTCAAGCAATGCATAAACAACACTTAACAATGCTTTTGAATAATACGTTTCTTGTGTGGGCGGGGAGGGGGGGGACGGGACTGAAGTGATATTTAATACCCCACTCTTCAAATTCAAACTGTGCTAGAACGGAACCCGCACATCCGACACAATTATGCTCATCTCCGCTCCCGGCTCTGAATCGCCATAAGGTATTGTGAGGATAATGCTGCGAGACATTAAGTAAGCCATTACCAACATTACACTGAGCTCAGCTCCTCAACGAAACAAGATAGACGGCAGAAAGACATTGAAAATCCCCAAGAGCATTCTAGGAACAGACTCAAATCAGCTTTGTCTGCAAACATTGTCTGCGACGTTAAAAAAATGTAATTATCTCTAATTATTCTCTCTATTTCTATGTGTGCAGGCGTGCGTGTACACGTGTCATCTTGCCCTGCTCCACAATGTCAATGTGGTTTAGAAGCCCTGTGGCTGTATGTAAGCCGGTCAGTGGGAGGCCCCAGCAGGGCCAGACAGAAGAAGCATCAAGGCGTGTATCTAGGCTGAGCACATTGCGTCTCTCTCTCTCACCGACACTCCTCACAAACTCACACACACGTACATACTGTACCAGAGCAGTGACCTTGTCCTCCATCAAAAACAGCAGCTAAAATTAGCAGGACACAGGAGGGGGAATAGCAAAATAGTCTCCTGAAAATAAATCACCTGCAGTATTCAATCTAGACTGGTTCTGGTGTGGCAGCCACGCATTGAATTTAGTACAGAGTAAGTAGAAGAAAATGTCACGGGAAAAAATGTTATTCGACGCTTAATAGAATAATCACTTACGTCTTTTCGTTTTTGACAGAACGAACACTTCACGATACGATCGGTTCGACGCAAAGATACGCTTGACGTGTTTGGCTATAGAGACTTGAGACGAGAAACGTAATACCGTGACCTTTGTGACCTTTGTCCTTCTTTACTGTACTGCAGTCATAGGAAACCACAAAAACATCCTTACACAACACAAGCCAATGTCAGGGTCAAGTTATAAACACAGGCTATGTTACCATAAGAACAGCATGCAACCTAGGTTACTGCCGAGTGATCCCATTTATACCTCTTAGCGTTCTGGGGGTTTGAGATTGACCATTAAACCTAAAAGAAAAAGTGACTTTTAGTTAGGGACCTAATAATTAATACAATTACTGTATGTGTCAATGAATTATTTTTCACGGTGGAATATCAATTATGCACTATAATGTTAATTATTTTGCAAATGAAAGGTCAGCGTTTTATAATGGGAATTGTCAATAATACTCTTGGGAGGAGGCGATTCAGCCAAATGAAAGTGTATAGTGGGAGCAGTGCAGTCCATGATGGTCTGGTCTGCCCCGATTCCCTCTACCCTTTTCACCTGTTTAATGGAGCATTGCATTAAAAACTGAGTACACACACACACACATGCACACACACACACACACACACACACACACACATGCACACACTCACACACACGCACACACGCACACCCTTTTTCCCTGCTCTCCTCCCCTCTCTGTGTGCTGTGTTCAATGTGTTGGAATGCCTCCATAAATTATTCAGCCGCCCTGCCTGCTATCTGAAGATAACAAGTGCCGCTTTGCCGGTCAGTGTGTTGTAAAGACCCCGTACAAGCAGGCGTACACTGTACAGGCGCCGGGGGATTTAGGGCAACTTGTGTTTATGGGGCGCATGTCATTATGACAATGGAATGCAAAACAATGTAGTCCTACATATAATACATAATGGGGGGGGTCACAACTATTCTTCTCCCTTTTCACCACAGCCCCTGAACCTACGGCATCTGGAACCAGAATGTACACAGGAACAAATGCACATCAAGGAACTAATTAATGGAGTTAATACTTGACAGCACTAGAGTTTGGCCAATTACATTATGGCTTTCAAAATCATTTTCAATACTTTTTCTGACGGTGAGATATACCAAATAGTATTGCAGAGCTTTGCTGACAATCTATATAGACTACAGTAAATATTCTGGAATACAATAAATTACGTTTATTCACTCATTAATCTGAACAAATCAACATTCTATTCCAGAAACATGTCGTTAGCCTCATAGCATAATTGCCTAAGTCGTGCTTCACTTGTGGTCAGCCGAGCCATCTTTGTATGTAGTGTCAAATGCCCAATGTCAAAGAGATGACTTGGGCAGATAGTGATTTTGGAATGTAACAAGCATTCTGATGGCATAGGCAATAATGCACAGTGAATCAGCAGTGCTAGGAGAGTAGAGTTAGGCAGATATCACAATTTGGCCAAAATATGACTTTATGCAATTATGCTACGAGGCTAACGATATGGCCTTTTAAGTTGAAATCTAACCCTAATGATTGTCTAAGAATAACTTGCACAAAGTAATGCGTAAATCCATTAGATCAACAAGATAAAGAGAGCATTCTCTTATCGTTTTCAATTTCAGTTTATTAGTACAGTAGAAGGTTCAGAATTCTGAATGATATACCACTTCACATAACAAGATTTAAACAAATGTTTTACAACCACACAGTATAACAATGCATTCACCAACACAAGTACACAATTGTTTACTCTGTACTGCCACTGGATGTCAGTGTTGCAAACCATTACTGTCGTCTTGAACACAGTAACACCATGATATTTCAGTAACACTTCATATGAAATGGGTATACATAACATAACATCTCACTAACACCTTATAACACCTTCATAAATGTACGTCAACCTTCTATAAAGTATCTTTGTAACATCTATGTCCTATATGCCGAAAGGAAAGTCGGCCAAATTTTCAGAATTTGTCTCTTCAGCATACAACAAATAATTGGCCTTTGCCCCTCTATCCCAATTGTGAACAAGACTAAAATGCGGTCTGGTTTGCGCCAAACGTCTTCTGTTACTGTTCTAATACGTCATGCACATAACAACACCAGCGTCTGAAGGCCTTTCTAGGTAAATACATATTAGCTTCTCTGTTATCCCAGAGGAGAGTGTACCAAACGTAGTAGTGAGAGAGCAAGATGAATAAAATCAGATGTCAGGTTCCCAGATTGTATTTGTTGATATCTCTGTCCACTACTTACCCCTTCTCTGTGTTCACCGATGTGTGGTTCGTGCTCTGAGCTGGTTGGGGTCAGTCAAGGAGTAAACAGCGTTGCTAATTAAGTCATGTGAGTGCTGTTCTATCCTCTGTAATCAAGTAGAAAACCTCTGACCATGTCTGTCTCTTTATTAACGGGTTACCAATATTTATAACTGATGAAATGTCACTGTAATGTACAGTGAAACACTGTTAACAATGAATTAATGAGTTACAATAATGTGTAATGGAGCATGTAATAAATGTGTACCTATCCGCTTGTTAAGTCTTGACGTATTTCCGGGTCCAACGTTGGCTGAGGCGCTGTCTTCGAAATGCCGAAATAATAATAATAATAATAAATTATATTTATATAGCGCTTTTCCGAGGCTCAAATACCCTGACAATATGGAGAAACCGGGAAAGTATTGTGTCCCTTGTTGTATGAATAGATCCGAGTCTAAAAAACGATTAAACTGTCATTCTACCGCTGTAGTTCACTGGTACTCTGGTGGAGGGAATTTCTGGTTTGGACCCGGAAATGTCTAAACGTCACTTTTGACGTCAGACTTAACAACCGAATAACATCTAAACCTAGAAAGTTCCAGAAGAAACTTTGTGAGCTTGCACAATGTTATTATGGTCGTGGATACTGCTGTTCTTGGTATCGCCCAGACGTTTCCCTGCCCCACTGCTGCTGGGCCATTCCAAGTGTCTCTGTCCTTCCTGCAAATCCACTGTTCACCAATAGCCCACTTTTTTACTGTCCCTCCCATCACCAACCCCACCCGTACCCGGGTGTTCGCTGTCCGCCAGACCTTCAGTGCAATGCGATTTCTCTCCTAACTAACTCGTTTGCTCCACCTGCCCCCTTTCCTCTTTTTCCCTTCCTTTTTCTCTCCTTTTTTCCTCCCTTTTCTCACCTTTTTTCCGGACAGACTATTGTTAAATAGACTCTCCCCAGTATCAAATCCTCTCTGGTTTGGCAGGATGGGTGGCCTACATTGTGTTTATGTTTATTGTGAAGGGACGTTGCATATTAATGAACATACAAAAATGTAAATACGCCATATTTAGCCAGAAGGCACATTTTCATCCATAGTCCCTCGCCTGTTATAAAAAGGCTTCCTAAAAAGATCAAATAACATCACACAGTAAAAGCGTACATAGCTAACTTAATACTGTACATGAAATGAATAAGTCATCATTGACATTGAAGCCGAGGTTGTTCCATCCAACTAACCTAACTTGTCCTTGCAAGTTTGAATCCCAGCAGTGCCTTTCATTTCTGCTTGCACTCACAGCAAAATCCATGTTTACGCTCCACTTTCAATTGCCTTTTTATTAGCCTTTTTGGTTACAAGTGAGACAGCACATTTCTTCTTGTGTTAAGGCAGTGGCTCCGTGGAAGGGATTCAAAGACCAAGGAGATCTTTGTGGACTGAAAACTGGGGGCTGGGACAAGAGATAAAAAAGATAAATATTATTTAAAAACCATCTTAGGAGTAGCAATTGCACATTTCTGTCACACGGAACTGAACTCTCTCAGGGAGACAAGGTTATTAAGCTTTAGTGTATTCTGGAGGTTATTTCATGACCAGGGTGCAAAATAAGAAAAAGCTGCGTTGCCAAGTTCCAAGCGAGACCTGGGTACCTGGTAGAGCAACCATCTAGTGCAGTGGTCTTCAACCAGGGGTCCGCGACCCCTAGGGGGTCCGCAGAGGTACTGCAGGGGGTCCGCCAATGTTTGTCATAATAATTGACAATTATTCACCAAATTGACAATTGTTCACCAAAATAATTTGTGAGAATTAAAAAATATAACAAAAATTATAATGAGTAAAGTACAAGCATTAATAGGCAATAATACACTACTTTTGACAAAAACTATTTACAAAATAAATGATTCCCATGATGCAGAGTCTAACATAACGTTAGCTAAAAAAAAAAACCTGTCTAGCAAGCTAGGTGTTGGCTAAAATGGTGCAGTTCGGTCTTCGTTGTGAAATTAACGTTAATCAATAACGGTAAATTATATATTTTTTTATCAATCATAAACACATATAGGCTAATAACCCAGCATATAAATAATAAGGTGGAATAAAAGGTGAATTAAGTAAATATAAAAGTTATTATAGGCCTTAAAATGTGACACATAAAAAAAAAAATGATATACATATGGGGGTCCCTGTTCTGTTTGTCTCGCGTCCAAGGGGTCCTTGGGCTGAAAAAGGTTGAAGACCCCTGATCTAGTGGAATGAAAATCCTAACAGCTGAGTGACATGATTGCATAGATATGAAGGGAGTTTGCCCAGTATGGCTTTGTAAATAAAGATGTACCAGTGATGCTGTCTCCTTAGGCTTAATGAAGGCGACACACAGTGATGTGTACAGGATAATAAATTGGATATGAGACGTAAAGAACTATATATAGTCTAGGCAGCAAACTGTAGAGGAGGCAGCATGCATGTATATAATGTCCCCATAGTCTAGAACAGAGGTTCCCAAACTTTTTTTAACCAAGGCACCCCTGAAGCTTTCCCCCTTCTCCAAGGCACCCCAACTCTACGAAGATTTTAAAAATGCCTCGGAGCTTAAACTAAAAACAATACACGATGAATTGGTTTGAAAATGTGTGTTTATATATAATACATAAGTATTGCCCCAATGAATTTTAACAAGATAATAAAAGTCATAAATGAACTGTAATGGATGGGCAAGAATGCATAGGTCAGTCAAACTATCGCTAAATTAAATAAAATTGTGGCCCTCAAGGATTGTACAATATGGGAGGAGACTCAGAGGGAATTCTTCACACAAATAAAATATCAAAGGCCTGTATAATCAATCAATGGAACAATGCTTTTTTGGGGGGCTTAAAATAATGCCTTAAAATGTAATTCTCATTTCAATGCTCATTCTGAGATTATTATTTCACATCTTCTGAACCAAACGGGTAACTCACAACTATAATAATTTAACAATAATAATCATGACAGAATTGTAAAAATTGAGAGAAATACAAAACAAAGAAATATGTTGTGCGCATTAGTGGGACACATGCGCCTGCTTTTGGGAGCAGAGTCTCTTTATGCGGGGAGAGATAGTGGACAGCGCGACATGCAGGTCCTGTTCCACTGACAGTCGCGTGCGTGTCTTGTTCTTGACGTATGCTCGAGAAGAAAAAGCCAGCTCGCACAAGTAGGAGGTTGGGAAGGGTAAAAGCACCTTGATGGCGCTCTCTGAGAGAGATGGATATTCATGTCCCACAAGCAGTCAAAACCTATCCAAACCTAGCTCACCATGTTTGAGCTTCAGTGTGCGGTCCATAATGAGCTCTGCCAGTTCATCTTGAGCTTTGCTGCTCAAACTAGCGGCTGATGCTGATGAGAGGGGGTTGAACGGATCCCGGAGCCAGTCGAAGTCTTCGTTCATTGGAGGGAAATAGGACTCAAATCTCTCCTCCAGCATACGTAGGTGCGCAGCGATCAGATTCAAGAAAGACGCTGACTTGTGTGCTGCGTCATTGGCCGTCAACGTAAACATTTCAATGTTTTTCTTGGCCACCCCGTCTTGCCACCGTCTCAATTTGGATCGGAATCCGTTCAGTTTGTCTGTCGCTGTCAAGATATTCTCAGCCTTCCCTTGCATTTTTATGTTGAGGTCATTAAGGTGGCTGAAAATATCTGCCAGATAAGCAAGCTTAATCCACCACGATTCATCTTCCAATTGTTCTTTGTATGGCAAGTCGTGCTCACTGACAAAAGTGATCAGTTCATCTCGGAGCTCATAGACACGGGATAACACCTTGCCCCGCGACAGCCAGCGGACCTCTGTGTGTAATAAGAGCCCCTCATGCTCGGACCCCATCTCATTGCACAATGTGCTGAACAGCCGTGACTTCAGCGGGCGTGATTTTACATAATTAACAATTTTCACCGCTTGGTCCAAGACTTCAGTGAGGAGTAGTTAGTTAGTAACTAGTAGGCCTAGTTAGTAAATTAATATCTTTCAAATCTGAGAAATATATCTTTTATTTGCTTATGAACTCCATTGCACATGTAATAAACAAACGTTTATTCATGTATTATTATAATAATTTTATATTATACTTTGTTTTTTTTTTGTTTTTTTTTACGAGCAGATTTGGCGGCACCCCTGGACAGGGCACCCACTTTGGGAACCTCTGGTCTAGAACACTTAAGAATGTAGCCTGAACAAGTGTTTTCCTAGCTGCTAAGTTGAGGCAAGCTTTATTTCGATAATAAAAACCCAGCCTAAGCTTTAGTTTCTTTAATAGGTTCATAATATGGACTTTAAAAGAGAGCCTATCCACCCAAATACCCAGGTACTTATAGGATGACACCGTTTCAATTGAGTCTCCTCCTAAGATGTGAATGTTAACAGAATCAAAGATCTGGGTGCGAGCTCTGAAAAAGATCATACATTTGGTTTTCTTAGCGTTGAGAACCAGATTTAGAGCATAATAGTGAAGACTGCAGCTGTTTGAAGGCAGTCTGGAGCTCATCAACAGCCTCGCTCAAGGAAGAGGCAACTAAGTAAACTATTGTGTCGTCTGCATAACGATGCACTTTAGCTGTAGGCATGTCCTTCCCAGTGTTATTTATAAAGATAGTAAACACGACTGGGGATGATAAGTACAGTACACCCCACACCTGCAAGCCATTCTGGGCTGACTTATAGAGCGCCTTATTCCAAAGCACTTTACAACGGCCTCTCATTCACCCATTCACACACACATTCACACCAAATGGCGGCAAGCTACCATGCAAGGCGCAGGCCCGCTCATTGGGAGCAATTTGGGGTTCGGTGTCTTGCCCAAGGACACTTCGACATGTGGCCAGCCGACCTTGCGATCATTAGACGCCCGGCTCTACCTCCTGCTCCACATCCCCGTGATATCGGATGATCTCAGGGACTCACTTGCCCAGTTGGCTGATGATGGGACGGGCTGGGGCTGGGACTGTCTCCTGCCGAGTGAGTAGTAGGCAGTAACTGGCTGCTCTCAGAGACCTGCTGCTCCCCTTCGCAGAGCACACTGTCACTAACCCAACCAAGATGCTCCAGTGCTTTTCCAAACACCAAACACCTTGTCTCTCTATCCCTAGTGGTGCCCACTGCCCACCCTTCTGGACCTGAGTGTTCACCTTCTAAACTTGGTTTAAAGGCTTCTTTTTATTTACAAAATGCCAACTTGGCGGTTAGGCTAGCCTACAACCCAGGTAACATTTGCGTATCTGCAACTGCTGCGCATGCTCAACTCTCCCAGTGCATACTGGGAACTGGAGTCCTAATGTTATTAACTCATAACACCACACACACCACCGACATATAGTTTAACAAGCATGCGAGAGTGGCTCGTTTACGGTAGGTTAATGAGCATGCAACAATGAATTGGCTCACGTTGTTTGCGTTATTGATCGGTTGTCGTGATTGGCGACTAGAAAGCATTACCGGATTTACCCAATCTCATATGTTTACTGATTATCGGCTCTGATTCTGATTGCGGCATCCCTACTCCACATCATAGCCTATATAAAACATGAACCCTGACCTTAGATTCACTGAGTCGGTGGGCTTCTGGTTGTGAATGTGGTGTGACATTTCATTCCTAAAAGAAATAGGTGGGCAAGCAATGTCAGATGACCTTCAGTATGAGCTTTTTTCTATGACTGCAAGTTTAACTTGGCTTCAGGTAACGTGGTCAATCCTTATACAAACTGGGTACAAGTACAACACATAAACAGCCCTTATGAAGTAGCCATCTGAGGACAAGCTTTTGTCACTCGGTGACCACCGCCGGGTTGGCAACCCATCTAAGGAAGTAAAACGGAGTGAATTTGTGACATAAACAAGCCTAGGGGGTGAACACGAAAGGGTGTCCGTTTCTCCTTTTTGGCCTTCAGTGATCATAAACAAACGCCTTCTGTTCGCGTTTTTCCCTGCGTGGTGATTTCTACCCCCCACCCACAGAACTCTGACTGTAGCTTTATCCATAGTATTTCTCTCGCTCATCTCCCTCCCTCCCTCCGTTTCACTCTCTTCGCTCATCTCTGGCCGGACTCCGACGGCAGGTGGCCGTCCTAGCAGATGCTTCCCACGCTGGGTCCAGACGGGAAAAACAAAAGCTGGCTCCAAAACAAACAAAACCTGGTGTAGAGAGAGAGACCCCGGGAGACGAATTGGAAAGTTCCTTCGTACCATTTAATCCTCACTTTCCTGAGGCCTGCTTTTTTAGGGAAGGGATTGGTGGGGGCATGGTGGGGGCATGGTGGGGGCAGCATGCAGGTTATCAAAGCATCGTGAAAAGGCAATAGTGTGTCTCTCTCTTGACTCCTTTCTGAGTCATGGAAACTTTTTTGACATAAAAACCTTAATGACCTTCGTAACATTAATGAGTCGCACCCACCACATTGAATTTCCTGAACGTCCTTCCTCTCGACCTCGCTTCAAGGGAACTGATCTGCCGAAGGTTTGATTGGTGAAAGTTCAAGAGGTATAAAATCATCCCTTTATTCTACCACACGGAGATCAATAATCTGCTAACCGAGGGGAGAAAGGTAACCTATTTGAAGGCATAGCTCTTAGTAAAGGTGTTGTCATCGGAGTGCGGATTTAAAAACAGATTAACCAGAACCCTAGGAATACTAACCATTCTTAAGAGTTTGACATTAGTTTGTACACACAACATTATTTGCAGTCTGAAGACACTGAGAACTGAGTAGACCATTGATCCACTATTCCAAACTGTCGAAACAATCTTCTAGAAATACAAGTATACAGCTCTACTGCCTGATAGATTGAGGGCAGGCTGTTCATCCCTCGAACTACTTCCACTGTGAGCTACCACTGTGAGCGTGACAAACTTGTTTCGAAGTTTCAAAGACGTCCTCAGCCCTCTCCTCATGTGGTCTCTTCTCCTTTCGGAACTCAAAGCTCCTGTCTCGCACCAGACGAAATGGAATACAGCACTGAACAATGTCTCCCCACTGGCCTTGCAGAATATAGCCTAGACTTTTGTATGTGCACAGTCTTTTGAACCATTCTGAACTTCTACATCTATTTAGAATGGACAATACACAACAGATAGGGTATCTCAAAATAATGGCATTGCCATTTTCCTTCAAAGTGTCCTAAGATATAAGATTTTCCAACTCAACAACACAACAAATGTTATGCTGAAAGATTAATGTTCAATAACTCTTTTGACTCTGGAGAAACATTTCCCTTTGAAAATGTACATGTAAATGAATTCAACTTGTCAACTGTTCATGAGATCAAGGTACAACTTGCCTTGTCTGAGGTGTTTGTAATTTGGAAATGTGTTTGCATGTGTTAAATTAAACAGACGGATAATATTTGCTCTAATTTGTTGGGAATTTGAATTACAAATCAATGTTTGGAGTGTGATATTGTCCCTACTCGACTTATTGCTGCCACCGGATGTGTTTTATCAGAAACCTTTATGAATCTATTCCTATTCTATGGCATTTGTCAGTAATCGTTCAACACTTGACAGTACACGCTGCTAACAGTTAAATGTGCAGAGCTGGCTGATACTACCGGGAGTCAAGGAGCTAAATGAGATTGTTATAGGCTACATCTATTGCTTGGAGACCAGCCATAGCATCTAACATACTGGCTGAATTAGCAAAACCCAGTGTGAATACCAATGCACTTCATTATTACCCAATGCAGCAGTTTGTTTGTCTTAAGTCCCATTTGTAAAGTGATGCGTATGTAACAGATTTTGTTCTGAAACCTCTAAAGAAATGTGCTAATATAATGACAACAAGGCCCCCTGACTCTCTAACCGTATGGTTGCACTTAAAAAAAAAAAAAAAAAACTCTCACACTAACTGTGTCATTAGAATTAGCTTGTTTTGTTATCTGTGGTGGACCACGATCTGCATCTGTTCATCTTACAGTTCATCTTACCCAGCGTGTTTGTAAACTGTTAAATATTTAACACTACTGAACTCAGCTGTTTTAAATGTAAACTTTTGTTCTTATGTACCAGTCAGCATGACACTGTGGATCTTTTTTTTTTCTTTTAGAAAGATTCCATTCTCTAGAACAGTGGTTCTCAAACCTCTCCTCGGGGACCCCCAGCCGCTCCACATAATGATCCGTTCCACCACCAGCACACCTGATTCAACTATTCAAGTACAAAGGAATTATGATTTGTAGTTGATTAGTTGAATCAGGTGTGCTGGTGGTGGAACAGATCAAATATGTGGAGCGGCTGGGGGTCCCAGAGATGGGTTTTTAGTCTTGACTTGAACATAATGTGCTGAGGTTGCATCCCTAATGTAAACTGGCAGTGCATTCCACAATCTGGGTGCATAAAATGAGAATGCAGCCTCACCAAATCTCTTCTTTTGTACATGTGGTACACAGAGAAAACCAGGATAATGAGCATAGGTTACCGGTACTCTATGACTCTAAGCAGAGCCATGCAGGCTTACGATAGGAGCTAGCCATGGTTCTGAACACAATTTTTTTTTTTTTTTCAAAAACATTGTTCACCAGCTTACATGAGAAAACCACTTAATGCTACAGATCACTTTATAAACCAGACGATTAATTACTCATGGTGCCTTGATATTCAAAAGCACCAAAGCAAAATAAGGAAAAGAAACACACATCCATAACTCAAATTCTCTCCTCTGTAAAAGTGTTCGATTCGATTTGGTTTGTGTTCAAGGAGAGTGCTGAATACGGCACTGTTGCCAGGCACTGCCCCCAAAGGCGTTCACACCATCTATTGCCATATAGGCCTACAATATCTCTCAGGATATGGAGGTTGTGGTGGTGGTAGTGGTGGTGGTGATGATGGTGTGTGTGTGTGTAGGGGGGGGCAGACTGTGTGCTGGCTTTTAAGACTTCTAGGCAGTGTACAGATTCTCTACCATTCTCCCCAAAGTCTCTCTTGTTCACTCCTCCTCATGGACTTAATATCAACATTGGCTTGGTTTACGCATGGATTTCAAGCATATTTCTCACACCAGTCTTTTTACTCTTGAATCCATGAGCAGGGGAGTGGACAAGACATGCTTCAGCTTCAGGGAGAAGGGTAGAGAACCTGACCACAGCCCTTGTTCCAGTGGACATTTGGGCTAGAGTAGCCTACACATAAATTCCATTCATTCATTCATTCATTCATTCATACACATAGCCTAGTTCAACACGACTGTATACGACTGTATAGTCAAGAAGCCCCTAAGACAAATAATGCTAGCAACAAGCATTTGATAGGCTACTTAAATTAACTTTACCAAAGTTGCCTGGTAATTTATTAAACAACAATACATTTACTGTTTGAAAAACAATGTTTTTGATTTTAAAAAACGTGCTCATATATGTATATACTGTGCTTCAGAGTAGCAAACAAAAAACAGGTAATGAGACAATTGAGACAATCCATTGGGCTACTTGTTTTGGCCTTTGAAATGGAAATGCATAAACCATACCATTTGATTAGATTAAAAGAACAAAGTGTATCTCTGAAAAAAATTTGGTTAGAGAAAGTTATGATCAACACACTTCTCCTCCAAAACAGACGGATTCTTGAACGATGCAAACACCGTAGGCTACAGTTTAATTCGATTCTAAGTAGAAAGTGTCTGCAGATCGGTTAGGGGAAAGTTATGATCATCCAACACTACAAACTGTTAGATTCATCAGAATCCTCCTCCTTTTGCACGGATAATTAAGACCCAAGCATGTATGCAAACACCCTAAACAAACATTGACCTGTAGCCTATAGACTCAGAGGATAATTAGGCCGACCAGTTAATTGCTGTTCAACCTTGGAGAGAAGCAATGAGAAGCCTTAAGGGGAAACCTATCAACTAGCAGGGTGATAATCAGTCTGGAAGGCAGCCAAGGCCCCTGATGAGACCAGCAGGGCAGACAGGAGCGGGAGATGCAGGTGCTCCACAACCTGGGCTCAATCCCATACTAACTAACGACCTTCAGTCTCCGGCTCATCACTTAACCTTCACTGTGAGTACACACACACACATTCACACACACCTTCACTGTGAGTACACACACACACACACACACACACACACACCTTCACTGTGAGTACACACACACACACACCTTCACTGTGAGTACACACACACACACACACACACACACACACACCTTCACTGTGAGTACACACACACACACACACACACACCTTCACTGTGAGTACACACACACACACACACACACACCTTCACTGTGAGTACACACACACACACACACACACACACACAACAAACAAACACACACTGCACTTTGAGGGATTGAGAGAAAATTGTAAATGTTTCCTATATAAAAAAAGAAAAAAATAGTGTGTTTAATAAAGGAAATCCCTTGGAAAACCAAAGTGATCGTGTATCAGTTTTGCTTAATCGTTACTGCAGCCTGTGTTTCAAAACGTAACTTGGGTAAAATCTACAGCAAACAACCAAGAAGTAGTGTAATTACAATGATGTGGAAAAAACATCTTGAAGTCTAGCATCAATAGGCTATCAGTCAATGAATATTGATTGATTGATTGATTGATTGATTGAAAACTTTATTAGAATGTTTGCAGAAGTAGGTACATGAAAGTACATATTACATACAAGGTCAACTAAAAGGATAAAAACCCAAGAAAGCCACTGGCTTATTTCAATTGGGGTCCTTGATTTTCAATTCATCGTTAAATACTTCCCAAATAATGACCATTTAGTATTTCCAAGCATCTAACAATGATTACAATTATTATAAGATGTGTAGTATGCACTGATACAACGAATTAGTCTTCCAGTGCGAAAATGAATGGTGTCTGTGCCTGTTTGCATGAATTTTATAATATAATATCAATTAAATAGCTACGGTCAAGACAGCTGTCAAAATTGACCGGATGACTTTTAGTGTCATCAGTACCCACGACTTTTTTTAAATGAAGACAAATAGTTCTAATGAAGGCAAAAGTACAAACATGACTGATTAAAAAGTAACTTTTCAAACGACCACCACCATGCAAGGCAAGGCACCATGCATCATTTGTTTGACTTCCAAAACGAGTGACAGCGCGCGCCGCCCAACAAACATGTCAACCCCTGTCCTACCAGTTGCAGATTCAGCGGCGTGCACCCGGGCAGAGATGCTCTCCACTCTCTTCGAATCCATTGTTTTGTGAATTATGATTATTTTAGACGGCTGAAATGTGTTCCGACTATGTAAGTGTGGAGGATTAGTTGTCGCTCCCTTGCCAATTTGCGCTCGAGTCAGTAGTCGTGAGAGTCTCGCGGGCGACATTCTGCACAACACGGGAGGGAGGGGGGAGAAGTTGCGAGCGCGAGGAGAGGATGAGTAAATTTTTAGACTGGAAACAATGGAAGCATATAGCTGACCTAATTCAAATGCTAATGCAATATGAGATTGCAATTGCATGTTCCACTTTTGCATGCATTCTTTCAGACAATATTCAAATTCAAAAGCAATTCTAATGATTTGCATTTTCATTTTCATGTACCTGATGTGCACATTCGCTGTCAATATTAAAATTATATTTACATTTAATTTTTTAATTTAATTAAACATTTAATTTTCAAAGTCATGCGCTGCTTTGTAGCTGACAAAATTCAAAAGTTCATTCTAATGTGCAAATGACTATGCAATCGCAAAATATGCTATTTGGGCTCCTAATTTGGGCTCCTAATATCTAAAAAGCACTACGGTTTTCTTATTTTATCGGATTAAAGTAGCAAAGACCAGAAATTCCCATTGACCGCCAGTCAAACTTCTCCACTTCTATCACCCAAAAAGGGGCGTGGACATGACGGGAGAGCAAAGTACCCGGATGCGTTTGAATTGCATAGAGAGTTTGAATTTTGTCAGCTGTAAAGCGGATGTGTTTCCTAGAACATGTAAATGCAATTGCGTATCACCGAATTGCATAGAGAGTTTGAATTTTGTCAGCTGTAAAGCGGATGTGTTTCCTAGAACATGTAAATGCAATTGCGTATCACCGAATTGCATAGAGAGTTTGAATTTTGTCAGCTGTAAAGCGGATGTGTTTCCTAGAACATGTAAATGCAATTGCGTATCACATTATTGCATTACAATTTGAATATTGACTCAAATAACGCAGGCAAAAGTGGCAAATGAATATGCTATTTTGGGATTGCATAGTCATTTGCACATTAGAATGAACTTTTGAATTTTGTCAGCTACAAAGCAGTGCATGACTTTGAAAATTAAATGTCAAATGGCTTTGCATTATAATTTTAATATTGACAGCGAATGTGCACATCAGGTACATGAATGTACCTGTATGAATGTATGGCAACGGAGCCCTCTCCCTACCAATCTCAAGCCTGGTGGAGGAGTACAAATGTGCCAAATCAAGGCTGGAAATGACTCTCACAGAATCCCGGGATCCATTCGTCAGAGGTGCTGCTCCGATCCTAGCAACGGGGAGGAAATGGAAGCCATCTGCAGCAGTTGCGGTGGCAAAGACCGCCCTCAGACACCGGGATATAGTGGGGCATGTCCAACATGGCAGAGGGGGCCTTGGTTTGGAAACAACAACACCCACATGGCAAAAGGCTACTCCAACCGAACGGCGGAAGATGGTGGTTGAGGAGGTGCGCCACCAGGAGGAAGCAGCCAGGTGCGCCAAGGCAGTCTCCCAAGCCCAGCAAGGCCGCTGGATGAAGTGGGAGAGCGTGGAGAGGAGGAAAATCACATGGAACGAGCTGTGGAGCATGGAGTCTAATAGGCTAAGTTTCATCATCAGAGCCACATATGATGTCCTGCCCTCTCCTACCAACCTACATCTCTGGTATGGAGAGGACCCAGCCTGTCTCCAGTGTGCAGCCCCAGCAAGCCTCAAACACATCTTGGTGGGTTGCAAGACCAGTCTAACTCAAGGAAGATACACCTGGCGCCACAACCAAGTGCTAAAGTGCTTGGCTGCCGAACTTGAGCACAAGAGGGTAACCACCAACGCCATGCCTCTAAATGCCCAGACTACCTTTCCACGGAAAACAATCTTCATCCGGGAAGGGGAGAAACAGCGGACCAAGCCATCACCTCCAGACTCAGGCCCACTGAACGCAGCCCGGGATTGGGAAATGCGGGTAGACCTCAGCCAGAGGCTCACCTTCCCACCCGAAATTGCAGCGACCAACCTGCGCCCAGACCTAGTCCTCTGGTCCAAGTCCTGCCGGCGTGTCTTCATCGTAGAACTGACGGTCCCATGGGAGGAGGCCATCGATGAGGCATTCGAACGGAAGAGGCTGCGGTATGCCAACTTAGCAGTCGAAGCAGAGGGGCGGGGCTGGAACGTGAAGGTGTGGCCAGTGGAGGTGGGCTGCAGAGGCTTTGTAGCCAGCTCCACCACAAGGCTCCTGAGGGCAGTAGGGATCAGAGGACAGGCCCAACGGAAGGCAATTAAAGAACTGTCCACTGCAGCAGAACGGAGCAGTCACTGGCTGTGGCTGAAACGTAGGGACCCAACATGGGCTCCCAAATGACCACGTGGTGCCACCGTGCGACACACACCCAGGCCTGATCAGCCTGTGGTGGGCCAACCTCGGCAGAGGGTGTCTTGTGATAAATGGCCGAAACACCCAATGAGGTCGGGGACCACAACTGAAGATGTGTCGTACTGGTGGCACCACGTGATCATTGCCAAATTCCACTCCACCCAAGAGGACATCTCCAACTCCACTCAGTCAATTGTTGTGCTAATTATTTAGGGATTTTAACATCTAGTCCTATTAAGAATCCTGAATATTGTCTGAAAGAATGCATGCAAAAGTGGAACATGCAATTGCAATCTCATATTGCATTAGCATTTGAATTTAGTCCACTATATGCTTCCATAAGTTGCGAGCGCGAGGAGAGGATGAGTACATTTTTAGACTGGAAACAACAAATCTTGTTTGACATTAATTCGTTGCACATCAGTCGATCGACGTTGGTCTTTTTGACTTATGTAATGTTCAGAAGTTTTGTAAGGGAATATTTTTTAGTAGGCATACATTTGACATGTCACTTTCTGGTCTTGTATCTTGCATCTTTAGTCAAGGTCAACTACAACAACATCATTGCCCGGTTGTTTCTCATTATCCAAGACGTCATTCTGTACAGAGCTTGTATGGACAATAATACACTGATACACGAGACAGACAGGGCTCACAAAGGAAATATACACTGTTTCATCCTTCAATAGGCTAGGTGCACGATCTCCCTACTTCCTGAAAGGCAACCGGTATGAACATATCCTGTCTCACTCTATTGGTTTAATTGATTAATCAGCTGTGCACTGTGTGTTCCAACGGTTTACCGCACAGCTGATTAATCAATTAAACCAATAGAGTGAGACAGGATATGTTCATACCAGTTGCCTTTCAGGAAGTAGTGAGATCGTGCACCTAGCCTATTGAGAATTCCTAGAATCTGTGCAGGAGTATGCTACAAAGTCAATTTGTTGGCATGCCTGAGGTTAGCTAACACACACACACACACACACACACACACACACACACACACACACACACACACACACACACACACACACACACTAAAAAGCACACCAAGAGGCCCCGCGGTGGCGTAGCGGTCTAAGCACTAGCCACTAGTGCAAGCTGCCCACCGGGGACTGGGACTGGGATCGAATCCCGGTCTCGCCAGACCCGGATATGGCCGAGGCACACAGGGAGCGGCATATTGAGCTAATTTCCGGACAAGGATCCGTCGCGCAACAGCGCCCCCGGGGTGCCGGAATAACGGTGCTGGGCTCGAGGAGCCAGTCAGCTAGTCTGCCTGGCTCTCTCCTCTGGGCTGCCGGCCACGGGGTCGTGCGGCGGATCCTACGCAATAGGCAGGGGATAATTGGTTGGGTTCAATTGGATACCAAATTGGGTGAAAAAGGGATCAAATCAAAAAAAAGAAAAAGCACACCAAGAAAACTCAAACTTGTTTGTACAGATGAAAGTGCACACATTAGCTCAGATAAGACACACACGCACACACACACACACACACACACACACACACACACACACACACACAGGGCTATTTTAACAACAGAGAAAACAGAGCGCCTATCAGTTGGGTGACACATAAAAAGAGTTGGCAAATGAGTATTAAACAGTTCTGCCAAGAACCACTGAGAATAGACATGTTTATCTCTGTTCAGACACACTGTCAGTTTTACAGAAAATACAACGGACAGCTTAAGGGTAACAGAAGGCAATCTACTCAGTCGATAGCAAAACTTGCTGACACTATGTAAAATGATGCATTTAATTAAATTCATCATTAAAATACATTAAGATCTAGTTATATTTTCAATAAATAGGCCTATGACAGTACACGATCACAGGAGAACGTGTGTCAACACTGTGGGGAGGCACTTCTTGTGCAAATATTCATTATCAAAGGCATTCAATTCTTCTTACAAAACATGCATAATCATGCTTGGATCATTCATCAATGGAATCTCTAATTGCAAAATGTATTTAAACAGGAATCACACTGCAAACGATACAGTACATGATGCTTACATGCCGGTTGCACCTAGCATGGATGTTTATATGCATCCAAAAGGAAGTCCATATCTATCTAATCTTATCCTTTATCTAATTCGACTGTGATTTGCATAATTGTGTGAGCCTAGGGGGGTTGGACGTTATATGAAATGGAACATTCATCAGTGGAAATGCAGGCATGGAATATTAACACAAATGAGACCTGGCTAAATTCCCTCTACAGTTCCCTGTGTATGGGGAAGTTTTACTCAATACATGTTTGGTTTATCCAACGAGCTATAATGAGGATGTTAAATGTTATTTACACAGTTGACTAAATTCATTGTTCTACCCTACAGATAGTTAAGGAATATTTAGCAAGATTGTCTGACCATCTGTGAAAAAATGTCTTGCCAATAGCTTTTTTCACCAATGTGTTCATATTGTGTCTGAATAGTGATTGTAATAGATTCAGCACCTCAATAAACCCCTAGTTTGACATCTCATAAGCTAATATTGAAACATTAGCATTTTTCATGTTTTTCGCCCAGGCCCACTAGGTACCCCAACTTTGATTGGTTCTCCTGGATTTTCCCAGTGGATTTGAGTTTGCATCTTTTGAGAGGTGTTACTAGACAACTATATGAACACATTGGTGAAAAAAGCTATTGGTAAGACATTTTTTCACAGATGGTCAGACAATCTTGCTAAAATTCCCTAACTAAGAGAATCACGTCTGTTCTGCATGTTTCTAAACATTTAAACATCCTGTAAGGTCCTGTCGGTTTAGCTGTAGTTCCACATAAAACACGTGTTGAGGATATCACTGTTAATACTATTCAACTATTTCTGTGTATTTTAGCATTGCTTTCCAAGATAATCCACCAGGCCAGTGGCACAGTTTGTCATAGCAACTACCCCCTCAAAATGTGTGTGATTGCTGGCGGTAAACAGCAACTTCTTGACTCCGCGTTGCAGTCGTCAGGTCTCAGTAGGAGAGAGTGTGGCCTGGGGCATGATGGGGCGTGATTATGTGTGATGATGGATCTATGTAGCTCCAGACTTAAGTCACAGGATGTTGTAGATTACGGCATACAAAAAGCCGACCACAGGATTTAGAGATGACGAATTTGTTCACCAAGGCCTTTGGCCCCTAGTCTAGTCTTGTCACTGTCAGTCTTTTACTTACTACTTTCTGTCTGTAAAATCTGTAAAGCGTCCTTGGGTTTGAGAAAGGCGCTATATAAAACCAAGTTATTATTATTGTCATTACCACATACGTCAATATTTGTAGCCTGTATGTTTTCACAGAGACTTTGTGGCAGGTTTGACCTGGGGAGCTGAATACCTGTTTATCTCTGATATTTGACATGTCGCTGCATTTGGACCGTTTCCCATTGTATTACGGCCCCCTGCTCTCAGCCATCTGTACAGCTGATCGGTCTGAATAGAACAGGGACAAAGGAATCCCACCGCCTCCATTCTATTACCCTTGCATTCTATTACCCTATTGAACGCTGCTACACCGTCACTGTAACAAAAATAAACAAGTTTATTTCTGTCAGTTTTTCTCTGATTTTCTTATGTTGAAGTCTGAATAGGGATGAGGTAAAATAACTAGGAAAATAACTACAGACGACCTCTTGAATTCAAAACACAATGAAGAGAAATTGGACGATGTCAAAGATAATGTACTCAAATGAGACCATTGAAGCACATTAGAGAACATGGGCCGCTGACCCACTATAGCGAAGGGTCTTGAGTTACCGTAGACAGTCTACTCCTGCTGGAACACAACAGGTGACCTCCTACCCAGATTACATACACAATGAAGTTGCCGCCCCACATAAAGGTATACAGCCGTCCCAGCCCAAGATTGATTTTCCAGTCCGTCATATGTGAAAGGTCAAAGGTCAAAGTTGACTGAACACTGGCAGAGAGAGGCTTCATTGACCATATTGCCCTTCACATGATACATCTTTTTGTTGACTTATTTTCTTTTTTATTGGATACAAATAGGCCTACTCTAAGCTCCTTACCCACATTATAAAGATACTCAAGTTCACATTGAACAATGTTGACCGTGTTGCCTTTAGTAGACAATGAGCCATGCAGTCAGTTGACCAGATAGCTCTATTTGTGTGATAGCTTTGCTGAAAAAGCAGTGCTTACCGAAAATCTAAAAACTGTTCCATCAGGTTCGGATACAGTAGTCTGGTAGTAACTGCTGAAATAGAAACTGTCTCCACTGCTTTATTGTTGAGGCTCAAACACCATATCGTCCCTCCCATAACGAAATACATCACTCAGAAACGGTCATACACATTTCACTACACCCCTCATAAGACAATGGCCTGACTGCCATAATCATTACAAACAACGGTTGCTAATGTATGTTCTAATCTATATTTTTCGGCCTCTTAAGTTGTGAGTAATTACGATACGGCAGGTAATATATTTATGTTCCTCTAGACAGTTAAACCCTGCTAATTGCATCCAGCACAGATGGTACGACTTTGTTGAAGATATCAATCTTCATTCTCCGTGGCAAGCTTCCAAAACAAGACCAGATGCTTCTTTCAGGCGCGGTAGGCAGCGGACGCAAAATGTTAAAAGATGCATCACTTCTCTGACGCTCGCTGTTCTGCGCCTCCTATACGAGACGAGGCTTGGATACGGTCTACAGCGTGTACTAACAGGTGGGAGAAGGAATTGATTCTACCTGATGAAACACTCGTCATTTTATATCCTCATTATAGTCACAATCTCTTCACATTCATTAACTTCTTAACTATTTTTAAATAAATCTGACTCAAGAGACTTTCCTGACTGCATGACCAGATCAGAAATACCTTCAGATGCAATTTATTTATTATTGCAAACATTAATGTTGCATATTGCATTGTTATGGTTTGCTAGATATCATTTATTCATTGGTGGAGTTTAAAATAAGACAATAAGAGTAATAGCTAAACGAATGTCTGATCTTAATGGGTTAACCATTTCCCACCCAAGGTGTTCCGTATCATTTTGAGACAGATTAATTTAGCTTGATAAGCTCTGAAGTTAACAAAAAAAACCTGTCATCAACTTCTCTCTGACGACCTCAAGTGAAATGTATAACATCGTCGGAGCAATTATTTCAAAATAATTTTCCTTCTTGACTGGAGGTTATCACTAATCAAGCAATAACTACTCCATACATAATTCAAAAGCACTATTACAGTTTGTCATATCCAAGATGGCCGGGGCAATATATCTCTGCCTGTTGGAAAAAAACGGTTTAACACATCATTAGCAGAGAATCAGAGCTATGTATTTTCTTTCTTTTGCAGTGCCGTTTGTAACTATGGCGACGAGATGACAGTTACAGATCCCTTGTTTTAGTTTAACGGACTAAGATTGATTCACTGAAAACAAAAGAAGAGACCTGTAAAAAGACCTGGATGCCCTGGACTCAAACCCAGCACTGGGAGCAGAATGGGTACAGAGCAGGACCTCCATCACAATTAAAGTGTGGCCTCTCCAGGAGGAGAGGGGTAAAAATAAAAAGGGCCAGACGAAAGTTCACAGAAAACCGGCATATAACTAGCTTGTCAAGGTAGCCATAGATAGAAGGGTAACTTTTGGAACAAAAATAAGCTTCGCCTCACCTTAGCACTACTCTCAAATAGCACAGGCGGGGTGGAACATAATAAGAGAAATTAAATACTGGCAATTAGGTGAAAACTTTTGGTTTATTACGTTGAAACAAACGAAAAAAAAAAGAAAAAAGACCAGCCCCAACGGGTATGCACAGGGCAACGGCACAGACCATGCAGTTTCACGTACAAAACAGAGTAACCAATCAAGACAAAGGGATATAAAAATAGACCATTTACAAAATGTCTACACAAGACAGTCGAGTGGCATTCAAAACGAAAGCTTTTCACATACTCAAAAATAATGTGACTATTTTTTTCTCCGATACATTCTTTTCAAGAACTCTTTTTAAAAATGTCTAGAACAATCTAGAAGAACAAACAACAACAGAGGGGGAAACAAATTCACAGTTGAGGGGAGAGAGAGCACATAATAATATCTCTTTGGGCGTGAGAAAAACACTTTGCTACACAGTAGTTTCGTGTTTCCATAGGCCAGTCTTAATGGTGGCTGAGCTCTGTGTGTTGATTAAGGGCATGATCTGCCCGTTGTCCTTTAGCGTGCCGTTTTGTGTGGCCAAATTGAGACCGTACGACTTGGGCTGGCCCTCCAGTTCAACGTTATTGGGCTGCTTCGCGCTACTGCTGTCTTTACTCGTGCTCGACACAGCAGTCCCCACTCCTCCCACTCCCTCAGTCTCTCCTTCCCCTACTACAGTCTCTCCTCCCACCGCCCCTCCGCCGACCGCCGACCCGTTGCTAACCGCCACGCTCCCCCCTCCCTTGTCGCCGTAGCGGGAGGACCGCCGCGGCAGGCTGGTGCTAGCGTCGCTGCTGTCCTGTTGTTGCTGGCTCTGGTGCCGCTCCCTGTACGCCATGTAGGCTGCCCGGCGGCTGCTCCGGGCCTGCTGGCTGTCGTGGTGGTGGTGGTGGTTGTGGTGGTTGCCGTGGTACCGCGGCCTGTGGGGGGCGCTCTGCACGCTGCCGCCGTCCACGCTGGTGGGCACGTCGTACGCGTACTCCCTCAGCACGGTGAGCCGACTCGCCCGGTGGGCCCGCGCTCGGTTCTTGTGGTGCCGTTGGCCGCCGCCGCCCGCGTGTCCGTTAGCGCCGGTGGCGGCGTTAGCGGCGGGGTTGTTGTTGTTGTTCACGGGGCGGAACTGCACCACCTCCACGGGCGCCACGTGCATCTTGATCTCGTTGTCCACCGAGTGCTCCGTCAGGCTGTTGTCTAAGAGGGCCGACGACGTCGCGTGGCCGTTGGTCGGGGCGGGCAGGGGGAGGGCGAGGGGGAGGGGCAGGGGGACGGCCTTACACTGGGCGGCCTCGGCGTGCAGGTTGGTCAGCTTGCTGCCCTGCTGCTGCTGCTGCTGCTGGGCGGTGGCGGAGTTGGAGTTGGAGTTGCGCAGGCTGAGGGCGCTCTTGTTGGTGCAGGAGGACTCGGCGCCGCTGCTGTGGGTGCCTTTCGACGCCTCCCCGTTGCCCGCCCTGCCGCCGCCGCCCGCCACCGACCCCGCCGCGGACGCCGTCCCGGTCCCCGGGGCCGGGAGCAGGGCGTCCTCCCGTCCCGCCGAGTAGGCCCGTCGCCGTCTCCCGGGGGGGCAGCAGGCCCGGGCCCAGTGGCGCCTCACGTCCTGCCGGTTCACGCCGTGGTGCGCCACCATGAAGGCCCCCAGCGCCAGGGCCGCCGCGCCGAACAGGCAGGAGAACGCCAGGTCGGCGGGCCGCTCCCGGGACACGGCCAGCGCCCCGAACACCCAGAGGGCGGCGTAGAGCCCCAGGGCCGAGGCCACGCCCAGGAGCTGCACCGGGAAGGTGTGCTCGTTCTCCAGGGCCGACAGGGGCATGGCGGCGGCGGCGGCGGGGTGGGGGGGGTGGTGGTGGTGGTTGGACACGGAGGAGGAGGAGGCGGCGTCGTGAGGGGGCTGCTGGAGGTGGTGGATGTGGAGGGGCTGGTGGTGGTGGTGGAGGAGGGCGGCTGGCTCTAGTCCGCCCGCCTCGCTGCCGGTCGCTAGGCGCTGCTGCTCCTCGGCGGGCTCCTTGAGCTCGTAGCGGCGCTCGGGGTGTCGGCGCAGCTGGAGGAGGATGGACAGGAAGTACATGCAGTCCACGAAGGTGATGAAGCTGACGGGGCCGTAGAACGCCCCCAGGCTGGGCTCCCACGCCATCCAGCAACTGTGGGGGGGAGGGAGGGGAGGGAGGGAGGGAGGGACACACAGATGGAAAAATGTAATCAGTATTCACATTTACATATACAGATTATACACTGCATCTATTTATTTTCTTTACATAACGTTAACCTCATAGCATAATTGCCTTAGTCATATTTTGGCCAAATTGAGATATCTGCCTACTCTCCTAACACTGCTGATTCACTGTGCATTATTGCCTAAGATGCCATCAGCCTGCTTGTTACATTCCAAAATCACTATCTGCCCAAGTCATCTCTTTGACATCTTAGGCATTTTTGACACTACATACAAAGATGGCTCGGCTGACCACAAGTGAAGCATGACTTAAGGCTCCTGCCCACTGTGCGATTTGTCCACGATTTCGCCACGAATTTGTTGTCGCAGACTACGTTGCGTAGTCGTAGAGACATCCTAGCGTCGTAAGGCCAAATCGGGACGTCGTAAGTCGCACAGTGTGAGAGAGTCAGCGATCAACAACTAATTGCTCCTACGTTCTAAAGACGAGGCTACGACCTGCCGACAAATTTCTGGCAGGTCAGAAATGTTCGTCGTGGCTCGTGAAGTGTGGCTGGTCCTTGTAGGATAACATACTGCTCTGTGAGAATGAAGCTCAACCCGGCGCAGGGGGCTGTCCTTAATACGAGGCATGAGAACCGTGTAGACTCAACCATCTCTGCTCAGCAGTCTTAGCTGGCGAAATGTCCGGGCGCCTGTGTTTTCTCCTCGCGAATAACGGGCTATAAGTCACCGGTGGTGCCGAGTTGAGGTCCAAATGCAAACGGGCCAGCGAGCAGACTTGCCTCCGTTTAGAATAAAGTCATGTGAGCCGCGAAGACCTCGTGTGTTTTGTTGTGACTCGCTCAAAACCCCGCAGTCCCACCGTCGGAGGGAGCGGTGCGCACAGCCTTTCCTGTGCTATTTGTCTCCTAAAGTGGCTAAAAGTGCATACGATTGGGACCAGCACTCGTTGTCCAGGTAGCCAGGTTGTCTGGTGAGGGTGTACAAAGGTTGAGGGTGTCCCGATGTGGTGCGGGGTGTTATAAATGTGAGCTCTTTTGGTGGCCGTAAAACACAGTCGCCGGGACGGCGCTGGGAGCTTGTGCCTATGGATGGTTTTTCGGGATGGTGTCTCTCTCCTCCATATTAATGCCAGTTCACAATGAACAATTTCAACAAGTGTACAAGTCGCGTCACAAGCAATCATGGATGTCAATCGTGGCTGAGAGCAATCGTACAGTGTGAGCACAATCGTACAGTGTGAGCACGCACGTCGTAAGGTCTGATCAAGTCGGAGACGGTAGGACTGAAACTTTCAGTCGTGCAGTGTGAGGGGTTCACCGACATAACATCGCACAGTGGGCAGGAGCCTTTAGGCAATTATGCTACGAGGCTAACGATAAGTAACATAACAGTATTTAAATTTGGCCGTCTTAAAAATCACTCTTGTCGGCTGCAGATGAAGTGAGCTGAATTAATATTGCACCGAACTTCAAATTGAAGTCACACCCGTTCACTAATCAACCATAGATAATGCATCATAATAATAATAATAATTATCGTTGTCTAGTACTTGTACTCTGCAATGACAAGTTGAATCTAATCTAATCAACAGCATCTGGATCTTATTGATCTTATCAGTAGAAACGTCCATCTTTCGCTTCCCATTTTCCGGGTATCTGTTCTGTTACGTTCAGCGAATCGGGTTCGACGAATTTGTCTCGGTAACTGAAAGTTAATTAAACTCCAAAGACTTCAGACAGATACAGGTCCGGATCTCCAAATTACTCATCATGGTTATGCAACCCAAACAGCTGCCACTGTAAAGAGGGAGAGAGTCCCTCCCCCTGGTTGAATGAAGTCCCCTCTTTCTCCCCCCCCCCCTCTCTCTCTCCCCCTCTCCCTCCCTCACCCCCTCCCTCGATGGCAGTGTGGGAATGACAGTAGCGGCAAACTGGCAGAATACTCGAGGTGCGTAGACGGACGCGCTATAAATAAACTTCCATAATTAGGCTCTCAGAACTTCACAGGGACTCAACTTTCCCTCGCCGCCCCCCCCCCCCCCCACACACACACAAAATGTCTTTGTGGCCAGTCGATAACAAAAGCAATTTCTCATGAGTAAATAATGTAAAAAGGCTGCAGAGTGGTCTTAACAAAGACATACACCGTGCTGCTGCTGAGATAAAATGTGACAGCATTCTTATAATTGCAAACTGTGGATTATAAGGAGCTCTAATTGGTTACAATGTGACAGCAGAGGCCCGGCACTACTTACTATTGTGCGTTGCTCCGGCTACCGTAGTTCTTGATGTTGGCAGCAGCAGTGATGCCACAGACAATGATGGGTATCCCTCCGCCGATTAAGTAGAACCTGTTATGGAAAAAGGAATGGGAAATTATTCCCTGCACGATCTGGTAACCGTTTGACGGCAGAGGGGGGGGGGGGGGGGGGCTTAGGGGACTCAGACAGGACCCGACACTGACACCATGTGGTGGAACTGACGCCAACACACGGTAAGTTCATAGACCTCTTCCCAGGGTTCCCACACCTTCTGAAACATCAAATCCAAGCACCTTTCAAGGACTTTCAAGACTCAATTCCCTCAAATTCAGGGACCCAACACGGCATAGTTTGAGACAGATCTAGATGACAATTCATATAATAGGAACTCTCCGCTCACAGACAACAATTAAAAAGAGAGGCTTGAATGTGTGAACACTAGATGGTCTCTTGCCTTCTCTACCACAGCACAGCAAAACAATATATTGTGAAATATGTGTAAAGTTCAGCATTACAGAGACTCATTTAGTAGTTGACGAGCTAAGTAAAACATTTTTGAATATATATATTATTATTTTTTGAGAGAGAGAGAGAGAGAGAGCCATGTCTATTTTCAAAAACTTTTAAGACCTTGATTTTTATTTTTCTCAAATTCACAAACTTTCAAGGATTTCAAGGAGCTGTGGGAACCTGTCATCATGACTTGAGACGAAAAAGAGTCACATCCGAAGTGGTTACAAGACTGATACTGAGCAACTTAAATGAAGTTTGAGTCTGGGGGGGTGCCAGACTATATTAGACTACAGACATGTCCTTTTAGTCACAGGGCATCATGGGAGAGGTCTTTTTTTTAATGATTTATTTATGAGTTTTCAGGTTTTCTCATCACAAACACACAGGGACATCACAATGCAACACTATGGAAGCAACAACATACCAACGAAAAAACACAATAACAATAACAAGAAGAAGAAAAGAAAAGAAAAACAACAATATAGATTATTAAAATAAATACATAAGAAGGAGAGGAAAATAAAAAGACAGAGGTTTTTCAGTTGGGAGGTGGCGGGGTAATTTGAATGGCATCTATATAATGTGAAAAGACAGATTTAGTCAAACTTAATAGGGAGGGGAAACTTAATAGGGAAACTTAGTAGGGAGCCTCATAGGGTATGCTTGATATGATTTTCTCCAGCTGCGATAAAATACAGCACGTCTCCAATCCAACGAGAATGAGTGGGAACGTAGGGACCCTTCCAATTCAGAAGAATTAACCGCCTTGCCAGCAGAGTAAAAAATGCCACAAATTCCAGAACATATTTGGGCAGCAGAGGTAGTAACTCGACTGGCAAGCCTCCAAACATAGCAACAAGGGAGTGGTGTTTTTTTTTTTTTTTTTTTTTTTTACCTCAGCATCGGCCGTGGAGGGGGTGGGGGCTCGTCCAGTTCTTCGTAGCGCTTGGCCTTGCGGGTCACCTGCTTGTAGATGTTGCGGGCCGTCACGCCCACCCAGAGAGCCGTGGCCAGGGTGGAGTAATGCAGCACGATGCCCACCTGAGAGAGATCAGCACGCTGAGTCACTTTCATATCAAACACACACTAGGATGCTGAATGGATGTACAGTATATTGGGGGCAAGGGTGAGCTTTCCTGGATCATTTTAGACAGATTTGCATCTGAGTTTGAGTGCAAAATAACAGCATCCGCACACTCAAACACTGTGCCAAAAAAATCCTCTGTTTTATCGCGAGCTTTCGGTCATAGACCTTCTTCAGGCATAAAGCAGACAAGTGAATGCAGTGGTATAAAGGGTTCAAACGACATCACTTGATTTAGCCAACGCACAACACCTGTGTCAAAAATGTCTCGTACACAATATCAGTGTGGAGAATTCACTAACAAAGTAGGTCCTCTTCGCTGAATTCCATGTCGTTAGCCTCATAGCATAATTGCCTCACATGACAAAAGTGATGCTTCACTTGTGGTCAGCCGAGCCATCTTTGTATGTAGTGTCAAAAATGCCTAGATGTCAAAGAGATGACTTGGGCAGATAGTGATTTTGGAATGTAACAAGCATTCTGATAGGCTGATGGCATTGGCAATAATGCACAGTGAATCAGCAGTGTTAGGAGAGTAGAGTTAGGCAGATATCTCAATTTGGCCAAAATATGACATTGGCAATTATGCTACGAGGCTAACGATACGGAAAAACAGCTACCTTCCAAAAATGTCTTCCAACTAAGCCCTTTGTGTAAAGTCCAATGAATAAATAAAGCAACATTAGTGCAGCTCTGCATCGGGTCTCAACCTCATTCAGTGCAAGAAAAAGCCTATACATCCGAGACAGACAGAGATTTGCCTCTGCAACATCGGAGATCCCTCTAACATTGAGAGGTGTCTGCGCTAAGCTAGGAGGGCATGCTGACAGACAGGCAGGCAGACAGGCAGGCAGGCAGGCAGGCAGGCAGGCAGGCAGGCAGACAGGCAGGCAGGCAGACAGGCAGGCAGGCACACCAGGGGTAGGGTGGGAGAAGACTCACTGCTTGACACACGCTGGCGTAGCGCGTCTGATTGATCCCCCCCACGAAGACCCCGCAGGTGAGGAAGATGTGGAGGCTCAGGTTCACCAGCATGTGCCAGCACTTACGGCTGATCCGGACAGTCCTGCAGATGAACATAGCGTTAGCATATGAATGGTAGATGGACTGACTTATATAGTCGCCTTATTCCAAAGCGTTTTACAACGGCCTCTCATTCACACATTCACACACACATTCACACACCAATGGCGACAAGCTGCCATGCAAGGCGCTGGCCGGCCCGCTCACTGGGAGAAATTTGGGGTTCAGTGTCTTTCCCAAGGACACCTCGACATGTGGCCAGCCGGGGCTCGAACCGCCGATCTGCCAACCTTGCGATCATTAGACGCCGGCTCTACCATCCCACACTGGTTCACTGGGACTCGATTCCTTACACACAGTGGTACACCATACTCAAGAGACCCAATCACAAACACTATACTAAATAAGCTTTTTTTTTTTTTTTGTATGAAGGCAACAATACTGCATCAAGGTAATCAAGTCTACCATGCCAGGCTAAAATAGCTATTATCAAACAGAGACGATCTCCACTAACATGCACCAGAGTGTTGTGTTGATAGATAGTAGGCGTGTGACAGTGGAGCTCGTACCTGTGGTGGTAGATGTAGCTGACGATGATGGCCAGCAGACAGAGGACGAGAACGAACGCCGTGGCGTAGATGACTGGATGGAGGAACTTGATGCTCGGGGAGAAATACTCCACCCCACTTAGGTCCTGTAATACACATATATGACACGTCACAATGGCACAATAACACAATCTTCACTTGAAGACAACAACCAACGGTAGCCTCGCACTTAAGACAGATAAAGCAGAGATAAACCAGGATGTACTATTTAAATGCCTACAGAAATGAACTTGTTAAAACAAATGCTAAAATAGATGTGGTCGACTGATTTAGAGATGCTAAATAGATGTGGTCGGACTGATTACCTTGCAGGATCAACATTTTAAGACCTAGCACCTCATTTTAGGACCGAATAACTGAAATGTGGGACCAATTTAGGCCTTATAAACTGGCTTGCTGGATTTTAGACTTTAAGGCTTTTTAAGACCAGCGCAGGAACCCTGAATGGACCATCCTTCGGGTTCTCACCATGAGCAGGGCGTAGTTGCTGAGCGAGTCGCAGGACAGGGTGGTGAAGTTGTCGTGGTGACCCAGGATGCGGCAGCCCTCCGTCTGCCAGCCCCCCTGCCCGCCCAGCAGGCTGAAGTTCCAGAAGGCGGGCACCGCGTCCGAGCCGTGGGCGAACCGCCGCAGGGTGGCGTTCACAGGGCTGTGCAGGCCGCGTAACGGGAAACCCTCTGACGCACGTAAACAAATAAAACAAGAGGTCAAGCCTTAATTATATTTTGGCCAAATTGAGATATCTGCCTAACTCTGCTCTCCGAACACTGCTGATTCACTGTGCGTCATTGCCTATGATGCCATCAGCCTATCAGGATGCTTGTTACATTCCAAAATCACTATCTGCCCAAGTCATCTCTTTGACAGAGGCATTTTGACACCACATACAAAGATGGCTCGGCTGACCACAAGTGAGGCATGACTTCTAACGACATGTGACACGGCCTGGTGAAAGGGGGTAACAAGTCGGCAGCCAATTTAATGTTGCGACTTTTCATTTTGAAAAATGTATATACATTTCAACGACACACTCGCTAGTCAACTAACACAGCTTGTGTTGTGAGCCTGCTAACAATGTTAAGTAGTAGTTCTAGTTAGCAGGGTAGCACAAGGTAGCAGTGGGGATTACTCACCCAATCCATTGCGTTGCAGTATTTTGGCTTGACTACTCACTCACTAGTGTTGTGATTCTCAACAAGGTCGAAATGTATTTCCGAGTGTTTCAAAATCAAACTTGTCGCCGACTTGGTTTTTCACCAGAACGTGTCGCATATGCACACGCGACCGTTACGGTGATGGTTGTTACTGTCAACGGGTAGACTTGGGGACTGACCTATCTTGGCCAGGAGAACGGGGGTCGCCACGCTCCTCCTCTTCCCCCCGTCGGCCAGCAGGGAGGAGTTCCCCGTGGAGGGGAAGAGCTTGCCGTTGCGGAAGGCCAGCAGGTGCAGCTTGTAGACCGCCTCGTCGGCCTGGCCCGGGACAGAGTACTGAGAGAACAGAGAGGGAGGCAGCTGCAGGGACGCCTCCACTATGGTGTTCTGGAGAGAGGGAAGGAGGGAGGGGGAGAGAGAGAGATTTAGAGAGAGGGAGAGAAAGGGAGAGGGATAGAGAGAGGGAGAGAGAGGGATAGAGAGAGAGAGAGAGAGGGATATAGAGAGAAAGAGAGAGAGGGATAGAGAGAGAGAGGGATAGAGAGAGAGAGAGGGATAGAGAGAGAGAGAGAGAGAGAGAGAGAGAGAGAGAGAGAGAGAGAGAGAGAGACAGACAGAGAGAGAGAGAAAGAGAGAGTCAACCAGGGGGGCTTCATTCTGTCTACCAACACACGGTTGTTCCCAAGCCGTGCGCTTCATAGATATTATATCCTAGATAGTATATCTACTATAGAGCAGTGGTTGTCAAACCTCTCCTCGGAGACCCCCAGCCGCTCCACATATTTGATCTGTTCCACCACCAGCACACCCGATTCAACTAATCAAGTACAAAGCAATTATGATTTGAATCAGGTGTGCTGGTGGTGGAACAGATCAAATATGTGGAGCGGCTGGGGGTCCCAGAGGAGAGGTTTGAGAACCACTGCCATAACCTAGGCAGGACACTGTATTTCTCTATCTGACCTATTCTCAAAACAGCCACTAGTGGGCGCCACTCTCCCCGAGGAGAGGTTTGAGACCTCTTTGGTCTCTAGAGGTACTGACTTTGAGGGCGAGGCTGGACAGGGTGCTGGTGACGTTGCACTTGAAGCTGAGCTGCAGGTCGTGGTTGACGTCCAGGTCGATGCGGGGGCCCAGGTCACGCAGGCCCATGCGCTCCGGGGTGGGCCGCTGGAACAGCGTGCACGTCATGCCGTTGAAGCTGCCGGCCTTGACGGCGTGGGCCTCCAGGGCGATGTTGTGGGCGTTCTAGAACAAACCAAACCCCCCAAAAAACAGTTGAACACTTTCAATCGATCATATAATCTGTGTTCGGTCAAATGAACACAGTTTTGAGTCCAACCTACAAGTGGTGATCGTCTAATATCAGATTTGTGTTTTACATTAACTGATAGCGTTAGCCTCATAGCATAATTGGCTACGTCATATTTTGGCCAAATTGAGATATCTGCCTAACTCTACTCTCCTAACACTGCTGATTCACTGTGCGTTATTGGCTCTGCCATCAGCCTATCAGAATGCTTGTTACATTCCAAAAATCACTATCTGCCCAAGTCATCTCTTTGACAGAGGCATTTATGACACCACATACAAAGATGGCTCGGCTGACCAACAAGTGAAGCACGACTTAGGCAATTATGCAACGAGGCTAACGATATATTTGACCTATTGAAGTGATCTGGTGTGTCGTTTGGACTCACGGTGGAGTAGGCTTGGGCGCTGGCGAGGCGGTGTACGGCGATCCTTTGGAGACACTCCACGATGCGAGAGCAGGCCCTGGCCTCCCGCTGGGCCATCCACAACACCCTCTCATCAGCCAGCATCAGGTTACTGGAGATGTCCACCATCACGTCCCCTAACTGAAACACAGAGACACAAACAGTCAGGATATAAAAAACACACTAACACGAGGCTGCGTACATTCACACGCTCTAGCTTGAACGTCTAGCCGACATTGTTGATCCTTGCTGTGGAATTTTTAAACATTTTTTTGGAAACAGATTTAAACATGGACATGGTTTGCTTTGTCTATCACACTGAAATAACACTCGGTTGCCATTCCTTGACTCCACTTGGAATGGAATGGACTGCACTTATATAGCGCCTTATTCCAAAGCGCTTTACAACAGCCTCTCATTCAACCATTTACACACACACATTCACACACCAATGGCGGCAAGCTACCATGCAAGGCGCTGGCCACGCTCGTGTGAATGTACTGAATATGTTGATTATATAATTAAGTGTTAGGTAATGAGAAGCCGTGGTATATCGTGGATATTGACACAGCTAGCGGGGTGGTTAGGCACGACACGAAGCTTCGAGTTCCATAATGCTTTTATACAACGGTTACCACATTTATCTATCAATATTTCACCAAAGAAAAACAAGACAAACTTTTAATTCATGTATTTTAATGGAACTATGTTTTATTGTAAGTGTATTCATCCGCTGAACAGTTGTTTATTGGTTGCTAAGCAACGGTAAGAATGTAACTTCGATAACGGTCATATATACAAACGCGGAGTAATATGAAAAGATGTGTCAACATTCCATTTAGCCGTGCGTATATCATGGATATCGGCACGGCTGGAACGCAAACTGACCAAGAGACACAATGGGCCGGATCTATACGTTGTATAATGTCTGTTAGGACCCACCTCCTTGTACTTCTCTGCAAACTTGCCAAACTTCTCAATCATCTCCGCTACAAAGATGACGTCCATCTTGTCTGAGAAGTTGGCAGCGTCCACAGTGTAGACCAGCAGCTGGCGGGCAGTGGTCACTGCGTTGGTCAGGTTCAGAGGCATCTACGACCAAAGAGAGGAAGATGTAAACTGAGTAAAAAAGATGGACAAAGGTTGAAATGAACAGAAAGAAATTGAACTCATGAGTAGAGAGAGAGAGAGAGACAAGAAATGAGAGACAAGACGCAATCAAACAGAGGACAGATACAGAGACAGAGATAAAGAGAGAGACATAGAGAGATATTCAGCAGCAATACTGGGACGTCATAATAATAATAATAATAATTATTATAATAATAATAATACATGTTACTTATTTCTAATGCACTTTACATTTGCAAATCTCAAAGTGCTACAGATTAAAAAACAAGAAAGTGCTACGAATAAAAAACAGCATACGGTCCAAAAATAGGTAAACAAAGAAAACAAAAAACAAAAAACAATACTGGCCATGAGGTGAGATTTTCAACAAAAGGCTCTATTAAAAATAAAAAGGTAGGTTTTAAGGCCTCGTTTAAAAGCATCCACGGTCTGTGGTGCCGTTAGGTGGTCGGGGTCATTACTTCGTTGATGATGTCGAGGGATATTTTGCAATGGCTTCATATTATAATACGTGTATATAAAAGGGACTATAATTTCTGTCTCGTTTGAGTCCATCACAAGTCCCGGCTGTCTGTTTAGGTACTTTCACTTTCGATGTACGCATGCAGGTCGTTTCAAGTGTTACCAGCGTAAGCACAGGTATCAGATGTGGGTCATTTGAAAAAGTAGGAGTAAGCAGCCGTTCTAAAAAAGTAGTTTAAAGGCGCTAAATTGGAACTAGGCATTACGACGCCTCCGTAGAGGGATGATCAGCAGCGAGACTGGTAGCCGTGGTTACCTGGTTGATGATGTAGAGGACGCGGGTGACGTCCTTCTGGTACTGGCAGCGGGAGTAGTCCTCGTCGGCCCAGAGGCCCCCGCGGTCGCAGTGCCGCCACGCCCGCCGCTCGTCCCCCGAGGAGCCAGAGTAGATGCCCGCGCCCGAGGCCAGCCTGTTACACGGCAGGTAGGCCGTGATGCCGGCCAGGGTGCGAGGCCACCTGAAGGGAGAGAGGGAGATAGAGAGAGAGGGATGATGAGAGGAGGAGGAGAGTCAGTGGAGGAAGAGTTGTCGAGCCATTGTCTGCTCATGTTGACGCTGAACATTTGTGACGGCAACTGGATGAAAGGGGGAACAAGTCGGCGAACGATCCAAATGTTCTAACTTTTATTCTGACAAATAAAGTAAATCGATTTCGACATTGTTGAAAATCAATGACACACTCGCTAGTCAAGCCGAAATATCGCAATGCAATGTTCAATGCAAAACAACTTCAAATAAAAGCGTGAGAATCTATACTTTTCACCTCATAGTTAATTGTTTGATTTAAAATCCAAATCCATCCTTAACATAGAGCCAACAAAACAAGAAAAAATGCTTTGATATCCCATAACCCAGTGGTTCTCAAATCTCTCCTCGGGGACCCCCGGCCGCTCCACATATTTGATCTGTTCCACCACCAGCACACCTGATTCAACTAATCAAGTACAAAGCAACTTGATCAGTTGAATCAGGTGTGCTGGTGGTGGTGGTGGTGGAACAGATCAGATATGTGGAGCGGCTGGGGGTCCCCGAGGAGAGGTTTGACAACCACTGCCATAACCGAGGCAGGACACTGTATTTCTCTATCTGACCTATTCTCAAAACAGCCACTAGTGGGCGCCACAGTGCTGAGGTTTTCCCCACACAGACAGTTCTCAAACTCGGCACTTCCGCATTCATCCACATAAAGGTGCTGGTATGGATTCTTCCATGTGTGGCCCACTCACCTGAACTCTCCCTTGTTGTTAGACACCCTGTCCGGTGGGCAGTACTTGGCGGAACTCTCTAGAACTACGATATGGACGTGACGGGTGTTGTTCCCTCTGCTCGTCCGCACGCGGCACTCCCAGTTCCCCGTAGAACCGGGCTGGATGTTGGAGATCGTCAACGCGCTGCACGACCGGGATAGGAGAACGGTTATAGAAAAAAGTTATTAAAAAAACGCTGCTTCGTGAAAATACAACTGTCTTGAGCACATAATGGATTCGGTCATATAAACACACAAACCTGTCAGCACTGAAATGTTACGTGTTTCTGTGTCATGTCAGCTTGTTCGTTGTTGTCTATGCTGGACGCTATATGTCTGTACTGTGTTTCTGTGTGTTACTGTGTTGTCTATATGTCTGTACTGTGTTTCTGTGTGTTACTGTGTCGTCTATGTGTCTGTACTGTGTCTCTGTGTGTTACTGTGTTGTCTATGTGTCTGTACTGTGTCTCTGTGTGTTACTGTGTTGTCTATATGTCTGTACTGTGTTTCTGTGTGTTACTGCGTTGTCTATATGTCTGTACTGTGTCTCTGTGTGTTACTGTGTTGTCTATATGTCTGTACTGTGTCTCTGTGTGTTACTGTGTTGTCTATATGTCTGTACTGTGTCTCTGTGTGTTACTGTGTTGTCTATATGTCTGTACTGTGTCTCTGTGTGTTACTGTGTTGTCTATATGTCTGTACTGTGTTTCTGTGTGTTACTGTGTTGTCTATATGTCTGTACTGTGTTTCTGTGTGTTACTGTGTTGTCTATATGTCTGTAGTGTGTCTCTGTGTGTTACTGCTTGCTTGTACTGTGTTGTTATTGTATGGGCTCATCCATTTATCTTTTTAATGACCCGTATTGTATTTGATGGCTTATTAATTTCATGTACAGTTACTGTGTGATGTTATTTGATCTTTTTAAGGAAGCCTTTTTATAACTAGCCAGAAACTAGGGATGAAAATTAGCCCTCTGGCTAAATCTAGATTTTACATGTTCATTAATATGCATGGTCTCTTTACAATTAAAATAAACATGAACATACATAATGTAGGCCATCCATCCTGCCAAACCAGAGAGGATTTGATGCTGGGGAGAGTCTATGAAAGGCTGAGTGTCCCTGGGTAGGCTCCAACCAGTAGCCTTCTAAACCCCTCAAAAAAAGTTCGGAAACGCTTTTTTTGTTGATTATTCCAAATATTTTTGGGCCGCTACCCACACGTTTAACTGTGTTGCTCATTCCACGAATGCATGATCCTTACAAGTTGTACCTCGTTGTAAAGGTGACTAATCAGGCCTTCCAATGATATAAAATAAAATACCAATTGGTATTATTAAAGGGGAGGAATAATCAACAAAAAAAGCGTTTCCGAACTGTTTTTGAGGGGTTTAGTTAACAGCAGAACAATAGTCTGTTAAGAGGGGGGGGGGAATAGAAACATGTTTTTCTAACCTGGCGATGAGCGAGCAGTTCTGCACCATGCTCTTCTCTATGAAGATGCCCTGGGCGGCGTCGGGCTCCACCATGCGGCCGTCCTGGTACCACAGCACCTGCATGTCCTCCGCCACGAAGGAGGCCTGGCACTGGAAGGGCAGGCTGTCCCCCTGGAACACGATCTGACGCTGGGACGGGGTCAGCTGGAAGGAGGGCAACTCCAGGGGCGCGTCTGGAGGGAAAGAACGAGAGGGAGGAGAGAGAGGAGAGGAGAGGGAGAGAGAGAGAGAGAGGAGAGGGAGAGAGAGAGAGAGAGAGAGAGAGAGAGAGAGAGAGAGAGAGAGAGAGAGAGAGAGGAGAGGAGAGGGAGAGGAGAGGGAGAGAGAGGAGAGGAGAGGAGAGGAGAGGAGAGGGAGAGAGGGAGGAGAGGGAGAGAGAGAGGTGAGGGAGAGAGAGAGGTGAGGGAGAGAGAGAGGTGAGGGAGAGAGAGAGGTGAGGGAGAGGAGAGGGAGAGAGAGAGGTGAGAGAGGGAGAGAGGAGAGGAGAGGGAGAGAGAGAGGAGAGGAGAGGGAGAGAGAGGAGAGGGAGAGAGAGGAGGGGAGAAGGAGAGAGAGAGGAGAGGGAGGGAGAGAGAGAGAGGAGAGGGAGGGAGAGAGAGAGGAGAGGAGAGGAACAGGTCCAGAGGTCAATGGTCAGGTCGGAGGTCAATTGAATAGAAAAGAAGAGAGCGCACCCCGCAGAAAATGTAAGCTAGGTGCTGGCAACGGAACAAAATCCAATGGACCTATCGCTAAGCCACACCCCCTTTGAAAACTCAAGACAAACAAACAACGCTTCACCGACAGTGACTGACTGACCGACCGTGACTGAATGACATTCAATGACTTACAATGGCGGGAGTTGGCAAATTTCTGATTTCTGATTTACCACAGCAAGTAATAGAAATGTTTTTTTTAAAGATGACAAGAATATTTTGTCTAAAAGCTTTTCACCATCAGATATTAGCGAGTTGTTTGTCCGAGTTTTCTGCCTGTCGTGACTTTTGCGGTGATATGATTGGACAATTTCTATTTTGGGGCGTGGCTTAGCGATAGATCCATTAACTGGAAGGATGTGTCCTGGGGTGGTCCAGTGGTCTAGCACCATGGTCTACAGTGCACACATGCCCATGTCGGCATGGGTTCAGATCCGGCCCATGCCCTGCTGACATGCCCTCTCTCCCTTCTTCTCCTCACTTTCCTGTCTGTCTTCACTGTATCTGTCCAATAAAATGAAAAATATGAGTGGGACTGCCCTTCTCAAAAAAAAGAAATAAAAAATCACTGGAAGGCTAGATCCTATTAGTCACTCTGGTCATGTGGTAACACTTGTAGAGGCTGTGCCGTATATGTCGTAAAGCCCTCCCCGAGACACGTGCCAAACTGATAAGAGTTTGAGGCGAGTACAAACCAACACTGCAATGCCCTGCCCTTATCTCGTGAAACCTTTGCACAACACAACCGCCTTTCCCAAAACACGGCGACCGCTGCAACACAAGGCCTCAGTCAATGTATGACTGGGGGTTGAAATTAAAAAGTTGTCTATGTACATAATCTGCCTTAGTCTAGGAATGTGAACGGGGGGGGGGGTGGGGGCAGAGTGCCAAAGGCTGCTAACATGTGTGTGTGTGTGTTGTGCACGTGACGTACATTCTTAACACTCAAGTGAGGAGCTTAGATGTGTGTGTGGCGTGCGTACGTTAAGTGTTTGATGGTTTCTGTGTACCAAAAACAGTATGTGTGTGTGTGTGTGTGTTCTTTACCACAAGTGAGGAGTTCAGATGTGTGTGTGGCGTGCGTACGTTAAGTGTTTGACGGTTTCTGTGTACCAAAAACAGTATGTGTGTGTGTGTGTGTGTGTGTATGTTCTTTACCACAAGTGAGGAGTTCAGATGTGTGTGTGCGTGCGTGCGTACGTTAAGTGTTTGACAGTTTCTGTGTACCAAAAACAGTGTGTGTGTGTGTGTGTGTGTGTGTGTGTGTGTGGGCGTGTGTGTTCTTACCACAAGTGAGGAGCTCAGATGTGTGTGTGTGTGTATGTGTGCATGTGTACGTAAGTGTTTGACACTTTCTGTGTACCAAAAACAGTGTGTGTGTGTGTGTGTGTGTGTGTGTGTGTGTGTGTGTGTGTGTGTGTGTGTGCGTGCGTGCATGCGTGTGTGTATGTGTGTGTGTGTGTGTGTGCATGCGTGTGTGTGTTCTTACCACAGGTGAGCAGCTCAGGCTTGGTGGAGGTGATGAGCTGGTCCTGCAGGGAGCTGGGGTAGGAGCACTTGGTGTCCTTCACCACCACGTTCCGGTCCTTGATCCAGCGCAGCAGCCACAGCAGGTTGCAGTCACACAGCAGGTACGGCGTCTGGAACTCCCTGAGAAACCACGGCAACGCAGAGAGAAGTCAGGGGGAAGTCTGCTGAATGGGATCGCCTGACCATTACTTGAATAACTGTTACGAAGGTCTATGACCGAAAGCTCGAAATAAACTACGTTTTTTTTGCAGTGTTTGAGTGTGCGGACGCTGTTATTTTACACTCTATTGATACTCTTCAGTTCCAGCACTTCAGCAAAGTCTGATGACGGACGAGCGGTGGTATTTTCACTATTTTGATTGAATAACTGTTTCAAAATACTGAAAACTTGCCACAGCAAGTACAGATTCCACTGTGAGATTAATTCTACAGCCGCAATAAGGTGGATGTCAGAAACATGCTAACTGGTACATAGTTAGTTGGAATAAAGTGTAAACCGTACTTACAATGTTTTCAAAGACACCAAACTGTCAAAGGTCCCTTGAGCCAACGACGAAAACATATTTCCTGACAAGTTTCTGAAAAAGAACACAAGGGTTAATCAATCAATCTATAGAGGATCCATAAATCAGATGATACATCGTCAGATACAGTATCACACATCACACAATCACACAACCCAGACACGAGCTGTCATTCCGAACCCCATTAAGATGATTAAGAATATCTCAATCCTCAAATTTATGATGGGGGTAGAGGACGTACGCTAACGGGTGCAGCTGCTGCACTAGACCCTAAGGGGGAGACCAAGGGTAATATGTTAACCTCCCTGCACCTGCCTCCACTTCCTGGGGCTCTGAGGTAGGCAGGCCAATTACTCTCAGGTGCTCGGGCCAAGTGTTTTACTATGAAACCGATGTCCTTATCAAGGACTTACATAACTGAACTATATTCGGAGGGAAATGAGCCAAACAATTTGAGAAAGGAATGCAACGCTGCAATCTCGCAAAGTAACCGCGCTTAATCGATACCAACGTCTCAGTCTGTGATCTTTATGAGAGTAGACTTGTGTACCCTTGCGTCCGTGGGAGCAGTAATACGATGTGAGCGTTTTACTTTTTACCCTTCAACAAAGCAATAAAAAGAAGAACGATTACTTACAGTCTGACCAGACTTGTGAGGCCCTTGAAGATATCCACGTTGAGGCAGCCAATGCGATTGTTGGATAAGTCTCTATAGAGAACAATCAAAATGAAGATTCATAGTTTTCATCAACATCATGTAGCATTGCATAACATTGTATAATCAATTGGACACGACCGTGGGACTTGGCTCAAACCACATCATGTACTGACTCAGGGAGTTGCAGGGAATGTGTAAAGCTCAGGGGGGTATTCCATCAATGTCGCTAAAGGAAAATCCAGACGTATTTTTTTATAACTTCTCAGAATAGGCCTGGATTTTCCTTTAGCGACGTCGATGGAATACCCCCCAGATCAACAAACGGAGGTAAACAAGGTTAATAACTACAGCTCAGTACTTGAAAGAGACAGGCTGGGGCAGGGACAGAAAAAAGAATATTTACAACTTTTCAAGGTGATTTCGGATGATGTCTGTTTTCGCCTCGGAGGGGTTTTCCACATGAAAGCTCGAGGAACACACGAGGAGATTAATCTGTCTGTGATTAATGTCAAACACGTCAAAGTGTGTGTTTTTTCTCTCACCAAGGACTTGACATGATGTCTACGGCGAACGTCATGAAATCCATGATTAAGAGGACTGTTGTGAAGAGACTTTTGTGTGAGAATTAAGACGACATAAAACAATTTGACTTTAGGCTCGGATCAAAATAGACCTAACCAGTCTTATTGAGGCAGCGTTCTGACAGTCTGAGTACTAACAGTCACTTTAAATAAACACGTCAGATAAATGACTCAAATGTGTCTCGAGGGGTATGAAATTGAAAGTTTAAATCGCATAATTGCCTACGTCATATTTGGGCCAAATTGAGAAATCTGCCTAACTCTACTCTCCTAACACTGCTGATTCACTGTGCCATTATTATTGCCTATGCCATCAGCCTATCAGAATGCTTGTTACATTCCAAAATCACTATCTGCCCAAGTCATCTCTTTGACATCGGCATTTTTGACACTACATACAAAGATGGCTCGGCTGACCACAAGTGAAGCATGACTTAGGCAATTATGCTATGAGGCTAACGACATGTAACTGTTCATATAGTAATGTTATTAACTAAAATACCTCGTGAGTCTCAACAATATTCCAGGGAAGGTCTGATAGCTTGTAGCTACAACCATCACCCAGAGCTTGGAGCCGCCAGGGGTAATCACAGAGCTAGCAAACACATATTGAGGAAAAAATGGCTAGAAAATAATAATAACTGGAACAAAAGTAAACATCCAAGTGTTTGTTTAATTATTGTTGTGGGTGCCTAAGTGGCAGCTGGGGGAATTTAGTGAGAGGTTATTAATTCCACTTGCCCCCCCCCAAAAAAGAAACTTTAGCTAGCTTGCCAAGTCGTGCTGGCATTCCGTGTCAGAGGAGGGATAACCTAGTGGGGGGGGGGGGGGTGTACTTCCTTAGCTAAAGAGATAAACGTTCATCCAGCAGTATCGGTTTAGATGATTCAGCTCTCGCAGTTAAGAATTCTGTGTGATGTCAAAAGAGCCCACATGTAGAGAGAGAGAGAGAGAGAGAGAGAGAGAGAGAGGTGTCCCTAGCAAACGTCACCATTACATCACTGGGCCTGAGAGTCCAAAACTCTGGAAACATTTAAACGAGATCTCAAAACCTACTTATTCAATCTCGCCTTTTTAAACGTCCATCTTAGTTTTAGCTTTATCTTCTTGGCTCTTTGTGAAGCGCATTGGGTCATATTCTGTGAGATATATTAACGCTATACAAAGAACATTTTATTTGATCACCATCATCAATGGTAACAATAGCGACGGTATTTTTTTCCAGGAAACTTGAAGACTGAGGTTTTAAGCCAGAAGAAAAAAAACAATAAAAGTCTCTAATCTATCCCCTTTCTTGTCATTATGTTTTCTATACTATAGAGGCCTACAGGACTAGTATTCACTAGGGATGTAACGGTACACAATATATTCGGTTCGGTATGTACCGCGGTTTTGAAGTCACGGTTTGGTATGTTTTCGGTGCTTTGGATAAGACGTGGACAACTGTAGTTAGTGTTTTATAGATAGATATTTAGATATTTAAATCCAGTAAATTGACCATAAGAAAGCATTCAAAGTTACAGCAGAGCCCTACAGATACAGAAGACAGAATGAGCTCAGTTGTTGTGATATGAGCAGATGTAAAAATAGCTGTGTGTGTAACAAGGCTGGGCCAACTACTATTCAGCTGTCTGTGGAATGTCGAGGCTAGAGTGGTGGTGGTGGTGGTGGATGGGTGGGGAGGGAGGGAGGGAGGGGGTTAGAACTAGGCTCCTTTAGAGCTCTCCCCCAGGGTACCTACAGTCCTTCCCATCACCCCACCCCATCCCACCCCACCCAGACGGCTGTCTGGGACTACCAGGCTCCGTCTGACTGACTGACTGAACCCAAATCAGATGTTTGTCTCATGATGAGATGTTGACATGGTTCTAGATGCCAGCCTATGTTAGGAGTCTATGCACACGACTGACTCGCTGGTTTGAAACAGACTTACTATGTACTCCGTAACGAACATCGTTAGCCTCATGGGCATAATTACCTAATAAAAGTCATATTTTGGCCAAATTGAGATCTGCCTAACTCTACTCTCCTAACACTGCTGATTCACAGAGCATTATTGCCTCTATGCCATCAGAATGCTTGTTACATTCCAAAATCACTATCTGCCCAAGTCATCTCTTTGACATCTAGGCATTTTTGACACAACATACAAAGATGGTTCGGCTGACCACAAGTGAAGCATGACTTTTATGCTACGAGGCCAACGCTATGGAGAGGGTACTTCGACATTTAGACTCACGATTTAACCCAAATGTTGACATCTCAAATAGTGTATAAGTCATGTAGAGTGTACTGTAGATCGAACCCCTTCTTCCTCCTAGAATATTCTAGGCTATGTCTTACTTCCCTCTCTTTTTGACATCTCTTTCTCTCTCTCTCTCTTTGCTCGACAAAGATAGGTAAAAAAATAATCAGTCTCGGTGCGAGTGGCATGTCTCAAAACGAGTAGAAATCAAATTAGGTGCTTTGAAGAGTTGGTAGGACAGATGGGAGGAATTAAAGATTGTCTGGAGCAGAGAGAGAGAGAGAGAGAGAGAGAGAGAGAGAGAGAGAGAGAGAGAGAGAGAACACTGAAGGTCTTTGTTAGGAGTCTGTGCTACTGACTGTGTTAGGAGAGAGGGAGAGAGAGAGAGCATGTATTTTCATGTTCTCCGTGCCAATTAACTCCATCACACTTTTCCAGAAGCTGACTAGAGGGTGTTATTCATGCCAACAGTCACTGCTGTTGCTTCTGTTCATACCCAGCTGCTCTCCCACTTCTGCGGGAGGAATACGCTGGAATGGCTGAATAAAGCAACACATGTTGTTGCTTCAAGAGTGACTGGAGACACAGGAAGCAGATAAAACAACTTGTATCTAGGGATGCGCCGAATGCTCGGCCACCGAATGTATTCGGCCGACAATAGCAAAAAAAAGCACATTCGTTATTCGGCCGTTCGGTGTGAAAAGACTGAATGTTTACCGGATACGAGACGTTTTGTTTGATGACGCGATCAAACAGTGGAAGCAACCCGTGCTGTTCTGTGATAGAGACGAGCGTTGAGTGATGACTGCCTGCTGACTGCCAAGTCGTATAATTACAGCAAACATGTTGCACATCCTGACATTGATTTTGATTGATTTTCAACAATGTTGACATGTATTTCCGTTGATTGGTGACTTGTTCCCCCTTTCACCAGCCGCTGTCACGATTTTTACATCTTTCATGAAACGAGGAGGTATTACGTAACATGAAGTATACAACATTTCAAAGACATTATTTATCATTTTACATGAATAAGCATACAAGCATGAATAAAAAGCTACATTTATTTAATTTATGCAATGGTACAAAAGAATTTAAGAAAAACTGCCGGTATTCGGCCAAGTGTTTCCTTAAGTTCGGTTTCGGCTTCGGCCAAGAATTTTCATTTTGGTGCATCCAAAACTATTTTGTGAGATGTGCTTTCTCATTTCACACAGAAAACCCCCCAATATCAACATTGTGACGTTAGAATTACATGGTTCTATCTCCATTTTTGTAAGAATTGAGTTTTTTACATAATCTGATCCATTAGGTGTTTATTAATGCCTGTGTGGTGTTATTTTTTAAAATGTAGACATTTTTGAGTTAGTAATTAATAAAATACAAAGGTTCCATCTCACAAAACATAATGGAATGTAAAAACTTTGACGCTCAATATCTCTGAACTGCCCTAAACGGAGATAGAACCTTATAATTCTAAGCTCACGAGATATCGACTAAAATTTAATTTAACCTTGACCAAAGAATAGACCTACAGATAAAATGGACTTCTGGGTGACATACGGTATCTATAGGATAGTGTATAGTCCATAACTGTTGGTTATGAAATGGCTGTGACATGACAAGGGAAAATGAAGCTGCGTCTAAGCCAAGGGGATGACAACCTTCCTGTCTCATTCACGGCTGCGGACCAGCGGCCAAATCCAAGTTTATGTTGGCAGGCGCTGGGCAGTATTAGATGATTCCAATGCACAAACACACACACACACACACACACAGAGACGCAGACACACACACACACAGACACAGAGACACACACAGAGAGACACACAGAGAGACACACACAGAGAGACGCACACAGAGAGACACAGACACACACACACACACAGAGACACACACACCCCCACACAGACAGACAGAGAGACACACACACCCCCACACAGACACACACACACCCCCACACAGACAGACAGACAGACGCACACGCACACGCACACGCACACACACACACACACACACACACACACACACACACACACACACACACACACACTCCTTGCGTGTATGAAAGTGGAGAGGGCCTCATGTCTGGAGTGGTCCCTGGCGGGAGCCCAGGAGGGCTTTTGAACTGTAGGAACAGAACGCCACTTCACAGCAGCAGGCCCTTATAGACACCTATAGACCAGACTAACATGGCTGTCCATAGCCTTCACCCGTCACAACATCCAGAATGAAACGTTATGGAACGAGAAGCCGTGGTATATCTAAGTTACAACCCCTAGCTGTGCCGATATCCACGATATATACCACGGCTTCGAGTTCCATAACGCTTTTTTACAACGGTTACCACATTTATCTATCCATATTTCACAAAAGAAAAACAAGACAAACTTTTAATGAGTGTGTTTTAATAGAACTATGTTTTATTGTAAGTGTATTCATCCGCTAAACAACAGTTGTTTATCGGTTTCTAAGCAACGGTAAGAATGTAACTTCGATAACGGTCATATATACAAACGGTCATATATACAAACGCGGAGTAATATGAAAAGGTGTGTCAACATTCCATTTAGCCGCGCGTATATCATGGATATCGGCACGGCTGGAACGCAAACTGACCAATAGACACCGGATCTATCCGTTATATAATTAGTAATATAGTGTCAATTACTGAAAATAATGTTCCCAAAGAAACGATGTCACAAAAACCTTCTTTGGGAGTATTTAAATGTAACTGTCGCCAGGTCTACTGTGTCACGTGACCTACACGACACGTATCACTCTTCACACATAGAAGCTAAACAGTGGTGCGCACGCATGCAAAGACCGTTTTGGTCATTTGGTGTCACCTCAAGATGTGTCTGCGCTGACCAACACAAACGTTGCACCAATATAGGAGGTATACAGATAAGATAGATAGATAGATAGATACATAGATAGATAGATAGATAGATAGATAGATAGATAGATAGATAGATAGATAGATAGATAGATAGATAGAGAGATAGAGAGATAGATAGAGAGATAGATAGAGGCTGTTCGCATTGTTCAAACCACACTGCCGCCATTGGTGTGTGAATGTGCGTGTGAATGGATGAATGAGAGGCCATTGTAAAGCGCTTTGGAAGAAGGCGCTACATAAGTCAGTCTATTTAAGTCCATTTAATAGCGGTACTATTATTACTTACAGTCTTTTGAGAGACAGCAGTCCGAGAAACGCCCCCGGTTCGATGCGACTGATGATGTTGTTCCGCATATCCCTGTGAATGACATACATGAGGGTCAGATTACAGCGAAACACACTCATAATGTGACTATCCTGTCGGATGAGATCACACCACTGCCAACCCCGTTGACCCCTAGCGCCACGGTCATTCGTTCCACACAGTAAAAAAAAACACATCGACAACCCTCCCCTTTCATCCCATGGGACTCTCACTCATATAAGACACCTGTAGCTGGGGCACGAGACCCCCCCAATCAATCATGACTCCACAACCCCCCCCGATGCTGACAGCCCGGGCCGTGGCGGGGCCCCTGGGGACCCCCACACACAAAGCCCCCCCGCCACGCTCCCCTCCCGGGGGGGTTCAAAGGCCTCGGCCCACAGATACCTGCAGCGTTCACCTGCGCCGGCACTGCCGAGTCACTCATTACTGCCTGTGTTCAAAAGGGCTCGTAAGGCCGCCACCTGAGCCCCGCACACAAAGCCCTCTGGGTAACTCTGACTGGCCCCGTTTGATGTGGAGCTGTCATCTGGGGGGAGAGGGGATGGGTGGGCAGGGCTACGTACGGATCATAGGAGACTGGAGAGACAAAGAAAAACTATCCACTAGCCATGGCGTTTGATGTGCTCTGGCAGAATCGGCTTTCCTGTAGAGGTGCTGAGAGGAAAAATCGGTAAGAAAAAAAAAAGAAGAAAAAAGAGAGAGAAAATCAAGAGCTTTGGTTTTTGAAATGCGAGGCAGGGAGGTTACTGGCTTGGCTGAAAATTGTAGAGCTGGAGAAAGGAAAGGTTGACCTACATCTTCTTTTGACTGACGGGCAGAGTGCGATCTTGCAGTACACCACTGTCCACACACACACACACACACACACACACACACACACACACACACACACACAGTGTCATCACCATCGTCAGTTAGAGATTGAGGGGTGGTAGCATTCCTGGTTTTGGATATAAACAATACAGAAATACAGCAATGGCATATTTCTCTTCATAACTTGAGGGGGGAAATCGCTGTAGTGCGAGACCCTGAGAAAAACTATCCCAACTCCCCCTCAGGGTTCCAAAACCGTCGACCACAAACGACCTGGCACTTTCACACTCCCTTTGCAGGAACACGCCAGCCCCCGCTTTCCATGCCGAAATGGAAATGACTGGATAATGAAGTCTGAATTAATTTACCTCCAAGTGCTTTAGGTGGTTCCAGAATTCTCTGTGAGCTCTGCCTCTAAAAAAAAAAAACTAGCGGTGTTGCTACTTTACTGTTCTGAAAATGTGTGCAAACATAGCCAAAGGGGCTATTCAAGGAACCATCAAGAGGAAATATAATACGGATGATTCTAACAAACAATCATAGGCTTGTCATTCATAGAGCAGGTTATTCCTAAAATGTTCATCTGCCACAGAGACTAATGAAGCTAAATTCTAAAGCCAAGTTGCTTCTCTGGCAGATATACAACAACAGGCATATCGCTCCAACTCTGGCTAGTGGCTGCTTTCCCAGGTGGAAAAAATCATGTTGCAATCGAGAAACACTGATGCCCTCACTCAATCAAGGCTTCACTCTGGAACGCTTGGGTGTTAGATCAAGCCCTGTTAGCAGATTTCAAGAGCCTAAGCTTTTTCCCGCAGAATTGAAGTTTCATTTAATCTCACATAGGCCTAACTGGTCAAACGAGACCGAAAGTTACATGTTATGTAGTCTCGATAAACCACAGTGTATCAGTGTACCAACAAATAGTTGTTTTTTTGCACTCAATCAAACGCCTCTCGAAACCTTCGCATAACAAGCAATTCTCCCTGCTCCCATCCATGATAATACGCATTACCTCCACATTGAACCGACGCTAGGTTTTGGGAGATAAATTGCTATCTGACTGGGTCTAGCTTGGGTTCACATTTATATGAAGAGCCGGGTGATAATGGGGATTCTGTGGGCCTCATTTTCAATGCGAAGGAAACCTTTGGCTCTAACAAAACACAGCAGTCTCCACAGTTACCCTGCGATTTCACGGCGAGCACTGTGGAAGGCTAATCGATTTCTCCCCCTGCCTGCCACTCAGAACCAGCTGTATTCCCAGAGCGCACCACTGCACACAGACAGACAGGCCCGGGCAGAGAGGAGTCCTTCTTATTGTTCGGCTGCGGTTGGAGGGAAGGAGTGAGGGAAGGGGAAGGATGGAGGGAGGGAGAGGCAAGAACACAGGGCCTCACTGCATGCAGACAGACCACAAGATAGGAGATTTTGGCTTTTGTTGACTGTAGTTTGAGTAGAGAAAGAAGGGAGGGGAGGGGAGGGAGTCGGTGAAGAAGAGGGAAGGATTCAGTGTGGAGCCGGGCTGGCATTGTGTGTGAGTGAATCACTCTGTCGACACCTCTGGCCCTGGCTTGGCTTCATTAGAATGACAAAAGCAAATGCGCTTCTTTGGGAGACGGGGAGTGTGGGGGGAGGGGAGGGCCGATGTGAGCTGTTTTCTGAGGTAGATGTGCCAGTGGGTAACACACTTCCACACACTGAGAGGCGGCTGGCCGTGAGTAGACGAGGCTGAGCAGTGCCTTAAAGGCTTCCTCTGCGCGGGAAGATCAAAGCTGTTTACACTTGAGGAGTCAGAGAAAGGCTCTAGTTTATCTTATAGGGGGGGTTCCACTCTGAATATTCTAACATCTGATCCACTTTAAGATGGGCTCCACAAAAGCATAATTTTGAGAATGAATGTCTTGTAAAATATGTGAGTCAAGATGAGGTAATGCATCAGGGGACGGTACAGGTCAAAAACACAGCTGTAAACAGGATAGTATGCCCTTAAATCAAACTGCTAACATATTTTGCATATGTTGTTTACCAACAGGGGTTTAAAACAGCGTTTAAAAGCCACAATGTTTCAAAAACTATTATTTTTTCTTTCACAATAATTTTAAACAACAGAAAAATGATTTGTTTTGTTTAAAAAAAGGAACGTGTACACACGTCATTGTTTAGTAAACCAATTGTTAGAGGAATGGGGTCCAAGATGAATGTGTAGCCTACACATGTTATTGTTTAATAAACCAATTGTAGAGAAATGGGGTCCAAAATTGGGCCAAAAAAGCTTTCACATGCCCCAAATAAAAAAATAAAAAAATAAAAAACACACTTGAAAACTATGTTTAGGACACAGCCAGTACCATGACAAGTTGTACATGCCAAAACGTATAAAATGGCTGTTTGAGGTTTGTGCTACAACATTAGGGCCACAGTTTGTTCCACTCAATCTTCCACTTGGGCTATGGCTTCCCAACCAATACCAGATGGTTAACTCTGCCCCCCCCCCAAAAAAAGCCTTGTATATACCTCCCAAGGACTCCTGACTCCTTTTAACAAGACCTGGAAAAATGACTTGGAAAATATGCCCTTAAAATTCCTAACGGATGCAGTCATGTGTTATTGTAGCCTTGGGTAAAAAAAAGCTAGCCCATTAATGGTCTGGTTATTTTATCTGCATGAAGCCATTCCAAGGTGATAAATCACCCCAACATCCATACACTCGGGGTCCAGAGCATTTCCTTAGAGTATCTCAAGGGAAACACAAGCCATGGGATTCCAGACCGCAAAGCCAGACGCCTCCTCGCTCCGTGGCAGGAACAACCTCTTTCTGTGGGCTCACGCAATCGTTCCGACACGGATTCAATATTGACATAGCAGAAACAGCAGCACCTCAATAAACGTCTTCACTGTCTATTGACACGGCACAGAGAAACCTCCTCTCTTCTACTGCTCAGTCCGACACACAGGCGAGATCACCCAAAATAATACTTAACAATGTGACTTCAACTGCCCAAACAATTGCAGACTCTACAGGCGTCTGAAATAAAACACATCGACGACTGGTGTCTGAAACCGACTGATGGACGTTGTCGTTTCTTCAATACAGAGTCATGAAAACTTTCCAAAGAAATGCTTTTCAACATTCAGTTGAAGTCGGAAATGTACATACGTAGCTTGAAGTAATTAAAGCACCTTTTTTAACTACTCCACAGATTTCATGTTAACAAACTATAGTTTTGGCAAGTCGGTTAGGACGATCTACTTTGTGCATGAAACAAGTACATTTTTCAACAATTGTTTATAGACAGATTGTTCCACTTATAATTCACTATATCACAATTTCAGTGGGTCAGAAGTTTACATACACTAAGTTGACTGTGCCTTTAAGCAGCATGGAAATTCCAGAAAATGATGTCATGGCTTCAGAAGCTTCTGATAGGCTAACTGACATAATTTGAGTCAATTGGAGGTGTAGCCTACCTGTGGATGTATTTTAAGGCCTACCTTTAAACTCAGTGCCTGTTTGCTTGACATCTTGGGAAAATCTAAAGAAAAGCAAGGAAGAAGCCACAGCTCCAAAACTGCCATAAAAAAGCCAGACTATGGTTTGCAACTGCACATGGGGACAAAGATCTTACTTCTTGGAGAAATGTCCCCTGGTCTGATGAAACAAAAATGGAAATGTTTGGCCCTAATGACCATCATTATGTTTGGAAGAAAAAAGGGGGAGGCTCCAGGCCGTCACCAACCCAACCGTGAAGCACGGGGGTGGCAGCATCATGTTGTCAGGGTGCTTTGCTGCAGGAGGGACTGGTGCTGCACTTCACATAAGGTAGCCTAGAGGTTAGAGAGGCCGGCTAGCAATCAGAAGGTCGCTTGGGCGATCCCCGCCTCAGGTGGGAGCCGGATGTGAGCTGGTGACTGGAGGGTTGCTGGCATCATATCTAAGCTGCCTGTAATTGGCTACGGTGTATGTAAACTAATTAAACTGTATACAGGTTAAAGAGCGTCAAGGCTTTTAAACCCTTAGCTAAGACGTACCTCTTCTCCCTGGCCTTTGACCTGGAGTTGCCTCCCGACAACTGCACTTTTCCGCACTTTTATTTCTGCACCTGTTGTATTCTGTATTGCACCTTGTTTTTGTGGTTTTTTATTTGTTGTTTTCTTTTTATTAGTGTTGTATCTGTTAAGCACTCTGGTCGGCTGTTTGTCGTTAAATGTGCTATATAAATAAACCTGACTTGACTTGACTAAAGTAACAATAACAGGGTGAGTCCAGCATTAATCTGATGCATTATATTAAGCTTTTCCACTCAGGAAATACTGCTGTGTGTGGTAAGAGCATCTCAATGTCAGACAATAGTCAACCCCGGAGGCGATGTCTATAATTAACCCTCTCAAGTGCCATCCCCCCCCCCCCCCATTCCTCCAGCAGAGACTAATATTCTAAATCCATAGGTGTGTGAGAGTGCTGTTTGCCTCCTGGTTGTGTATGTCACCTGGATGTTCCATTGGCGTAAAGCCAACGCGCATTTAGCAAGTTCAACATACACTTGCTTTACTTCGGCACAGACAGTGGCACATTGCATTCCGCCGATTCGCAGGTGATGTGACGTAACTTTCCACAAGGTCACCGTCAAAACTGAAGACTTGTTTTTCTAAATCTACTGTATCCTCTAGCCAAGCGAACATGACGTTGAAGATGGCTTAACACCAACTTGTAATAGCTCGAGGCTACTATTATTTCTGCCTGAAACAATGGGAGTCATTTTTACATCCAAATCTACATTCCAATTTGCCTTTCAGAGCTGCAATACCATGTGCCTGCCAACGAGCATGTGTAGACATGATTTCAACAAAACACATAAGCTGAAAAACAAAAACAATGCAAACAAAACTGCATTTTCAGACTCATGTTCAAAACTTCAGAAATTGAATTGAAAAGATAAATCATATTAAATACTCACAATCTTTCCAATGTAGACAGTCCAAAAAACGAGCCATTTCTTAATTCTTGAATTTTGTTGTTGCTTAAAATCCTGTGAAGATAAACAAAGAAAAAAAAGAAGTATGAGTCAACAGAAATGTAACAATGACGACACCAACAAGAAAACACATTACAAAGTCATCCACAACTTTCAACAAGTCGTCATTAAGCTACCTTTGCAAAGGAAATTATGTGTTAAATCAAATCAAAATATTTGAACAACAGAAACTAACCTCAAGATGTTCTAGGCTAATTTCCAAGTACACTGTATCCCGTTTATTTATTTATTTTGTCTTACTGAGATAATACTTTCAAACCTCCATGTAGGGAACGCTCTCTGCCAGGAAGAAGAGAGAGAACGAAAACAACTTAATAGTCTGCCTGCTGCTCTTTCATGAGGCTAAATGGGCAGAATGTGCCAGTGCCCAGATATAGTTCAGCCAGGTAACGAAGGCATGATAAGATGCATACTTTCCACAAACCCTCTTCCGCTTTGATGGTTAAAGGTATGTTAATCTGATCCAAGGCAGCAGTGACTCACTCAAGATGTTGTTTTCCAAGTGCCACATGAACGTCATTTCATGCAACCCTATATGCTTGATCATAGACCATGGCAGGTTAGCTGCCTGATCTGGAACTTGGTAGATAAATGATGGTAGATATATTGACAGTCAGACATTAAGACTATCATTTCATGGGGGTTAGATCCACAAATAAACTCGCTGTTTTTCTGAAATGACGAAAATGGAAAACTTCCATCATTGGGAGCAATTTGCCAAAATGTCCATGTACTGTTATTGTTTATGGACGATGTAGCCTACTGCATATAGGGAATTGCAAAACTAGTTTTCTACTCTCATCTGGGACAATAACCATCCCCACAGACACTAGCTGTTCTGATGTCCTATTGTTTACATGTCTTTATGTGAAATTCAATAAAAAAAAAGATGAACCCGAAAATGTCCATGTACCATAACATACTGTATATGACAGTAAAATCCCATGTATTATGCAAATTGAAGCCTTGGAAAAACAAGAATGGGAAAGGCCTCATTGAAAATAGGCTTGACGTCACAACTGATGATTCGTGGACTCACTACAACGCCATCATAAGAACCCAGATATATCTTTTTTAAAAACACTGATCCTCAGAAAAAAAAACTCAATTAAACTGGATCTAAGTCAAACCTATAGCGTCGTCAGGAAAGAATGTCCTATGACAGGAGATCAAACGCAAGCAGTGTCCGATATCTCCTAAGACAAACAAAACTATTTTGAGTTCAAAATGTCAGCAATTTCTCTCTCCTCTACTTCACATACATATGGCAAGGTCACCGCTCACACACTGTTGTTTTGCTTCCGCAGCGACGCTAAGCTGCCCATCTCACCCCGAAGGCCTCTCCCAACAGGCCCGGTAATTAAATAGCGATGTTAACTCCTAAAGGAAGACCGTGCTGGCTTGCGGTTGCCCTATTTTTTGGCTTTTGGGGGGGGATGTGGCGAGTCACACTCAACAACCAGTACCCACAACCCCGGGGCCAGATTGGAGTCATTATGGGGTGTTGAGGGGTAGCATTATTACAGGGTTGGACTGGGTAAGAGACTTATTCAATATTTTCTCTTGCTCTGCTCCCAGCCCCTCTTGAGAGAGAGAGAGAGAGAGAGAGAGAACACAAACAGTTCCTGTGTTTCACGGCTGGCTTGGACAGGCTTCTTTTGCGTGCTAAAACGCCAGATGTTGAGGCTTGGTTGAAGAACGCGACTGTGAAATATATTACTGATCTTCCACATGCTGATGACACAGGCAGAGACAGGGGCTTCTCTCACAAAGTGCTCAGTCACAAATCTCATTTGCATTGAGGAATAACTGGTCCGACCTGGATTTATACAGTAAGACGACGGCTTATGACAGTATCATACACTATAGGCTAAGGATGGGCTACAATAAAAAAGCTTGCATGATTGATCACTATGATGATTGACTGTTTTATTGATACGTTTACAGGGGGAATTAAAATGTTCTACCAAAATCTTTATAGATGGGCTAAATGTAGGTTAGCAAATGAGTCAACCTCTTTTGAACCACAGACTCACTGGCTCACTAAGACCGATGTGAATTCTGTGTCTCTCAGGACCCAAAGTGACCTCAAGACTCACCCAGCTCCAATTAAAGCTCTGTTTATCCACAAAAATGTTGTTTTCATAAAATGTTCATAAAAAAAAATATCATAATTTGGTTTACACAGTGGGGTTCTGAATTTCAAAAAAATAATTAAAAAAAACTGCACACAGCACAGCCAAACAACACATACTCTTGGGAATTATTCATGTCCAGCTGAATAAATATGCACTTCCAACCTTGTGACTCTCTGATTGTCAAAATAAATCTGTGTAAGAGGCTCCTCCTGAGAGTCATGAGCCCTGCTCTTGCTCTCTCTACCTCCCTCCCTCCCTCCCTCGCTTACCTCCCTCCCTTGCTTGCTTACCCCCCCCTCCGCCTCCCCGCCCCCATCTTTCTCATTCAGGCCCTCCCTGTTCCTCTCTCCCATGACTGAAGTGTGACCTTAGTGTGAGGGGAGCTGCTTAGGTTACAGGACCAGAGAACATAGCATTCATTCTCCCGTAGCTGACGCTAGCAGTCTTTATCAAACACAAACATTGAACGTATGTGTAGCTAGATCTACGGAGCGCTTGTACTGTTTCACTCTTAATTTGGAGAAACGCTGCTGTATTGAAGTAGCAGAGCCTGCGTGCAGGAGCTCATAATATAATAATATACGCCATTTAGCTGACGCTTTTACCCAAAGCGACTTACATTGCAGTGAGTGCGTACATTTTCAGTATATATGGTCCCAGCGGGAATCAAAACCACGACTTAAGCGTTGTTAGCGCCATGCTCCACCAACTGAGCCATAGAGGACCACTTGAAAGCTGGTCTGAAATGTCTTAAAACATGTTAGAAACTCAAGATTTGGAAGTGAACGAACGGTGTCTTCGATCATCTGATTCAATGCATGTCGAAACAAAGAGCGGCTGCGTTTCGGTGTCCAATCTGAGACGGATCTCGGTGTCTGTCTACGCTGCAATCATCGACAACACCACCTTCAGGACGTTTGGCACTTTGATTGTCAGCTTCCTAAACGTCTGCAGTGCATATGTCCTAGCGCTAGCTCCCAGTACTGTGACCAGCAGTCGGTAGAATTCCTCTGGGGCTCGGCCCTGAGCTGGAGGAGGGGAGCCACCCTTATCTTGATGCATAGATAAGACACGCTTCAGCTCAAGCCGGGTCAACTCCAGTGCAAATCTCTCTTGTCATAACCACAACCACCGCCACCGCCACCACACAAATCTGGCACAATACTCTTGAATGTAGACATATCACAGTTTTCTTTTTTATATGACATTTCTTACAAGTGAAGCTGTCTACAGCAATCATTTTCAGCAAGTGACCTCTAAGTACCACTCAGTCATTTCGGCCCTGAAATATAGGCTATCTTTTTGCATGCTCTGAGAGAAAAGCGATGTCTTATGCTTTGACCTGATAGCTTCTGCCTGAAGAAGGTCTATGACTGAAAACTCGCAATAAACTAGGAGTGTGCGGGCGCTGTTATTTTGCACCTGATAGCTTTAGTAAATAAACAAATAAAAAACATAGAACTTGGATTAGGTCTACATTTCATCTTTTTCTTGAATGATTTTTTCCATCTTTCCTTTTTTGACATAAATATCAGACTTGAAGGAAGGGCTGTAGTACTCTTTTTCGCTGGAGAAAAAACCCACACCCCGTGAAAAAGCATAAAAGCCTCAGGATGTAATCAGGTTAACCAGAGACGGATTAAAAAGGCACCGCCACTACAAAACCCCTAAAAGGCCCTAGCCAACAAAGCCAACTGGTGAACTCTCTCAACACTTCCTTTCTGCTCAGAGGGTTTAAACAAAGCACAGCCCTGGAGTGGAGCCGTAACCCTTTAAAAACAGAGGGATAACACGGTTTTTGACTGCAGTAGCGCTCATAAAAACCTGGTAAAGTGACCCTCAGTGTGAGTTTGCAGTGAATGACAGAGAGGAGCTAGAAAAATGAACTGCTGAGGGGTGACTGTTCATTCATCAATTATAGCCTATCCAAACCAGGGAAATGGATAGGTAAGGTTCAAATGTTGCTTAGTGTTACGATGTTGCATGATTATGGGTTATGGCGCTGCAGTGGGAGGTTATTCACTTCATTTGTGTGCATTTCCTCTCCACTTCCTGACACTGCTGTATGGTAACCTCGCCTACATAAAAAGCAACCACAGAGAACACCAGAAGAATACTCTTTGAAATATCCCGTGGACAATTTGTGGTGCAAAATGTCTTTTTCAATGTCTTTTTCTTCATTATAACGACATACATTGGCCTACAGTTTGGGCAGCAATTTATTTATATATATATACTGTATATATATATATATATATTTATTAAAACACGTAGGCCTGTGTCACCTACAGTCACCTGTGTCACCTGCCTCAGAGATCACCACTGCAAAATGAAAAGCTATTTAACATTATTCTCTGCAAACCGGTGTTGGAAGGACACAGATAATCTGTATAGTGTCAGTGCACTTTTTAATGATGAAGAGACAAATCCCATGCTGCCTGTGCAACATGTAGGCTAGGCTATGTCATCGTTCTCAATAGCAGTTCCATGCACTAGGCCTACATGTCTGTGTGATTTGCTGCTTTGTTTTCCCTGGTGTGCTCGACAACAACGAAGTCTACACTTATTGGCAGTATGAGATGAGGATGTTGACGCGGTGGCTGGTGAGGATGTTGCAGTGGTGTTTAACTACTACCATATGACTTCCCGCTGTCTCTCGGCAGTCCCTGTGGAAGGAGCCTTTTGCAACCCACTCATATATTTTTTCTTCGTTTTATTGGACAGATAGAGTGACAGGACAGACAGGAAAGTAAGGAGAAGAAGAGAGAGAGGGCATGTCAGCAAGGTTATGGGCCGGATTCGAACCCATGCCGACATGGGCATATGTGTGTGCACTGTAGACAGCGGTGCTAGACCACTGGACCACCCCAGGCCACGTTTTGGAACCCTTTTGAGTTCCATGTAGAAGAACTATTTTGGGTTACATTCTAGAAGTTAACCCTCTGTGAAACGGTTCCTTAAAGGATTCTTCCACAGGGACAGCTGAAGAACTCTTTTAGGTCCTGGACAACCTGTACAATAAATGAATGTAGCCACTTCAATTTCAGTAATTCCATTCTATACCGATTCTATCACTCTGCCACCGATTTGGTAACAGGGTGACTAGTTTGAATCACTTATTAATCAATAAATTAAATCGGTATATCAGTAAAAACACTATACGTATTTGGTAGGTCTACCTTTACTTCTTAATTGTGCTCATAGGTTCCGAGTACAGGGGGCATTAGGTTGTATGCCCTCCCAATAACAATGTTTTTAAATGGTATTATTGTCCCCACCCCAACATTGCTCCCGGAATATTGGCCCCTCAATAAATGTATTTCATGGTGAAAATGTAATTTTTTACTTAATTTCCCCCAGAATATATACTCTAAACTTCCATTTGACACCCAAATTAATATGCTCTGATGAATTTCACATGTTGGCTCATTGGCCCTTCCCAGTCATGTTAAGATTTGGTAGCGTTTGTCTTGCTCGTTTGTCTTGCTCATATCAAGACCGTTTTCAAGAGAAAATGTCGTCTCTTGTCAGTGCTCAAAGGAACACATACAAGCACTGTGCTGTGTCACTCTCCCACAGTAAAAAAAAACCTGACAATATCCTCTTTCAATTCCAGGGAGCTACGGTTTTAAGTACGTATAGAGCACGGTCACCTTATAGCTTTAGGTGCGAGGTAAAACGATCCTCTGTGGCAACAAAAAAACACAAAGCTGACCTTCGAATGAATAGAAACCACCTAGCATCGAAAAACACAAACACTTTACCTATGACCTTAGCCAGAATATAAAACATACATTAAAAAAACACAGGAAATGAGCAGCCTAGCTGTGATTGAACTTGACTTAACTTAGGCTAGTACAGTATGGCAAAGCAAATGCTCAACAGGTCTGTGTAACGATCGACTGAACAGACTAGCTCTGAACGCTCAGCCATCATCACTGCCTCGCCTTTGGGATTTGGTTTTCTCTGTAAACATCACACAACAGCAAAGGAAAACACAGGACCGTTGCTTTACCCCCAAAGGCTTGCCTGAAAAGCAAAAACAAACCCTTCCCAGCTCAAGGACATGAAAGCATACTCCTGGGTACTAGTTACACAAGCACTACCAACTTTGCCTTTTCATGCGGGAGGAACCCAACCGATCGAACGCTGCACGCAGGGGAGGGCTCTACCTTTTGACACGTTTAAGACAGGGGCGGGGGCTGTGGCTCAGGAGGTAGAGCCGGCGTCTAACGGTCGCAAGGTCGGCAGTTCGGACCCCGGCTGGCCGCGTAGTCGAAGTGTCCTTGAGCAAGGCACTGAACCACCTAATTGCTCCATGGTCGCCGTCTACGGCGGACCCCTTGCCAAGAGCATAAAATACCAGATTCCAACAATTGACTGACAAGTTGATTGCATGACAATAAAACAATTATTATTGTATTATTAAGACAGAGTACATTCAGCTCGCAGTCATTGGCACAGAAACATCACAGCTGATGCTGAGGGGATGTAGTGTGCAATGTGCATATAGCCTAATTGAACTAATCAACGAGTCTGTTTCGTCTGTCTGTTTAACCCTCATCACTGTGATTGTCTGGTTCAGAGCTTCAGAGGTACTGAGATTCTAAATGAGAGAGGCCTGTTCTAAAGGCAGCCAGTGCAGTTCACGTCATCAGACGACAATTCCCTTGATGCCTGCCTAGCCACTAGGTGAAATCTTTGACACAGGTGTTGTGCGTTGGCTAAATCAAGTGATGTTGTTTGAACCCTTTCGACCACTGCATTCACTCGTCTGCTTTATGCCTGAAGAAGGTCTATGACCGAAAGCTCGCAATAAACTATGTTTTTTTTTGCACAGTGTTTGAGTGTGAGGATGCTGTTATTCTACACTCTACTGATACTCTTCAGTTCCAGCACCTCAGCAAAGTCTGAACACGGATGAGCGGTGGTATTTTCACTAGTTTAGGTCATCATGAAACCAGCCACGTACAGTACTAGATTTGACCTTCCCCCCAATGACTCCCTTCTGCTGTGAACTGTCAGTTTACCGCCCTCGACTGGGTCATCAGACTAGACATGCCCGTTCCTGTGGCGGGAGAAAAACCTGCCTCGTCCTGACACTTCCAATCCCACACTCCTTAGCGGCAGTGGGCACCAGGTGTGCTCAGCCACAGAGTCCAGCCCAGGTGCTTCTGGGAAAGGATCCCATTGACACTCAACAAGTCTCTTAGAAATATGAGCTCTGTGAGGGTACACCAAGAGCAGCCAACGACAGTATATGACTAGCTCTCCAGAATGGCTGTCTTTATAAAGGCAGAGACAAGAACAGGCACACACACACACACACAGACACAGACACACACAGACACAGACACAGACACAGACACAGACACAGACACAGACACAGACACAGACACACACACACACACAAACACACACAGACACAGACACACACAGACACACACACACACACACAGACACACACACACACACACACGAGCATTGACACAACAAACACATACCTGAAATCAGCCCAAAGGCTACATATGCAAGTCCATGATTTTTGTACAAATCCTAACCAACACGAGAGAACAAGTCGGTTGTAAACACATTTGTGTCATTTCCTCTCGGATTACTTTGGCCCGCAGTATCAGTTGGAGAGTGCAAATGCTGGGAATGCATCCCTCATCCTTTCTCCACAGAGAGGCATTCAACAGCCTTCACTTAGGAACAACCATGCTAGGCAACTGGTGGAATTCCACGACAGGGCCACTAAATACTTTCCTCAAGTTGAGTGCTAGAGCCTTGCCTTTCAAACCAACCAAATGTTGGCTCGAGAAAATGTTATAACATTCAAGCAAGCGTTCAAGCAAATGTTATTTGGCTATTATAACACTATTAATTAAGGATACCTTTATATAAAGGGTTAATAAGTCAGTGTGCGCATTAAGCGCATTTGTTAATGCATTTTATAAAGCATTAACAACAGTGCATCCACACACTCCCTACTGTCAAACACAACCAATGAGTTCTAACTGTTTATTATATCTAAATAAATAACATGGCCACTAAACTGCTTCATAAACCCTTTAAAAAGTAAGAACACTTCTTTATGCTTCTTTCAGTGTTGCTCAAAGGAGGAATTTGATGAAAATGTTGATGTATGGCTCACTCCATTTAACAGGAAGTGTGTTGGCCAAAGAGAGAGAAAGATGATGATTAATGGGTCTCTAATCACACCTAACTTGTACCACTGCATTTAGCATGGTCTTTAATTAGTCTGCAAGCAGGCGTGTCAAAGTCCTGAATGTGACCTTACAGTAACAATATATCAAGTAAACAAGTTTAAAAACAGCATATATCTCCTGGCTTTTTCTGCTTTTCAATTTCAATCCATTTACCTGGTACTTTTTTTTTCTTAAGAAACCAAACGCTATCCAAATGTTTCTAAAGATAAGTTCATATTCCCTCGGCTTACACTATGAACACAGTGCCTACTTCTCAACACTTTCTCTCTACTCCCAACCTGAGCTCCAGGGTCAGGGGAGCAGAGTGAACTTGCTGCCCTCACGGGGCGAGAGGAAGAGTCAGGGTGGAATCTACGGTGTCCAGGCAGGAGGGGAGAGTGATTGATTTTCAGGGTCAGGGAAGGTTGAGCAGAACAGCGGGAACCCCGCCTGGGATCGGGCCAGTCCAGGCCAACTGTGTCCAGACGATCAACCCCTCTGCAGGACAATGAGATCGTCATAAAAACCAGCCCTCTGAACCGTTGCACCTCCAGGAAGGGCTGTAGAGTTTACAAGGCCTTAAGTTAACACCTCTCAATCACAGCAGTCAAAGGAGAGCACTGTTTCATTGCCGCCTTAAATCTGGACATAGTTGCGGTGAGTTCCAGTTGAAGGAGACCCTTGTAGCCCCCCTACCACCATTATTCTAAAAGCTGTTGACTAAAGACCGACGAAAAACCCCAGGGAGGTTTTACGGGGGAACGCATAGGAATGCCTGAGAACTTTGTACTTGTGTGCACTGCAGTCTAATTACCCCTCTTGTTCTTGTGTGGTGGCCATCTTTCATTTGCGTGAATCATGGCGAAGTTGGGCTGAGTTGGCTTAACGCTCCAGACATGAGGAAAATGTTTCTCCAATCAATCACTGTCAGTCAGACAACACAATAATAGCCTCCTATGTCGTCTTCAAGCAGTCAGCTTGCTTGGTGGAACCAACAACGTAATAAAATAGAACATTCGAACAAGAAATTGCAAATGAGCAAATAGAATTATGGGGTTTCAAGGTCGATGGATAGTAGGCTACTATGTTTTGTGTGTTCACTGGTAGAGAACATTCCGTTAGCTATCCACAACGACGTGTCAACACCTAAATTCAGACCATGTCAAGGTTTTCAGTGGCCACCCACCACTGTTCAACCCGGTATTCCTTGTATTCCCCCCCCCCCCCCCCCCATCTCTCTTTTCGGGCCTGGGGCCACACGAAGAGAGACAACTACACCAATAAGCCTTTTAGACATGCTTGACATGGCCCCTTGAAAGACACACCATCACATGGAAAAAGTTGTGGAAAAGAAGAAAATGCATAAAAAAGAAAGAAAGAAAGAAGAGAAAATCAGCCTTTTAGTAAACATAGTCACAAAAAACTGCAATTTCAAACTAATAATTCAATTCAAACAAACACTTCATATCCGTGGAAGGAATTGTCCTAGACTGCCCTTTCTGAATTCTACAAAGGGGGGGGGTCTGTATGTTCAACGTGGTGGTTTAATGGTATGCAACAATGAGGTTGCATTACATAAACAGGAGGCACGGCATACTAGATGTTATGAAAATGCAGAGACACAAAAACAATGACTAACCAACCACACAGATGAGTTCAACAATAGCTTAGCCTTTGACACACAGACTATTCACACAAATGTGAACAGGTATTTTTGTCACTGACATTTTAGCTGCATGCCTTATGCATAGACGACCATAATAGTTAGAAAGACATGGCATCTGTTGTACAGGGGTTTCATGTACACTGCCAATAGGGTACGTTGCTGACATGGGAGGGGTGTAAAGGACTACAAGTAGGGTAGTGAGTGACCTCTTCATGCTTGATGCAAATCATTTGCTACAAACATACATATTAATATTGAATCAGTAATGTAGCCTACAGTTGGGTGGCTGATGTCAGCAGAATAACTTCTAGCTGATCAGCTTTATGGTAAATGCCATGGTAAATGAACTGCATTTATATAGCGCCTTATTCCAACACGCTTTACAATGGCCTCTCACTCACACACCAATGGTGGCAAGCTACCATGCAAGGCGCTGGACCGCTCGTCGGGAGCAATTTGGGATTCAGTCAGTGTCTTGCCCAAGGACACCTCGACACGCGGACAGGAGGAGCCGGGGATGGAACCACCGACCTTGCGATCATGAGACACCAGCTCTACCTCCTGAGCCACAGCCGCCCCAACCAGTGGCCTTAACTACTGAACTATCATACTAGTCCTAATCGGTTGAGTTCTGAAGGTTGTGACTTCAGGTTGTCCACCTGTGTGTCATACTGCTGCGGTTTCTTCCCTAACATGGCATTTCAATATGTTTTCACAGTCATGGTAACTGCATGCATGGTATATGGATTTGAGATAGGGGGTTAGGCTATGGGTTACATAAGATAAGGAATAAGCCCTATCCACTGAACAGACCTAACACTGTTCAATGACATGCAATTACAAAGCAGTTGCAGTAATACAGTAGGCTAGTTTACCAAGTTGGGCAGGTATAATAGGGGGCCACACCAAGTGGGACCAATACTCATAGGAGTAGAAACAGAGGTACATGACATACATGTTGGACTGAATAATGAGTATGCATCCAAAAAGGCCCATCCTATATGTACTAATAACACATTGTATTCACTATTCACTGACTCCAGCTATTTAGGGTGCTATAAACGGTGTGTTCAACATCGTTATTGCGTGAGCTTAGAATGATAAGGTTCTATCTCCGTTTAGGGCAGTTCAGAGATATTGAGCGTCAAAGTTTTTACATTCCATTATGTTTTGTGAGATCATGGAACCTTTGTATTTTATGAATTACTAACTCAAAAATGTCAACATTTTAAAAATAACACCACACAGGCATTAATAAACACCTAATGGATCAGATTATGTAAAAAAAACTCAATTTTGACAAAAATGGAGATAATAGAACCGTATAATTCTAACGTCACGATTGGTGCATAAGAATATCCAATATCCATATTCATACTCACAGAGTGACTGTCCTGTTGGGGAAGGAGTCCGGGGGCAACACCTGATGGAGCTCCATGTTACTGCAGACCACCTTCCTGTCGGCCGTGGCCCCCGGCGGGAGGCTGCTCTTCCCGGCGCTCTTGGACCGTTCATCATAGGACTTACACCGGTCATCACCGGACGAGACCCCGGGGGTCTGAGAGGCTCGGAGAGGCACCACGAACAGAAACAGTCGCAACAAATCCACCGCGCGCGCCCTCATCTTCAAAAGATGTGTCAAGAAATATCAAGAAAAATATATATTACATATTTTTCTATATCAAGAAAAATATGTCAAGAAAAATCACTGTACTGTACTGCAGCATGAGGATCAAAAGAAAATAATACGGCCCTTATAATACCAAGTAGCGCGCAAGGCTTTGCGATTTTATTATCTATAAATGCCCTTTTGCAAAAAAAATAAAACGGGGAAAAAATGGAAAGACCCCCAAAAAGACCCCAAACCCCCCAAATGTCGCTCAGAAAATCCGCCTAGTTTGAGTCATGTTGCCGGTATCTTTCCCCCTTCCCCCTCCATATCCTTGCACGGGTTTTTACGCTTTATGCATTCGGCGTCAATCAATCCTCCGTTCGTGGGTCTGAACATCCTTCTTTGTCTCCCCCCAAAACGAGTCAACGACACGATGTGTTATTATTCCATTTATTTTCATGTGATCTTCATTGCCTTCATTGTGATCTTCAAAACACACAACTTATCCACGTGTAAGAGTAACAAACGGATCCTGGTAGGAAACTGGAACTATTGAAAGTATAATTTTTCTTTGTTGCCAACAGCGCGATGCATCCGAGTGAGAATCCTCCACCACACAGACAGCTGCACTCAGCCGCAGAGAACATTCACCTAACTTCCAGGAAATCTGTTCAAAGCTTGCAAACTTTCTTCTCTATTGATCATAAGAGCAACGTAGGTTAAAACACAATACAGCTAAGGCCTATAGTCTTTCTTGGGCCAGGGGCCTGCTAATATAACTTTTGATGCATAAATAAAAAATGCACTTTTTTTAAGCAGCCCATCGATTGCTGTTGTTAATGTTACTATGCAAAAAGGAAAACCATTGCATTGGAAACTCTTTGGAAAAAACGAAAGCACGTAGTATTCGCTGTCTAACTAACTGTCTTATGATCAAATCCTCCCGATGTGACATGAAGTAAGTTGCTTCCCAGATAGCCGATATCCATACATGTTGTTCCTGTTCAATCGCCAGTGTTCCTGTCCCAGGGAAGTCGCCTATTCACTGGATCTTTTCTTCCATTGAGCAGATCTCTGCTGCCACAGTCTCGCTGCCTCGGGCTCCATGTTGCATTTCCCTCCCCTGACGTCATGGCTCCCTCTCCCCCCGCCTCTCTCCTGGAGGCCCCCACCTTTCTGCCCAGGTTCACCATGGTTTATATATATTTATTATAATAAATAATAATTATTATTATTATTATTAATATATAGTATTTATTATACATGGTTTATTTATATTAGGGCACTGTAAAATGGGGGTAAAGACGTCCAACCCACTACAATAAATGGTATTTAATTTTGTTGTATATCTTGTTATTGGGTATGTAAAAAAAAAACTTTAAAAAACATAGCCTACACCCTTTTTTCTTTTTTTCAAACCAACCTTTCTTTCAACATAGCCTACTAACACATTTAAAGACAATAGGCCTACATTGAATTGTACACAGTCATACAACTTTACATAGAAACATACACACTTAACAAACACTTAACAAACCAACATACACATTTACTTTAATTTGGTATTCATATGAAGCTATTATAGGTGAGTTGTAGGGGGACAACTCACCCCATCTTACCCGACTGTAATAAGGTGGAAACCTGAAAAACAAGAAAAATAAAGCTAAATTGTGCACTTCATTACAGTAGACCAGTTATTCAGTTATGAATACCTATATAATGGAATATACTAAAATGATTGTGTGCAGTATAGCCTAGGCCTACTGTCCATTGAGCTTTCTTGGCAAAAATGCTTCGTTTTTTTCCTTCAAAGCATACATATTGTTCTTGTATGCAACACAAAGATGCCATTCAATGGCCACCAATAGGCCCCAATTCAGCCTTGTGTCTCTCCTGTTTGTGGGTGCCTTCACACAAAGCATTATTAGATTTTTTTACCTCATACAAGTTCAGGCTAGCTAGCAATGGGCAACAGCCATAAAAAGCAGGAGTCGGGTGGGTCTGCACCCTACAAGCAGCACAACATACTTTACTTTACTTCATTTGTATAGCACTTCTCAAGACAGCAGTCACAAAGTGCTTCACAGTACATTTGATAGCATGCCATACAGCATAAAAGACAGCAAGTAATAGCCAACAAGTAATGCCATGGAGGGCTTTAAATGTGATCAGGAGGGGGATCTTGAACTGAACCATGAACCGTACAGGAAGCCAGTTTAAGTGGGCCAGAATGGGGGTGATATGCTCACATCTTGTACAATGTTCCTGTAAGGTTGTCTAGAGAGGCTTAAGGAAGTACATTTCATCAGGTAGTTGCCAAAAGCTGCCCATGGATTTGCATATTTTATGATCAGGTCAGTTGTGGAGAGACCAGGCTAAGAGTCTAACTCCCTAACCTCACTGTGATCACAGGAAACCTCATCCCTCGGAGCCATGGCAGCTTTTACTTCCATTAGTCTTGATTTGTTTTCAGGCTCTAAGAGCTTTGACATCCACTGAAAGGGGACTTTCTGCAGACATAGGGCAGCCATTGTCATGGACCTCCGCTCCTAGTCAAAACAAGGAGCTTTATGCACACAGTAAAGGTTAGCCTAATGATAAGAGCAGTTGTTTTGGATGGCCTCTGGCGTTTCTTTTGAAGCGTGTTCAAAATAGCATAGGCCAAATGAATAATGCTGCCAAATAATAGGATACAAAGAAGGACTTTATATGAAATGAATGATGATGTTCCCCAGATGCAGGGTTAATTAATATTGCCCCAATAAACTATTAATATTGTCATTCGCTATTGGTCTAAGAATGTCTGTTAGTTTGCATTGTGTCATTTGAATATTGTGATCTGTATGGAGAGAGCATAGTCACATAACTAGGAAATGCTCATGCCAACCCAGTGCTGCAAGTAGCAAAGTATCTCAACAAGAAGTCTATGTATGTCTATGTAGGCCTACAAGGAGAATAAGTATTCAATACTAAGTGTGGCTTGATTATAAGCAAAGAAATAAGAATATGGTGGTATATATAAGATGGTGGTTATATAATAATAATAATGTGGTATATTGTTGTTTACAAAACGTGTAGGCATACTATGTATAGATTTGTACAGGTATGGTAAGTTATTACATACATTTAGGCCATGCGTTATTGCTTCAAAGTGAAAAATGGGTTATAATCAGGGGTGCACATAACTTTTTGGGGCCAGTGCTCAGAGGAGCACCTAGGGATGCTGCTTGGTGCTCCCCGAGCTCGCGAGTCACGACCCGTCCCACAGGATGGATGAAAAAGGGATACATGGATAACTTATATTAGCAAAACGACATTTGTTCATAAATAAAGATGAACGAACAAATGATTGTGTGCAAAACAAAAGAAACAAATGCAAAATCAAATGACTGCTCTTTAAGCATGAAAGTCTGTCAGACTCCTTTAAACACAATGAAATCAACTGACATCTCTTTAAGCACTAACTGAATGTCTGTTCTTTAAACACAATGAAATCAACTGACATCTCTTTAAGCACTAACTGAATGTCTGTTCTTTAAACACAATGAAATCAACTGACATCTCTTTAAGCACTGCTCTGTTCTGTAAACACTGAAATCAACTTTTCAACAAAAAGTTACAGCCTAAGCATTTATTTATGCTACAAGCGTAATCATCATCATCACTGCTGTATTGACTGCTGTTAATACTGTCCTCAATTTCAACCATGGTAGAGGATGTTGTAGGCTATCACTTTAAATAGCTCATTATTTTGATTGTGCAACAAAGTCTTTTTTTTCTAATAGAATTCCCAACCATATCCTGGGTCAGGGGTCGAGGTGCGATGATGAAAAACAGCTGTAAAACAAACGTCTGAAAGCTTCAGAGAAAAGAAACGTGAAGTGGTGTTGTTTTTCCTTTTAGCGACGAGTCGTTCGGGACTGAATTTTCACGTGCGGCGTGATAACCGTGATAACCGTGCGATACGCGATACGCAGAATGAAAGTACGAGTTACGATACTTTCCGAATGTTTTCGTGAGGGGAGTCGCCGTGGTCGTCGTCGGTCGACTGTTGTGATGCATTACTCGTCGGGCCTTCGGCTGAGGGGACGGCAAATAGTTACTTAGTGGGGCTTGCAGTGATGCAGCAGTCAGCAGTTGGATTTTGAGGAAGTAAATTCCTCTCCCAGCGCTTCCAGCTGTTGGTGCGCAAGAGCGCGTTCATGCCGCTGATCTGCCGCGCAGAATGCATTTTGGCGACGCATGCGCACTGGCGCACCAGTTATGTGCACCCCTGGTTATAATGATAACTCATGATAGCATTTTTGATTAGTGAGACCATTAGTGAGTCCTATTTGCTCACTGGGGACTTGGAAGATTTTCTTGAGTTATAAATAGCCCACTGCGTATGGAGTTAATCTTGAGCCAAAGCAAAGCAAAGAAATATTTTAATTTAGCAAAAGAAAGTTGAGCTTTGTAAACAAATGTTTTGGAGTTGACAAAAAAATAAAATATTTTTTTTTTTGCAAATCTATGTTTTTGCTTACGGATCTATGTTTTTGCTTACAAAGTGGATTTTTTTTCTCACAAAATATTTCTTTGCTTTTGATTTAATTTGGCTCAAGATTAACTCCATAACTGCGCAGATGTATGAAACATAAACATATCATCGCCGTCAATCTACTAGGGATTTATTGTACGATTTACGATTTTGCGCAGCGCCAATAATGACGCGCGCGATGAAGTTCCTCAATGCGCTCTTCTGATGACAAGCTGCGCAGGGAAAGTGCGTCTACCCGCGAGGCAGGCTGTGTCAACGTGCTTCATAGAAAACCTCTGTGCATGTTTTGACTGCCAATACAATTAAATACATACTCCAAATTAGTTGTGTGCCACAACAGACAATGAAGAATGTTCCCGAATAATTTTGCATGGGGAGCGGCAAGTGCCGCTTATCAAATAGAGGGTATGTAAATAACCTGTTATTATTTACCAAATATGAATGTGAAAGTGTTTTAATTCACTTTTGGACAACAATAATTCATCACTCTTATAAGCTGTACTCTGCCTTGATTGACCTCTTTCAGGTGGAAAACCTGTGTTCTCCCTCCCTCCCTCACTAACTTAACTGCTGCTTTATCTCAACACAAATGTTACATGGGCCTATTTACTGCATACCAATGTATTCTAATACATGTGACTTATTCAAAACGTATGTTAAAATGTGCACATATCGTGACGTTAGAATTATGAGGTTCTATCTCTCTAACTAAATTGAGTTTTTTTACATACTCTGATCTATTAGGTGTTTATTAATGCCTGTGTGGTGTTAGTTTTAAAATGTTGACATTTTTTAGTTAGTAATTAATAAAATACAAAGGTTCCATCTCACAGAACATAATGGAATGTAAAAACTTTGACGCTCAATATCTCTGAACTGCCCTAAACGGAGATAGAACCTTATCATTCTAAACGGAGATAGAACCTTATCATTCTAAACGGAGATAGAACCTTATCATTCTAAACGGAGATATAACCTTATAATTCTAAGCTCACGACATGTCTACTATTCTTCATGGAAAGAACAATCAATGCAGCTTCATGGCATTCATTCATTCATTCATTCATTCATTCATTCATTCATTCATTCATTCATTCATTCATTCATTCATGCATTTCTTGCAGGGGGCTGGAATGAGGACGACAGAGGACCGAGCATCTGGGACACCTTCTGTCATGAGAAAGGCAGCAGTAGAGTGTTTGGGGAGCAGAGCGGAGACATCACCTGTAACAGCTACCGGCTTTGGAAGGAGGATCTGAAGTGTATCCAGCAGCTAGGCCTGACCCACTACCGCCTCTCTCTGTCCTGGTCTCGCCTTCTGCCTGATGGGAAAACAGACCATGTAAATCAAAAGGGTAATCCTCCATAGGCCCTACTCATTTGGACTCATCTACTACTATACATGGCCTTTTCTGACTCAATGGACTGCACATTATTTTATGATGATGGCTGTGTGTTATACTTGGCACAGGATGTATTCATTCCAGAGTTGTTTTTTTCCTGGCCAGGTCACAAGGAGACACTAGCTAAGCATAACTCTTGCTAATGTAGAGGCCCTCCCTGTTGTATTTAAAGTTTCTAAGAACCACAAACTCTATTAAACAGTCTGGACCCAGTTGGAACCGTGTGTTGTGCATTGCCTTATATAATATAAAGCACGTTGAGCTGCAACGTTTGCAGGAAAAGTGCTATACAAATAAAACATATTATTATTATTATTATTATTATTATTATTATTATTATTATTATTATTATATAGTACTCAGTACAGTACTCAATCCTTTACCTCTGCCCCACAGGTGTACAGTATTACAACCAAGTCATCAATGACCTGCTGGCGTGTAATGTGTCTCCCATGGTTACCCTCTACCACTTCGACCTGCCGCAAGCTCTGCAGGACCAGGGAGGGTGGAAATCGTCCGAGATGGCTGCCGTCTTTGACGACTACGCCCGGTTCTGCTTCCTAACCTTCGGGGACCGCGTCAAGTTGTGGATCACCTTGAACGAGCCGTACGTGTGTGCCAAACTAGGCCACGAGGACGGAGTCCACGCGCCTGGGCTGAAGGAGCCGGGGGTGGCCGCCTATCTGGTGGGCCACAACATGCTGCGCGCCCACGCCCTGGCCTGGCATAGCTACGATGACCTCTACAGGTCGACACAGGGAGGTGCGGTGTCTTTGGCGATCAATAGCGATTGGGCCGAACCGTGGGACCCAGCCAGCTCCGAGGATACGGCTGCTACCGAGCGATACCTCGCCTTTACCTTAGGGTGGTTCGCCTGGCCCGTGTTCGTGACCGGAGACTACCCGGCTGTCATGAGATCCAATATCGAGGAGCGGAGTAAAGACCTCGGGTACCGACAGGGCCCGAGGCTACCCAGGTTTTCCGAAGACGAGCCGAGCGTATTGGGCACGGCGGACTTCTTCGCGCTCAACTATTACACGTCCCGCAGAGTCAAGCCAGGGGGGAACCGCTGCCCAGAGACGAGGCTGAGTTTGAAGAGTGACGAGGACGCGGAGGGGGTGGTGGACCCGTCCTGGCCCGTGTGCGGGGTGTCCTGGCTGGCCGTGGTTCCTGAAGGCTTGAGGAAGCTGTTGAAATACATAAAGGTAGGGGCGCTTAGGTGGCGTAGCGGGTTAAGCGCTGACCATGTACCGCAGGGCTCCCGGTTCGATTCCAGCCGCGGACATCCTGCATGTCATCCCTTCTCTCTCTCACCCATCCTTCCTGTCATAATCTCTACTGTATCTGTCATTAAAAAGAAAAATATGCCCCGCGGTGGCGTAGCGGTCTAAGCACTAGCCACTAGTGCAAGCTGCCCACCGGGGACTGGGATCGAATCCCGGTCTCGCCAGACCCGGATATGGCCGAGGCACACAGGGAGCGGCATATTGAGCGGCCGCTCCAGAGGGCGGTATAGGACTATTTCCGGACAAGGATCCGTCGCGCAACAGCGCCCCCGGGGTGCCGGAATAACGGTGCTGGGCTCGAGGAGCCAGTCAGCTAGTCTGCCTGGCGATCTCCTCTGGGGCTGCCGGCCACGGGGTCGTGCGGCGGATCCTACGCAATAGGCAGGGGATAATTGGATGCTAGGTTGGGTTCAATTGGATACCAAATTGGGTGAAAAAGGGATAAAATAAAATAAAAAAATAAAAATAAAAAAGAAGAGGAAAATATGAGTGGGACTGCCCCAAATTACACAAAAAAAATATATAAATAAAAAAAAATACATAAATGTAATAGGGGGACTGGGTTGGACACCGTTGGACACTGAATTTGAGTCAGTACAGAGCATGAGTTGTTATTGAATAGAGAATGTCCATTTTGGCTTTTTTTTTTTCTATTCATGAATTTTAATCCACTGACATGAAATCAAATAGACCTCAACAGAGAAAAGGAAAACAACACAGTTCAAATAGTTAAATTGCTTGCAATTGATTTTGTTGTGTTAATCTTCTGTTTTTTCTTCCCCCCACAATGTAAACAGACAGATGTTCCATTAGAGTTGTCACATTGAATAAAGCAATTTTTTGGGGGGTGACAACTGTTTTGAGAGAGAGCAATTTTCCCGCTGTTGGAAGTTGTCACAGCCCATTAACTTGAGTTGCGTGCTGTTAGAGTAACAGGCGCCAGGAAGCGAGGGCGTTGCTTTGACAGACACTAGTGGGTTATGATGTCCTGTTTGTCTTCCGTCGGAGACTGAAGACCCATCTCTTAACTGCTCCTCCTGAGACATCCACTACCCCCCAGCACTGTGTTTCCTAAGACACCTGCTTTTCCCTTATGCTGTGTCTCCTAAGACTTCTACTGCCTCCCTTGTACTGTTTCTCCAGTGTCTAGGCTATATAAATAAAACTTTATATATATATTTGTTTTATTCTATCACGACGACTGCCAATGGCCCCTGGCCTGAGCTAGATTACTCTTCCTGCTACGACTGGAGAATTGATGATTCACTTGCTTAGTCAAATGTATCGATTGTAAGTCGCTTTGGAATAAGGCGTCTGCTAAATGGCAAAAATGTAAATGTAAATGTTTGATAACAGCGGGCTGTCCTCCGTCTACCCAGTACACGTTCAACAACCCTGCAGTCTACATCACAGAGAATGGCTTCTCCCAGGTGGGGCCCGTGGACATGGAGGATGTCCAGCGCTGTGGGTTCTACCAAGACACCATTCAGGAAGTGGCTCGGGGTACGTCCACATCACCCTGGTACTATGTCACAACTGACAGAACAATCTCTTGATATTATGGTTGCTAGTTTTTTTTTTACAGTATACTGTGTATATTTGACCAGTTAGTTCATTCAGTTTATTAAAACCATAGTAACGTATCACTATCAAAACATTAATTGTAGTCACAATATAGCCCAGTAATTATGACACACACACATCACATGTATCTTATCTAATGAGCAATATGACATCTCTCAAATCTAGCTGTGGCAACGGCCTCTCATTCACCCATTCACACATTCACACACCAATGGCGGCAAGCTACCATGCATTGCTCACTGGGAGCAATTTGGGGTTCGGTGTCTTGCCCAAGGACACTTCGACATGTGGCCAGCCGGGGCTCGAACCTACCTCCTGCGCCACAGCCTCCCTCTCGTTGTGCACAGAATCACAGCCAGCTTGGTCACATACAGTCTGTTATAAAAACACAGCTTAACTTGTTTCTTTTCTAGCCATCGCGGAGGACGGGGTGGACGTGCGAGGCTACTTCGCCTGGTCCCTCCTGGACAACTTTGAGTGGGCCGACGGGTTCAGCGTGCGGTTCGGCCTGTTCCACGTGGACATGTCTCGACCGGAGCGAACGAGGACCGCTTACCGATCTGGAAGGGAATACGCCAGGATCATCTCTAAACACTGACCCCAGATGGGTTCAGATGGCTAAGCAGCCGATGGGAAGATCTAGACAAATCAGCTAATAACTTGTTCTCTCTTTGTGTTATGTTGTGGCCTAATTGGCTGTAAAATCCAATTCAAAATTCAATACAGTTATGTTCCTACAGACATTTTTTTCTTCTTCGACCCTGAAATGGTTTGTAAAACAGAGCTAATCTCATTCTGCCTCACAAGACACTGATTATTCCCTGGGTTTGGCAGAGAAGGCAAGGACCTGTCCAGAGAGTGTGACGTTTATTGAACTGAATGGAAATTAGCATTCTATCCTGCCCAATTCCCAGTCAATCTGTACAAAGAGTTTGTGGAGAGGCCGAGAATTCCCTACACAAGTATCAAGCCAGCTGTCAGCCATCCAGACCAAGCTGCTGTTGCCAATGCACAGAGGTGTGTGTGTGTATATATGTGTCTTCCTTTGTGTGTGTGTGTGTGTGTGTCTTCCTTTGTGTGTGTGTATCTGTGTATCTTTGTGTGTGTGTGTGTGTGTGTGTGTGTATCGTTGTGTGTGTGTGTCTTCATCTGTGTGTGTGTATGTGTGTATCTTTGTGTGTGTGTATGTGTATCTTTGTGTGTGTGTATCTTTGTGTGTGTGTATTTGTGTATCTTTGTGTGTATGTGTGTGTGTGTGCGTATCTTTGTGTGCGTGTGTATGTGTCTTCCTTTGTGTGTGTGTGTGTGTGTGTGTGTGCGTGCGTGCGTGCGTGCGTGCATACCTTTGTGTGTGTATCTTTGTGTGTGTGTGTGTGTGTGTGTGTGTGTGTGTGTGTGTGTGCGCGTGCATATCTCAACCAGCACGGCCCCTATATGGCTCAGATCAGAATCAGATGAGGGATTGAGATCCACAGCCCTCATGCTGAAACAGAATCCACAATGCCGGCCTTTGTGGCTTGCGGAGGGTTTAGGGTGAGTGAGAGCAGGATGTTAGACTAAGAATACATCCTACATAGAGTAGAGAGAGGAGCCATATAGTCTAGTATGGAACGCTGGCATGGTATTAACCAACAGAGATAATACACAGGGGTAATTGGGATGCTAGTATATTCTGTTGTTAAACCTTCATAGTTTTCATTATGAAGAATCATAGGCAATAAGGATCTTAAGCTGCACATTTGTCTTTCACTCCCAATACAACAAAACCACAACAACCCACATTACAGTCTGCAGTCCTTATCATGAAGTCTCTCGATAATGTAGTCATGGTTCCCTCCACTTTGGCTCAGAATATCGACACTGACACACGCTCCTGTTGTGTGGCCTATCGAGTTAAGCTGTGTGAGAGAAGGGCAACGCATTAGTCAGACGTGTCTTTAGTGTAAAAGGATTCACCCTTTGTGAGCTGAGGTATGGGTATCGTCTGACACTCTTAATGGATCAAATCGCCCAGAGGTATGATCTATGATGTCATTTCCTCTGTATGAAACGGGGCCAGAAGAAGAAGAAAAAGCAGCCCTAATAATTGATGTGAGTTATATGGTGGCTCCTATGTGAGTGACGGCAGCATCAATACAAGTGGAAGTGATGGCTCAGGATTAACCCAAGAGACCCCAAACCTCCACCCGTTTCTGATCATCGTCGTGTGATCAACTGAACGCGAAACAGGAGGACAATCTGCGTCTGCACTGGACGTGGCTATGTTCCCACAGCCCGATGTTCCAACAGCCCGATGTTCCCACATTTCTAAGTAATCTAACTAACCCTAACCTTGACCCTAGACCTAACCCCAACACTGACCCTAACCCCAACACTGACCCTAACCCCAACACTGACCCTAACCCTAGTCCTAACCCTAACACTGACCCTAACCCTAGTCCTAACCCTAACACTGACCCTAACCCTATCCCTAGCCCACCTATGAAATATTAGAAATGTGGGACAATTAGGCTGTGGGAACATAGGGATGACCCCCACTGGAGCATCCTTTGTGTTTGTCAATGCTATCTGATCCACCTTTATCAACAACAACGGGTTAACAGCATACCCAAAGTGTAGTCCTGTAGTAAACTTCTGCGTTTGTCATATCTCTGTAATTCAATGAAAAAACCACATTACAGGACTGTAAACATGGAAAAACACACTTCAACAACCACAAGTAGAATCCTAGCTCAACAGATGTCATTTCGATGTCATCAGAGAAGACTGATTGCATTTGTATGCCATAGCAGTTGAGCAAACTGGACTTTGAGAAAGGACCAAGAAAACAAGGTGAAACACCTCCCTCAAGCCCTGTGTTTGCACTCACTGTGCACTCACTGTGCAAACCACCATACTGTGGTTAGTGTTGGCTTAGTGTATATGGACTGTTGGAACAATAAATTGTCAAACCTTCATAGCTGAGGGTAGTTTATTGGACATGCCTAGAATGGATACGTTTTATCACGGTGGGAATGGTATGGGAGACAGTTTGAACACTTGAACAATAAGAACGTTGTTCATGTTTAGTTATTTTGTGAAAAAGGAATGTGTTGTTATAGTTATCTGAATTTTTTCGTTTGACAAACTTGGGTTGTTGTTTTGGGTAGCCGCTTTTGTAGGTCTACACTGCCACCGTGTGGTATTAAACTGAACTTCAGCTTTTTGCTAAATAAAATAATGCTTGTATATATTATTGATAATAGGTGTAGCGTCACAACAATGCAACCTTCTCACTTGATATGCTAATTTATCATAGTGTTCTATCTTGGATTTTTAAAATTAATATTTGTGCGCAGACACGATAGAACGTATCATTTATATTGTACATGATGTGACTTTGTTTGCATTAATAAGCATTTTGTGTCATCACATCCAGTTGGCTATGCAGATTGTTTTCAACAGATGTGAAAAATGCTGTTGCAGCCACTCTTCCATCTAAGTCAAGCTGAATGAATCTCTCTTTTGTCTTATGATGAATCACAACCGATTGTCCTACCATCAATAATGTCTCTGCAGGCAGTGTGAATATTTCTCTACAGATTGTTTTAAACGCATGCACGTTTTTACAACCTCTCACACCTCTCACACCTCTCACGCCTCTTGAATGCTTTGAGTCATGGCAGCCAAACTACAAACAAACACAGTTATAATAACAGGAATAAACAATGATGTCCATGGAATTATTATATACAACTAGACACGTTCCACTTCTGGATGAACAACTGGGATTGCACCCATTTAACACCCTGATAAACTAACATTCGATTGAATTCAATATAATAATAATAATAATAATAATAATAATAAATGTTATTTATGGGCGCCTTTCAAGGCTCTCAAGGACACCTTAAAATCAAAAAGCAAAATGAGATAAAAACAGCAAAATCAGATATAACAACAAACAAAATACATGAGATCAAACCAAGTAAGCCATTGTGAAAAGGTGTGTTTTAAGACAGGATTTGAAAGTGTTGAGAGTGTCAGTGTAACCAGGGAGTAGCTAAAAGGACTGTAGAATTTAGGAAGGGCTGGTTATCTAACTAACTCTGAGCTAAATAGGCAGTGTAGGAGGATACAGGCAGGGGGCGCCAGCAACCCTTTAGACTAGCAGTACTATCGTTAGCATTAGCATTAGCATTAGCATTAGCATTAACATCAGCTAACAGACGACTAAACACACAGCAACGGTATCCCATATGAACAAACACATTTATTTACACAACTGATATATACATCCCCATATATATACTCCCTCCCCGCCGGCCACACACACACTCAATCACTCACTCACAGTACCTAGCCTGGAAAAGGCTTATAGTCCCGGACTGCAAGGAGCGCGTTGAGGCCTGGTTGGAGCTCGCATGTGCTTCGAGGAAGGCAGCAGACAAAGGGGGGGGGGGTGACGTAGCAACTCGAAGGGAAAGGGGCTTCTTCGGAGTCCACGACGAGGTGTGAAGGGCTCAGGTCCGGGGTCCACGGTAAGCTCCGGGGGAGTCAGCGGTCGGTCGCAATCCACTCGTGGAGGCGACGGCTCTGTCCAGCTTGGGTCTCGCTTGGTCCAACGTCAGCAGCCGGCTGCTGGCAAGGCTGGCTAACGGGGACACAGCTAAACGGGCTATCACAGTTGTGAACTCAATAATCACTTTTCGGGTCTTCAGCTTCAGCACGGTGTGCGTTTTACTGACTCCGCCATCTTAGATCGACTTCTCGGTTTTCTCTGCTTCTTCTCACTCTCGTTCCTCTCATCACTCTGATTCTCGTCACACTGACGCACAGAGCACTTCCGTCGCTATATATACACCACCGAACCTAGCATCCGGGTCACGGACACACCCCGGATATACCACGTCATTAAACATATACATAAACATTACAGTAACAATACATACACCTTCATGAAACGTACAGGAATAGTATAGAAAATAATAAAGGAAATAACAGGGGCTGATTTGGGGAAACTAAACTGGCTCTAAACTGTGGGCCTTCATAACAGCCGCCCCATGAAACCCTCGGTTTCATTTAACTAGGGAAGGCACACTGGCTAGGCTGCTCTAGCAGCGTGAGGTAGGAGGTGATAGTGTCCTTCGTAATTTGAGGGAGCTCAATCAGGCGTGCCACAGGTCGGGTGTAAGTGCGACCACCAACGTCCACGATGGCCGTCCGCACCCTTCCATCCGGACCCGGCAGGACCTTGGTCACTCTGCCTGTCTGCCAGGCGGCGCGTGGAAGGGACTGGTCGATCACCAGTACCACGGCACCTTCGGACAAGTTGTCTCTCTCCCTCGTCCACTTCTGCCTGACTTGCAGGGTCGGCAGGTAGTGCAGTATGAACTGCCTCCAAAACTGGTCCGCGAGCACCTGGCTGTGCCTCCACCATCTTCTTCCGGTGAGCTCTGCAGGGTCGTAGACTACCTGAGGCAGTGCAGAGTCTCGCCGCCCCATCAGCAAGAAGTTGGGCGTAATGGGATCCAGATCTGCTACATCACTGGAGGTATAGCCTAGGGGCCGGGAGTTCAAGATGCCCTCAATCTCTGCTAGTACAGTCTGGAGCACCTCATCGATAGGCACCTTCTGTCCGAGAATGGTACGTAGGACGTTCTTTACTGAGCGAATCTCCCGCTCCCAGGCTCCCCCGAAGTGTGGAGCATTTGGGGGGTTGAACTCAAACTTCACTTGCTGGGAGGCGAGTCTGTCACGGGCCTCCTCAGTCATCGCAGCGTAGCTCGCCCTCAGCTCGGCCTCACCACCGACGAAGTTGGTGCCTCTGTCCGACCGGAGGGTCTTAGGGGTCCCTCGCCTGGAGGTGAACCTCTTGAAGGACATGAGGAAGCTGTCGCTTGTGAGCTGGTGCAGAACTTCCAGGTGCATTGCTCTCGTCGTCAGGCACGTGTAGATGATGCCCCACCGCTTTTCGGAGGCTCGCCGGTTTCGGACTAGGAGTGGCCCGAAACAGTCGACCCCAGTAGAGTGGAACGGAGCCTGTCTCAGTCGCAGCCGGTCCTCGGGCAGATCGGACATCATGGGCTGCGGCGGCGTGGCTCGCCACCTCTGGCAGTCCGAGCAGGACCTTTGATACCTCCGTACCGCCTCCCGTCCATGGAGTATCCAGAATCTCCGTCGTACCTCCGCGAAGACACGCTCTCCACCCGCGTGCTGCACTTTGTCATCATGGTGCTTGATGACCAATCTGGTGACCTGATGCTTAGTGGGAAGCACGATGGGATGCTTCGTGTCTAGGTCTAGATCTTGAGCGCGGCGCAGTCTGCCACCCACGCGAATGAGAACACCGTCGAGCTCTGGAGCTAAGCCGCGGAGTCTACTGTCCGAGGGGATCGGCTTCCCTTTCTCGAGACACTCCCGCTCTCGGGAGAAGGCATCCTGTTGGGCACTCTGCAGCACCAGGAGCTCCGCCGCGGTGTAATCTTCGGCGCTGAGCGTAGTATCTAGGGGTAGACCGGCCTTGGAGCAGAACATCCTCTTCTGCAGCTCTTCGAGCGTCTCACACTCCTCTCCTGGAGTAGTCTCAGGGTCTACGACCTGGGTGACTCCGCAGAACAACGTCTTACGCAGCTCTTTGTCCTCTCTGTCTTCGGCTAACGCCGGCGTGGCTGGCCACTCTGACTCCCGCTCCTGTAGGAAGTCTGGTCCCGTGTGATACAGGTGGGGCTCAGCCAGATCCTGGAGAGTTGCCCCTCTCGTGATGACGTCAGCAGGGTTCCTCTTGGTGTCTACATAACGCCAGCAGTTCACCTCAGTCAACTCCAGAATCTCTGCGACTCGGGTGCCCACGAACACCTTATACCGACATGAGCTGGACTTCAACCACTGGAGGACGGTAGTGGAGTCTGACCACATGGTGACGCTCATCAGAGGTAGCTGGAGCTCGTCGAGCAGGAACCTTCCCAGTTGCGCGCCGTTCAGGGCAGCACACAGCTCCAGTCTTGGGATGGACTGTTGCTTCTTCGGCGCCACTCGGGAACGTGCCAGGACAAACGAGACGTGGACTTCACCTCCAAGCTCTGCCGCTCTGACGTATGCCACGGACCCGTACGCCATCTCCGAGGCGTCGCAGAATACATGTAGCGTGATGACACTCCTCTCTAGGTCCGTGGAGGGAGGGAAGTAGCTCCGCTGCAGCTTGATGTGCTGGAGAGTGGGAAGTTCCTGCTCCCAGGCCTTCCACTTCTCTTCTAGGTGACGAGGCAGAGGATCGTCCCATCCTCGTTCTTGGGCCCACAGCTCCCGGACAAGCACCTTGGCCATCGTCGTGAAGGGAGCGATATATCCCAGTGGGTCGTACTGGCTCGCTAGAGTGCTGTATATCGTTCTCATCGTGACGCGTTGGGGCTTGGCAGGCTTATTGCGATAGCGTAGAGTGTCGGTCTGGAACTGCCAGATAAGTCCGAGCGTCATCTCCTGAGCCTCGTCTGGTGAGTGAGAGACCCAAGCCTCGCTGCTGGTCGAGGTGGCCTCCTTCGGGAGGTCTCTGATGACCTCCGGGTCGTTGCTGGCCCACTGGCAGATCTCAAATCCACCCTCCTGGAGATGAGCACGCAGGTCCTGGACTAGCTGACGGGCTTCCGTGGCTGTCTTCGAACTGTGGAGGCAGTTGTCCACGTAAAAGCTCTTATGGACGGCGTCAAACACTCCAGGAGGTGCCGTCTCCTGCGCGGCGTGAGTCTGTAGCGCATAGGTAGCGCAACAGGGGCTGCAGGTTGTCCCGAATGGTAGCACCTCCCACTGGTAGATAGAGGGGTCGGGGTCGCTCGGGTCCTCTCTCCAGAGAAACCTCATGAGTGGCTTGTCTTCCTCCAACATCCTGACCTGGTGAAACATTCGCTTAATGTCACCACTGACTGCGATCGGCTGCTGACGGAAGCGCACCAGAACTCCCAAGAGGGCTGGGGTCAAGGTTGGACCAGGGAGAAGATAGTGGTTGAGGTTGAGCTTCCCCACCTGGTAGCTACAGTTGAAGACCACTCGGTTCTTCCCGTTGTGGTGAACATTGTGGTGCGGGAGGTACCAAGACTCGGCACTCTGGTTCGCCTCGGCTGGCTCAAGCTTCTTCACCAGACCGGACTCCGTCAGTTTCTTCATCTCCGTTCGGTAAGAAGCAGCAAGGACCTCGTCCTTCCTCATACGCTTCTCAGTGCTGGTCAGACACTGTAGGACGGTTCGAGGGGATACTCGAAACTCTGGCATGGGTTCTCTTCGGAGTAGTGGTGTGACGTATCTCTTCACGCCCTGGACTTCGATACGCACTGTCTTTGCTTTAAGGAGGTCTAGGGCGTAGACGTCCTCCTTGGACCGTACGTAGAGCTTCTCATTCTTGTAGGGCGCAACGTCTAGCGTCCACAGCTTCTGGACGTTGTCTAGTAGCGCCGCATTCATGGAGTCCACACTGGTGTGAAGGCAGTTGATGGTCTGCACTTCTTCGGTGCGGACATGGAGGGATGACGTAGCTCTCCCGTCTCTATCTCTCCACTCGGTAGCGCCTTGGAGGGCCCACCCAAGCGCAGTCTTAACAGCCATCGGGCAGCCTCGTGGTCCTCTCAGCGGAGGACGGAGCGACACGATCAGTGCAGCGTTGTCCGAGCCGATGAGAAGGGTTGGCTCCGCTCCTTCTATCGGATGTAGGTCTACTCGCCGTAGGTGGGAATATCTTGCGCGTAATCTCTCCAGGGGGTAGTCGTAGCGGGAGAGCGCTAGCTGGTCTGCGGTGAAGACATTCTGAAGCCGATATCTATCCGACGGCCGCCCCGCCGGGGAGATAGAGAAGTTGATTCTCGCCCCGGTGACCTCTTTAAGGTCGCGACGTATCGTGCGCAGAGTCAGCTTCTCCTCAGTCCCGTGGAGCCCCAACTGGCGCACTGCCTCCTGGAGGAGGATGGTCCGTTCCGACCCGTCGTCTAGAACGGCGTACGTGTCGTACACAGCGTTGTTGTGGTGAAGTCGGACCTTCACCACCTTCAGTAGGACCTTGGAGCCGCTGCTCTGGGTTGGGTCTAGGTAGTAGACAGGGGTTTCCTCTTCCGGTGCGCGACCGGACCTAGGGCTTCTGGTGCCCTCCGTGGACCTGGCGAGGGAGACCTCGTGTAGGATGTTGAGGTGGACCTCCTCACAGCGGTTGCACTTTCTCCTCAAGGTGCAGTTCTTAGCCAGATGGTCGCGCCCACAGTTCCAGCACCTCTTGTTCTCCTCGAGCCACCTCTGCTTGGCCTCGGTACTCAGGTTGTTGAAGTCACTGCACTCATTGAACCAGTGCTCGCTGGTGCAGTACGGACATGGCGGTGGACCTCTCCTTCCCTTTTGAGGGGGTTGAGAGGAATCCTTTCCCTCAGGTCGGGCTTTCCTCTCTCTCCGAGGCTCCCCCTCCGTGTGCAGCACTCCTACTGGGCGTCCTCTGTTCGAGCTCGGCCTGTCCCAGCGGTCTCCCTTCTCCCTCTCCTTCTTCGGCTCAGCGTAACCCATGGCGTCTACGTTGGTGTCATGCACTTCCTCCAGTAGGAACTCCGCGAAGGCAGCCATGCTCAGACCCAATTTCTCGGGGTTACGAACGCGCTGCTGTCGCCGGAACCTCTCCTGCCGGAAGCGTGGGATCTTGCGGAGCAGCCGCTCTACGTTGGAGGTGCTGTTGATCTCGCTGGCGCCAGCTGGGCCCTGCGTCTTCAGCATTCCAACCAAGGTGTGCACGCGGAGCGCGAAGTCATCCAGCGCCCGTTCATCCTTGATGGGGGCCTGCTGTTCGAGGGCTTGCAGTTCAGCAAGGGCGTGGTTCCAGGGACGACCGTAGCGGGCATCCAAGTCGGCGAGCGCTCGGGTGTAAGGTGTCGGTGCGGAGGCATGGGCCAGAACCATGTTGTGGGCTCTGGGGTTCCTCACATGCTGAAGGAGAATCGCATATTTGTAGGACTCTGAGCAGGAGTCGTCCAAGAGCGTGTCTAGGCAGATGCGTAGTTCCACATACTGGCTCCTGTCCTCGTCCTTGAAGAAGGGGAACTTGGGTCCCTCCACCTGGGGAAACATCCTGTAGTGGATGATCGGGGCTGGAGTGACGGTCTGGGTGTCCGGCCTGCATGCATGTTGGTTCACTGGAGGACCTAGGGGTGTGCTACGCTCTTGGGGAATGGCTCCCCTCCCGGGCAGCGACGCTGGCTCCCTCTGGGCCGCGTAGCGGTCGGGTCCCTGGTCCTCTTCCTTCCAGGTGGTCAGCTGGGCCTGTAGTTGGACAGTCATGGCGGGGGTCATGGAGCCATCGGCGGGGGGTTCAGGAGATGGCACTCGAGAGGGCCGTGCGGATGATGCTCTGGAGCTACGGGCCGACGGAGCTCTGCTGATGCACACGTCGCGCATGGTCTGCATCACTTCCTCCATCTTCTCCGCGTGCAGTTGCTCTCTCGCCATCTGGAGGCGGTCGCGCTCCATCTGGAGGCGTTCACGTTCTAGCGCCTCCTGGCGCTGCCTCTCCGCCGCGCGTTCCGCCCCCTCCATCTGCCTCTCCGCCGCGCGTTCCGCCCCCTCCATCTGGAGGCGCTCGCGCTCGAACTGGATGCGTTCCCTCTCTAACGCCTCCTGGCGCTGTCTCTCCGCCGCACGTTCCGCTCCTTCCATCTGGAGGCGTTCACGTTCTAGCGCCTCCTGGCGCTGGAGGCGTTCACGCTCGAACTGGAGGCGTTCCCGCTCTAACGCCATCTCGGCCTGTTGGCGCATACATTCTGACAGCGCGGCACTACTCCCTCTGGAGTGCATGCTATCCGCCCCAGAGGCAGAACTGCCCACGGAAACCCTGGACCGGGAGGAAGCCACTGAACGGCAAGAGCTAGGTCTCGGGCGCGCCGTACTGGGAGGCAGATCGTTAAGGCTGAGGCCCTCCCTCTTCCGCCCGCAGGCGCTGTCGGACCGGGCCTCTCCTTCCTGCTCTTCCGTTTCTACGGCAAAACCCTGCTGTTCTGCCATCTCATCCGCAGGCTGGTGCTCTTTGATGGCTGTCTCGTTGCTAGCCACCCACGCGCCGGCGGACACCTCGGCCTCTCCGACCACTGTATCCCGTGGAGTGCGCTCCTCACTACCACTCAGTGAGCTTTCGAGCTCAAGCTCATACTCCTGTAACCTCGGAGGCAACCGCGGGACTCTCTGTGGTCGTGGCTCTGGCTCAGGGGGCGGAGAAGGGGGGGTAACTGTCTTGTCTGGTTGGCTGCGCTCAGCCATGCTATCACTACACAACCTATCCGGCTCGAAGGACCAATTGTAACCAGGGAGTAGCTAAAAGGACTGTAGAATTTAGGAAGGGCTGGTTATCTAACTAACTCTGAGCTAAATAGGCAGTGTAGGAGGATACAGGCAGGGGGCGCCAGCAACCCTTTAGACTAGCAGTACTATCGTTAGCATTAGCATTAGCATTAGCATTAGCATTAGCATTAACATCAGCTAACAGACGACTAAACACACAGCAACGGTATCCCATATGAACAAACACATTTATTTACACAACTGATATATACATCCCCATATATATACTCCCTCCCCGCCGGCCACACACACACTCAATCACTCACTCACAGTACCTAGCCTGGAAAAGGCTTATAGTCCCGGACTGCAAGGAGCGCGTTGAGGCCTGGTTGGAGCTCGCATGTGCTTCGAGGAAGGCAGCAGACAAAGGGGGGGGGGGTGACGTAGCAACTCGAAGGGAAAGGGGCTTCTTCGGAGTCCACGACGAGGTGTGAAGGGCTCAGGTCCGGGGTCCACGGTAAGCTCCGGGGGAGTCAGCGGTCGGTCGCAATCCACTCGTGGAGGCGACGGCTCTGTCCAGCTTGGGTCTCGCTTGGTCCAACGTCAGCAGCCGGCTGCTGGCAAGGCTGGCTAACGGGGACACAGCTAAACGGGCTATCACAGTTGTGAACTCAATAATCACTTTTCGGGTCTTCAGCTTCAGCACGGTGTGCGTTTTACTGACTCCGCCATCTTAGATCGACTTCTCGGTTTTCTCTGCTTCTTCTCACTCTCGTTCCTCTCATCACTCTGATTCTCGTCACACTGACGCACAGAGCACTTCCGTCGCTATATATACACCACCGAACCTAGCATCCGGGTCACGGACACACCCCGGATATACCACGTCATTAAACATATACATAAACATTACAGTAACAATACATACACCTTCATGAAACGTACAGGAATAGTATAGAAAATAATAAAGGAAATAACAGGGGCTGATTTGGGGAAACTAAACTGGCTCTAAACTGTGGGCCTTCATAACAGTCAGTATCGCGTAAGTTGGGTGGCAGAGAGTTCCAGAGGCGGGGAGCAGAGCGGCTGAAGGCTCTAGACCCCATAGTAGTTAGGCGGGCAGAAGGGATGACAAGTTGATTGGCAGAGGAGATCTGAGACTATGAATATGCCTTCATACTGAAGGTCTTAAGTCAAATGTTTCTATCTCAAGGAGATCTGAGAGTAAATTCAGAGCATAACTTACTTCTCATGTTTCAAAGATATGGGGAGCGGGGGGGGGGGGGGGGGGGGGGTGAAATTCCACTCAAGACTGGGTGAATAATTCCAAAAACTGTCTCTCATTATTGATGGATTTCATCTTTGCCTGTGATTAGCTGAAACAACATGGTTGAAAGAACAGCCAGTGAATAGATAGATTGCATGATTATTCCCCCCCCCAAAAAAGAAGAAATTACTCTGCGCCTAACAAGTGAAGAGCAAGATTGGCCTTTAGTGGGAGTCAAGGAATATATGTGTGCCTATCAGGTTGGAATGCAGAAACATGAATGAACATTTCAATAATTCACTGTAACAGTCTGTTTAATAGCCGACCACGAATATTCAACTTGAAATCATTCTGGGGGGAATTTATTCTGATAAGGCTGTGGTGGAGGACGTGGACAAGGAAGCCGTTTCTAAACGGGCTTCCAATTAAGCTGCAAATATGTTGCTTCTGACAATGAATTAGTATGTTTAATTGTAACATTCAATCACATTCGCCAATGGGAGATTTGTGCAGACCAATTTTTTTTAGCAAATTAGTCAGGGAGGCACATTCATATTTGACCAAACTTAACTTGTTATATATTTTACAGGCCCTATAAATAAAAGATAAAATATTAAACGACCAGGGAACTCATTTACTTAATATAAATTAACGGAATAATTTAGCTGCTAATTAACTATCGCCATAATAAATTATAAACAATCCTGAGCTTATGTCTTGACATACTGCTTATAGGTACAGAGGCCCTGACTTTTGACTAATAATTACCCTTACTATTTATTGATTAGCCTCATGCATGTTACTGGGAGGAACCTTCTAATGAAAAAGTTTCTTTAATATCAAGATAAAAATATGTTACATTTACATTTTTGCCATTTAGCAGACGCCTTATTCCAAAGCGACTCATAATCGATACATTTGACTAAGCAAGTGAATCATCAATCCACCAGTCGTAGCAGGAAGAGTAATCTAGCTCAGGCCAGGGGCCATTGGCAGTCGTCGTGATAGAAGAAGAAAGAAAGATATCTTTTTTCTTTTCTTTTTTTGACACTGGAGAAACAGTACAAGAGGGGGGGAAGTAGACATTTTGGGAGACACGGTATACACACAGTATAGGGGGAAGCAGGTGTCTCAGGAGACACAGTGCCGGGGGGTAGTAGATGTCTCAGGGGGAGCAGTTACCGATCCCCTTTCGGGTCCTTGTGTAGTCCTGCTGATGGTTTTAATGTATCTAACCATGTCTTCCTGCTTCCTCTCCTCTACTTTTGACTGTCTCTTCCTCTCCCAGCTAGAAAAGGATAGAGAAGAGGCCTAAAGACCCCGTCTCTCCCTCTCTGTCTCTCTCTCCTTACAGAGCTCATCTCCTTTCCCCCCCTTCTAATCGCATTGCTTATTCTCCATTGACAAGAGAGCAAAAAGAAAAGAGAAAAAACTTTCTAAATCCCATTGACCTACTTTGCCAGACATTTCAGTGGGAATTCATATTAATGCGAAACACTGGGAGAAGAAGTAGAAGAAATGTTTTCTCTTTTTTTCTCTCTCTCTCTCCTTCTCCCCATCATCACAACCCGATATTCTCATCTTCTTTCAGCTGGAAGCCATTGCGCACATCCCCATTCTGAGCCCGAGTGTGCTGCACATTAAACATAAATGCTTCGGCGTGGCATTACTCTCGCTCTCGTTGGAGTTTCCGCCGGTACTTTTGTTAGTGTCGTAAGAAGCGTGACATGAGGGTTTATAAAGCGCTTTGGACACTCTCAATACTATGCTGTCAAACACGGAGGAAGAGACAGATTGAGGGGATGAAGCTCGGGGGCCTTGAAGACAGGAACTAGAATTAGGAGGGACCGCAAAGGGAACAAAGGCACAGAAAACGGAGGGAAAAAAATGAACGAGCTATTCAACGTTTTTCTTTTTTTTGGTCCAGTTACTGAAAAAATGACCTCGCTGACTATCGTCGAAGCCGATATTCCCCCATGTTTTTGTGGCGGTTCTTCATGATCGGGGGGTTTCATAGACCCCCTTTAAAAAATGTAACACTTGTCGAATATTCAGCACTTCTGTGTGTGCAGTGTGCACAGTGGGCCGAGGACTGTTGAGATTGGTATTCAGGGGTGTGTGTGTGTGGAGTGGTAGGCCCAGTGGGGGTGGCAGAGAGACCCCCTGTGTGTGTGTGAGGTGTCCAATGAGCCAAGTGCCATCTCTCATGTCGAGAACAGTGGGAGAGAGAAAGAGTGTGTGTGTGTGTGTGTGCGTGTGTGTATGTGTGTGTGTGTGTATGTGTGTGTGTGTGTGTCTGTGTGTCTGTGTGTGTGTGTGTGTGTGTGTGTGTGTGTGTGTGTATGTGTGTGTGTGTATGTGTGTGTGTGTGTGTGTGTGTGTGTGTGTATGTGTGTGTGTCTGTGTGTGTGTGTGTGTGTGTGTCACACAGGAATACTTGCACCAGCTTAAAAATTAAAAATGAATATCTCCTGGTGATACTAGGCCTGACGCCAAGCAGAGAGAGACACAGTGTATATAGACGCTCCTGCTGTGTTGGTATGCAAACATCGAACGTGTCTACAAAAGAAGAAGAGGAATGCAATCTGCAACACACCGTCGAATCTTGTTCTATTACATCCACAACGGAACCACGACAACAGAAAACACGACTGCTTTTTACCAAAAAACATGATAAAACATATTTTGGGGGGGGGGAACGATTAGGTTAACTTGTGCAGGAGTATTCCGGAGTAAGATAACTTTTCAGGACCCATATCGTTAGCCTCATAGTATAATTGCCTACGTCATATTTGGAGCCAAATTGAGATATCTGCCTAACTCTACTCTCCTAACACTGCTGATTCACTGCTGTGCATTATTGCCTATGATGCCATCAGCCTATCAGAATGTCTAAATCACTATCTGCCCAAGTCATCTCTTTGACATTTTTGACACTACATACAAAGATGGCTCGGCTGACCAACAAGTGAAGCACGACTTAGGCGATTATGCTACGAGGCTAACAACATGAAAGAAGATCTTTTCTTAAACACCTCTTTTTTTTTGCAAAAGCCTTGCGTCCAAAGCATCACCGTGGTCGACCGCCCTCCTCTGTAGCCTCGTGCCAAAAATGGGATCCGTGTTAAATAAATGGAGGTGCTCTCGGTCCTCTCGCAGGCGAGCGAGCGCCCAGGGTGGGGAGCAACAGTGTGCTTGGACTAATTAACTCTAAGTGTTGTACGACATGCTCCTTCTCACCCACGTTGTCACTCAGGGTTTGAGTGGCGCTAATGAGAGAATTATCTAGCCCAGGCCTGGTAATGCATTCAAATGAACATCGCTGACCTGACCTATGAGATGGCTTTTTAATCTCACCACTTAATACCAATCAGAACCTGCTCATACACTACTCTCACTTTTTTGAGCCCTTGCGAATGCCGCCCGCCGTCCCCCCCCGTTTTTGGTTATTGATCTTTGGGTCCTGGGTAATTGTGTTTGATGACTTGGGCCCATTGTACCTCCAGGTAAGAGAACAGGTGCATTAAAGTGATGGTGGTGGGGACAGCGGGGGAGTGGGGGCGGGGGGGGTGTCGGTGGGTGTAAGTCCCTTATCGTGGGCATACAGTGTAGGATTAGGGAGGTTAATAAGGTCACAAGTTTAGGGCGAAATTCCGCGACGTGAGAAAGGGCTTTGCTCTGTTGTGTTGGATTAACATAATCGTTATCCTTTGGCTCCCGTAACCACGACTCGATTGTTGTGCAAACAATGTTCTCAGATGCAATACAAACGTTCAAAAGGGGGGCTGGGTAAGTGTAATAATTACCTTCTGATTTTACTAAATTAAGCATTCATACTCCCGGAAAATAAGCCTGCATTTTTAATTGCATGAAGGTATTGTCAGATTGTTTTTGCAAGAGAAAATGTGTCGGATTTCCCCAGCCAGACAGCGTTGAACTCAGCAACAGGAGGGATAAGGCCCTTCAGGTGTTTTGGGTGTGGGTGTTTTTGTTTTTCCAAGCGATACCGCCGGTAATAAATAGCAGATCAGACGAAGTTCAAGGCTGCTCACAAATGGTCTATACGTTTGCTGCTTTTTGGGGCTCTTTTAGTGTTATAAATCTCTTGGACTGTTTACAGTGTGTGCATGGGTGTCAGTGTTTGTGTGTGTGTGTGTGTGTGTGTGTGTGTGTGTGTGTGTGTGTGTGTGTGTGTGGTTGTTTGTTTGCAGTGTGTGCATGTGAGTCAGTGTTTGTGTGAGTGTGTGTATGTGTGTGTGTGTGTGTAGGGGGGGGCTATGAAGGTAAATCAAAGTTTCTTGGCCGTCAAACAACATCACAGGGAGAGGAGACGTAGAGAAGGAAGAGAACATCGCCGCCCCCCTGGAGTCACTTACACAAAAGGCCCCCCCACTTCTCCAAACTCATTCCATGTTTTCATATTGTACACAAGCATTTTGAATTGAACAGAATAGGGTGGCAATTAAAGGGGATTTAACTGGATTTGTGCAAGCGTCATACCATTGAGACAGAGAGGCTATACCTTGGGTAGCCAATTTGCTCTGGAACGTATGTTTTTCCAGTTTCCATTTAAAATTGAACAATGGTCCACTCTGAGACAACTGTCATCTTATGGGAGCTGGTAAGAGTGCCCACCCCACCCTGTAACATCAATAATGGGCAGATTAGAAAGGCAATTGTTATTTCAGCCCCCTTTTGTTTAGTGAAGAGCTTTTTTTTTTACACAGTGATGCACAGAAACATCATTCCCTCCTCATCCGCTTTATTCTGACACAAAATGTCATGCCGCCAGTGCACTTATGTTGGGAGAAAGAAAGATTTGAAATGCATTTTCCTTGCAGTTTAACACTAAAACAGCAATTTTCTTATATATCTTTGCACTCAATCAAATGTCAGGAGCCTCCTTTCATGACTTTTCCCAGATAAGTGTGTTCTACCAACCAGTATCCTTACATTTTCTAAATGTCATCAGGATAAGCTAGTATAAAGCTATTTTGCAGTTTTTCTGTGTAGAAGGCTAATTTACAAGGCGGCCAACTAGTGGTCGTTGTGTGTAAATAGCAGCTTAGCATTGTAAAGACTTTACATTGTAAGACTACCCGAGGCGGCTCTTATAGTAGGTAAAAAAGGCACAGCTGTTCTAGTGTTAAGTATGGCCATACTATGGCTAGAACGCATCTTCAGCCTTCAGCCTATAAATCTAAATAGACTACCGGATACTTTTTTCTCAATCCCAAATCAACTTCTTAGCAGATCTGTCGATCTGAGAGGATTGGATAGGTGTAAAAATGCCTATCTGACCCTTACAGATCTACTAAAAGGAGGTTTAGGTAGGGTCTATGCAGCGTGAAACAGTAGTTCCAGCTAGCCCAATTAAATGCATAATGCATATGTGAGCCCGGTGTTTTGCAGAATTGACTTCTCCTCAAGCAGAGCCTTGTCATTGGCTGAGAGTGACAATATTCCAGTACGGCTGTCATTGAGAGACATTGTGGAGGAGAGAGTTTTCTATGTGGGGCTGAAAGGAGGAGAGGAGGAGAAGTTTGCCTCTCTATCGCGACAAGCGGGCCATTGTCATGCAGAGCCTCAGGTAAGAAACCCAGTCGTCACTCATTCCTGTGACGGCCCGCCTCTATCTTCCCCTGACTGTGACTGATGACAGGTGTATGCGAGTGTGTGTGTGAGAATGTGTGTGTGTGTCATTCCGAGGGGGGGGGGGTCTAACCGCAGTGAGTAAGACGAGATGGATGCCCACCCTGGTTGGGGGCCTCTCTGTCGGAGGCTGGTTAAGCGGCGGAGGGCGGGCGGGCGGGCGGGCCCGTGAGAGAAGGGCAGCGGAGGACGCGTCACCCAAGGACGGCCGTGTGTCGCCGTGATGAATCAGTCGTGTCACATGGTCAGCGGGAACGGGAGCGTTTCCTGGTTGGTGGATGTGGTGGCAGTCTTTGGTTGGTGGGACGACATGGGGGACGACGACATGGGGTGGTACGAACAGATGTTCAGTGAGACGTATTGGGTTGTGCAGTCATACACACACGGGACACAGTCTGATCATTTGGTTCCGCATTTGGTCAGCAACCAATCAAAATGTTCGGTCTTTTCTTTCGAAACATGGAACTTGCTAGTCAAACCAAAATACTGCAAGGCAATGGATTGGGTGAGTAATCCCCACTGCTACCTAGTTAACTAGAACACAACAAGCTGTGTTAGTTGACTAGTGACGTGTCATTGATTTTCAACAACGCGGAAATGAGGACGCGTCACCCAAGGACGGTGATGAATCAGTCGTGTCACATGGTCAGCGGGAAACAGGGTGGAAACTACAGAGCGTTTCCTGGTTGGTGTGTGTGGCCGTCTTTGGTTGGTGGGACGACATGGGGTGGTAGGAGCAGATGTTCAGCGATACATATGTGACACGTTCTAATGCTTTGGTCCTCATGTCGGGATCCGATGTAATGATCGGACTCGAAAAATGTGAATACATTTTGCCGACATGCGGACCAAATGATCAGACGGTGCAATAATACACAATGAGAATGACCATTATCAAGATTGTCGAAAATGACAGAGAATGACCATGATCAAACAGACAATACAGTACAATCATACAGTACACAACCAGAATGACCGTTATCAGACAGACACACATCACAATCATCATTTCATACACAACCAGACAACCAGACACAACCAGAATCACCATCATCAGACAGACAATATATCACAATCAAACACAACCAGAATGACGTCATCAGACAGACAACACACTACAAGCGCTCGCAGGCTTGACTAGGACCAGTGTTGAGCAGCACAGGTAAAACCGAGGGTGAGGATGTTAGGTTAGCAACATGGCCACGCCCCCAGGAAGTCCCATCTGTGGTATCAGCACTTCCTCTCGTCCTCTGAAGGCCGAGCCCCCTGGAGGCCAGTGAGTGGACCAGTGTTTTTATTAATCACCTGCCTGGACCCAAACGGCCTAGGGCCCTCTAGTGGCCACATGGGGGCACACCTCACTGACTTGTCACTGTTGGTCCTCCTATCCTATCCTATCGTATCGCAAGGGCTTTGGAATGCTGATGAGAGCTCACGCACATTAAAATCACAAGACCGTGAGGTGGGGCTTGTGTGAACAATGATGTTGTTCCTTCATTTCATGCCGCTGTGTGTGTGTGTGTGTGTGTGTGTGTGTGTGTGTGTGTGTTTCCATAATATCAGTGCAAAGGTGTTTGTGTGTGTAGTAGTGTGTAGTGTGTGTGTGTGTGTTTCCATAATATCAGTGCAAAGGTGTTTGTGTGTGTAGTGTGTGTGTGTTTCCATAATACCAGTGCAAAGGCGTGTGTGTTTGTGTGTGTTGTGTAGTATGTTAGTATGTATGTGCAGGCATGCAGGCACACTGTGTGCATGCATATGCACTATCATGTGTGTGTATGTAATGTGCACGTGTGTGTGTTCTCACGCATCCCCCCCCCCCCCCCCCCAAGAATAGATCAATGTGTCATCATTGATGTTGTCCTGCCCTCTGCACGTGGAGTGAGTGGAGGGGCGGGGGGGGGGAACGAGGGGGAAGAAAGGCACACTTTAATGGATGCGATGCAAATGGCACCAGAGGACATCGGAATCAATTTACCTTATTGAAACAAATGGGAGAAGCTCGGCCAGGCAGATTTTTTTGGGCTGCCCCCATTGTTATTGTAATTAACCCCCCCCCCCCCTCAACCCAAATCCCTGACAACCCCCTTCCCTCCACCCCCCCCGCCCCCCCACACACACACACACACACACTCTCCCAACCCCACACTCGGTGACCCCTTGTGGGCTTGCCTTACCTCAGAGCCCTTTTACTCTAATGAAAAAAGCCCTGCTGGTAGGTAGGTACCATGTAGATGCAGTAATCGTGATTCATAGCCCCCCCCCTTCCTTGACATACTAAAAGACGGGAGATGAGATCTGCCTAGGGAAGCATTTAGGGAAGGGTATTCCGTGGGTACGCGAGCCCTATATCCCCCCGAGACGGTTTAGGGTCAATCCCAGGCATACTCTCATGTTGATAAACTCCAACAACGCCACACTCTTGTAATCCCAATATACAAAATGGACTTCCTCTCATTGAGACGACCTCGAAGGTAAACGACCAACCGACGACACACTGCCTATTTCATATAGTGATGTCCCATTGTCCTATTGTATTCGCCATTCGCCCCCCCCCCACCTACCCCCCCCCCCCCCCCCACCCCCAAAGTGTGATGTGGCCAGTCTAAAGGGGGCATTTGGGAATGGCTCGATAGCTAAAGGAGAGAGATGGGGGTCACAGTGGAATCAATGCTCCGAACAAACGACCTCAAGCTGCCGCCACACGAAGCCGGCCGCTCTTTGACAACTGAAACGATCTTTACCTAAAATGTCCTCCGTGAAAATGCCACGGGGGGCTACAGACCACTGAGCAACCTCTCTCCTCACCTGCTAAAGCCTCGACTGTATGCAAACTAACCCCGGCGTCGTCCTCGAGCGTAACACACCACGCTCGCCCCCAAAGCATTACCTAAACACAAAACGCATGCACCTGAGAATGTCAATTACCCCGCGCTCCTCGCCTCCTCCCTCGGCCTCCTCCTCGATTGATGGGCAAATTGGGATTAATTCAGGAAAGGGGGGGGGGGTGAGGCGTCGAGGTGACACAGTGTCGTTCCGCCCCAAAGAGAGGGGCCGTAGCGAGGAAGAGAGAGAGAGGGGGCAACGGGAAAAAACGTTGATTGTACCCTGTGTGCCGTTTTGCATAATCGGCGCAAGGCCGATGATGAAAACAAGTGGTGGCTTCAGGTGTGAGGCAGACACCCAGAAAATGAGCTTTTTTTTTTTTGCCCTTCCGTCGGGCCGCATAATTCAGGAGAGCCATCTTGTGGAAATGTCAGCGTGTGATGAGGCCGAAGCAAGGCAGCGTGACAGAGCGCGACGCCTCCCAGGCTGGGGCCCTCGCAGGCCCCGCCACGCCGACTAGCCTGACCTTGCGGGCCGGTGATGTATGCGGCCACATTTGCGTCAAAAAACGGACAAAGGATGCCTCTTTTTTCCTGGGAGGTTTTTGTAGCTGCCAGCTCACTTTCTCCCCCGGCTTCAGGTTCATGGAGAGGTGGCCAACATCTCTCAAACTGGAGGGTGTGTGTGTGTGTGTGTGTGTGTGTTTTGTGTTTTTATTTGCTGGGAAAATACGTAGATGCTCTCTCTCTCTCTCTCTTTCCCTTTTTTATATTTTTCCTTTTTAAGAATAGAGGTCAATTCCCCTCCCTCCTAGCTTCATTGTAGCCGCATTGTATTCCTCAGACAATGTCTGTCTGTATTATCATCGCCCAGCTCCACCCCCCCCCCCACCTTCAGAACAACGGCAGAGGACCATCTTTATTTGATTCCCTCTCTCTCTCTTTTAGAATACTGATTACAAAAACGGTCAATTTGAAAATAGAGTCGAATGTCCCCAAGGCCGCGTGACTTGTCAAATTGAAAAGGCACAAGGACGACTAAAGCCAAGTCGCCCCCCCCCCTCTATCCTGATATTTCCGAGGCGAGGAGAGAGAACATAACAAATTCCCCCTGTGCGTCAGGCGAGGCAAGGCGATGGCGAGGGATGGCAAGGCAGAGGGGGGAACCGGGGATCTTCAACATCTAGCCCTCAGCATTTATATCAGAAGGCTCCACAAAGCGGCCATGGATCACTCCAGTCGGCCGGTGTTAGCAGTATCAGGAAAAGCCATGGGCTGTCACCGAGTATGGGGCTTTCATATTTCACCACAGACAGCCTTCCCTTCTCCCAGCCTCACTCAAAGCACACGCAGCCTTTGAGGATAATATCTTCAAATCTCTTCCCACCATGCTGAGAGGCTATTTTTGAATATATATTTACTTCATTTTCCACCCCTTCTTTCTTTCTTTCATTCACTCTGTCTCTGTCTCTCTTTCCCTCCGTCTATATCCCTCTCTCTCTCTATCTCTCCTCTCTCCTGAACCGGTTGCTTTACTGCTTGTGACTACTCGTGAGCTTAGAATTGTAAGGTTCCATCTCCGTTTAGGGTAGTTCAGAGATATTGAGCGTCAAATCTTTGTATTTTATTAATTACTAACTAAACAATGTCTACATTTTAAAAAGAACACCACACAGGCATTAATAAACACCTAATGGATCAGATTATGTAAAAAACTAAATTTTGTCCAAAAATGGAGATAGAACCTTACGGATCTAACGTCACATACTGGGAGAATCAGCACGAAGTTGTCCTCAAAGCGGCTCATTTCTCTGTCAGTGCTAATCTACCAGGCCTTTGTTTTTCCGGCTATCGTCCTTCCTGATTCTGCTTTTAAAAGTTAGACATGGTACTTTTCCTTGTCTTGCTCGAGTTGCATACATTTTCCTCACCCCACCGTCTCTTACAGTGTAATTTTAACAATGAGTACCAGCCTGTAATTTTAGGCAGCAAGCAAAGCTTAAAAACATTTCAGCTCAGATAAACCTGGAAGGGCAGTGATCCAGGAAAGCCTTCGCCGCATTTGGAGTTTGGTAGAAATTAGCTCTGGCAGTTATGCTCTCCTATTAATATATCAGCCATTCTCTTGCCCATAGAAAAGGGCTAGAGCGTCGCCCTGCATGCAAACAAGAGTGAATAAATACTCTGGGCTATGAGAGTTGTCATCCAGGCATCTGCTGTGACTTTTTGCGTCCACGCGATCGCCCATTCTGATTAATCATAGGAGAGATGGAGAATGCCCTTTGAAGCACTCCAGACGTCTATTGCACTCGAAAATCGTCAGAGAAGGGCTCGTAATCAGATGGGATACAGGCTTTTTTCCCCCGTTCCCCGCTCCCATTTTCTCCCTCTCCTCGGAATACATTACCGGGATATGACTGACGGAAGCGACTGATATGGAGAGGTGAATTGGAGCGGTCGTGAACCCTGTGTCATAACCAAACAGCTGAATGATAATAAATAGAAGAAGGAAGAAAACAGACCGCTCGCTAAGAAAGAAAGCAAGCAAGGGATGTACACTTACACCCTTAACTTTAGCAGATAAAAATGCAGAGCACCATTCATCAATGTATTGGGCCTTCATGGCAGGTGCTCTAATCGCTGACCCATTATAAAGGAACAACGCGTGACCCTCAATGTATGTATCAGGCGATTGCTCCACACGTGGCTTGACAAGAGCTGTGTTTTATATTGCCATATGCACCATATATAGCAAAGCCGATGCTAGGAAGCTGCTGAGAAAAAGTAGCCTTGTCCAAAAACAATGAGAGGATGGTGATTGGATGGTGTGCAAAAGTGAAAACAATTCCCAGCCTATCAGGAGAGAGGTGTATCTTGCTCACACCTCACCATCCATTCAGATCCACAAAAGTGTCTAAATTAAGGGGGGCAAGGTGTTGTTTTGTGGCCTGCATATGGCCCGCATAATGGCTTTCCCATATAGTTCCAGTATGTCGATTTGAGCTTTCAAATAGTGCTAAACGGCCATAATAAATCGGTAGCGACCATGGAATGACATCACATGATGAAGAACATTCAGTGAAGTGCGCTGTTTGTTGGTCCAAACAAAGCGCTGGCCTTTACATACCTGTTTTGCGTTTTGTTTGTTCACAAGGATAATGCACATGCTCGCTGCTTTTAGAAAACATAGCATAATGCTATGATCATTTTTGGTGAGGCCAGTGAGGCCAGCGATGCCTAAAACGACACGCTCCAACCTTTAAGACCCAATGTAAATAGACCCAACACACGACCTTCAGGTCGGTAATTCATTCTCAAGTCATTTAAGTTTGTAAGCCAGACAAATTGTCCAGATCCTCCTACCGAACTAATAACTTATGTATTATATACACACACACAACAGATACGGAATACAGGCTGTATATCTACCTCATTCGTATTCTCTTTTCTCTCTTCCACTCCCTAACAGTTGTGTCTTGCACACAAATGTGAAGTTGTTGTCTTATCTTAGTCCCCTCTAACCACAGTTAAAAAACAGCTTCCATATCTTCCCATTTCTGGGCTATAAGCTGAGTCTTAGTGCAGCCCTCGGTTTACAGGGAGGTAAAAACTGCTTGGCTAAGCAGGGTATGGATTCTCCCTCACTTCTCTCAGGTTAGCCCCCCCTGTAGTCAAGGGGTTCTATCCTTGGCTATTACTATTTCTGATGATAAAAAGTAATAGCTCCATCCATATGTGTAGGAAGGCAGATCTCTCTGGGGGAATAGCTAGAGCATTGTGGTCATTTTTCTTTTCTGTTCAGTGTCTCTCAATATTCATAGGGGATGTGCGTGGGGGTGTTAATGAGTCTTTGTGGCGGCACCGTTTTCAGCTGGAGGATATACACACAAGCTGTTGAGAACAACGATATACAAATCAGATCCAGGTGTGGGCTCAAAGTATTCGAGATGCGGAAAAAACAACCGCGTACATTCTTCTACCATCTACGACGTTCTAACAAATCATTACATATCCGTAGCCGGATCCCTGAAGACACACAAAGCCGGTCAAAAGCTGATGATAATAATAAACAGGACACAATATTGATTCATGTATGGCTGCTCATACATACACCGTGATGGCATTCAATTTGGATTTACCTAGGCCTACACCAGGAAAAGCAATGCATCATAGTGAAGTAGAAATAGTAGAAAAAGAGAAAGAGAAAGTCGCAAAAGCCATGTATATAAGCTGATGTTGCTAATCCAGCCTGTGTATATTTATCAGAATAACATTTTGGGATAAAAAAAAGAAAAGAAAAAGGAGGAAAAGGTCAAAACATTCCTCCCAACCATTAGCTTTGACTAACTTCGCAATCGACTCTCTGGCAAACACGCATAATCCGCAATTCCCTTTCCCTGTTCCGGGGCAAAATGATGAGGAAAAGATGAAAAAAATAGAGTTTTTTTGGTCTATACTTCCTGACAGAGGCGTTACATCTGTCGATGAGAGGATGAAATACGTAGGACAGGAGAGAGAAGATATCCTATAAACATGTGGACGCAAATAAACAGCAATCTCGGAGCCCCTTAATCCTACAGATGGGCTTGGCGGTTGGCCTGTCAAACCGCGCGCGCCAATTTGAATGCACAGCGGGAACTCCCTCACTCATCAATTTTGTGGGGATCTTGTTTATTCCTTTGCCCCCATCACTCCATCCCAGCAACAACACCCCCCTCACAATAATCTATAATTTGTTCGTGTGCATGTGAGTGAGGCTGTTTGACATTGAGACTGCCATGAAGAGGAAGAGGAGGAGAAGAAGGAGGTATATGATGAAGAAGAGGAACAGGAGGATAAGTAGGACTAAATGCTAAACATTTCTGTAATTGATGGAGGGGGTATTTGAAGGTGCTATGTGGGGACTGTGGTTAGAGGGTTCGAGTTGTCGGCTCGTTGGCGCTTGCCAAGTGTGCCACTCAGTACCTGTGGAGTTCAGAGCAGGTGTCCAGACCAATATATCACCGCCTCAGTGGTAGGGCCAACAGAAGTCACTCAAGGAGGTTGGAGGCTGGAGGTGGCTGCCTGGTGGAAACTGAGAATGGAAAGACAAGAGTTGTTTAGGATAAATTGTTTGTAGTTGCCAAACCTGGCTCGCCAAAATGACCTAGTGGGCCACCATTACCATAGCTCTAATCAGAGGTTTCCTGAGTTACTAGGGTTAACTAAAAAATAAATATATTGTAGAATCCTTGTGGTAAAAAATATGTTACATTAGTCATGTCAGTTCTGAAAACAGTTTTTAAAAAAAACTGGCTTAACTTTAAAGGTTGTGAAAATACCACCACTCATCTGTGATCAGACTTTGCTGAGGTGCTGGAACTGAAGAGTATCAATAGAGTGCGAAATAACAGCATCCGCACACTCAAACACTGTGCAAAAAAAACTTGTTTACTGCGAGCTTTCGGTCATAGACCTTCTTCAAGAAAGCTCGCAATAACCAATTGCACAGTGTTTGAGTGTGCGGATGCTGTTATTTTGCACTTTATTAACTTTAAAAGTTAAAAGTTAGTTTAAAAGTCCCTGCGCTGTATGTATTGAGTCTACTTGTGTGTGTATTGAGTCTGCTTGTGTGTATTGAGTCTGCTTGTGTGTATTGAGTCTGCTTGTGTGTATTGAGTCTGCTTGTGTGTATTGAGTCTGCTTGTGTGCGTATTGAGTCTGTATTGAACGCGGTGGTGCATAAAGGTGGCTGGTCTCTCGTCCCCATGCCCTCCTTACCGTCCCTGTCAGAGTGAATCCCAGAGCCACCTCCGAGCCACCTGACCTCTGGCTCTGCCTTTTTAGAGAGCATTGATCTGCCGGTCACTTAGAGATCACAAGATGGCTCCCCCGCTCTCTCCATCCCGCCCACCACCATCCAGTTAACTTGGTTGTGCTGAGCGACAACAGCTATTGTCCTCGGCCCTGTTGGCCCCCCTGACGTGTGTTCTGTACGCCTGATGAGCACAGCCTTGTGTCGTCGTCGTCGTCGTCCCCCCCGCCCTGCCACGTCAGGTTTATTGTGTTTTTAAAAAAATATGTCCTCCTGTCCTGTCTTCAAAATAAAGCAACAAAACATGGTGACGAAACATCAGCTGGCCCCGTTTGTGCATGGGGGGTCGTGAGTTCTAAATATAGGGGGTGTTAATTGCTCCGTCCCCCCCCCTCATCTGTCCTATTCACTGTAGCAGACAAAGGCGCACACACTCTGGGTCTGGGCGCAGGACTGCGAGTGCCCCGCTGTGCCAGTTGTTCCTGACACCTTGGCAGTGGCAGGCTGACCCCCCCCCCAAGGGGAGGTGGGCATAGGTGCTGGCTAACGCCTGGCTGACTGATGGGGGCTCTGCCCAATGTGTGCGGGCACACCTCAAACACTTACTGCAGTAAACCTCCTGTCTGGTTATGTGGAATTAGGCTGTTCTGTCATGAAGATTCTGTTCTGTCTGAATCATGAAGATCCCAAAGGAAGGTGTTTGAAATGCGATTGAGCGACATAAGAGACTGTGCTGTAATTTCTAGGGGAATATCATTGAATTGTACATGCTGAATCCATAGAGTGCAAAATAACAGCATCCTCACACTCAAACACTGTGCAAAAAAAACCTTCGTTTACAGTATTGCAAACTTTCGGTCATAGACCTTCGTCAGGCATAAAGCAGACAAGTGAATGCAGTGGTATAAAGGGTTCAAACAACATCACTTGATTTAGCCGACGCACAACAACACACTGTGTCAAAAATGTCACCTAGTGGCTAGGCATCAAGGGAATTGTAGTCTTAGATTTAGTGGACCACGGTTCATGAGACAGGAACATCTAATATTTACTATATATATACATAGCAGAACAAATGAACAATAGAGAAATCCTACAAACACGCAGACATCAGGCAGTTAGCCATCCTATAGCATAGAACATAGAGCTGAATCCCCCCGCCAAAAAGGAAACAAGTTCCCCTGAAGTTCATAAAACATCGGTGGCCGGTCGGCGGTAAGTAAGAACCGTTTTTGTCACTTTAAGGCCTGGAAGTTCTCCTCCGAGTGGAGTCATAAAGAAAGGGACTGTGGGATGGGGCACACACAGCACAAAGCAATTCAGCATTCTAACGCCCTGTCACCGAGCTCACATTTCAAGCATTTTTTTTCATTCTCCGCGAGGGCTCCGGCAGGGTGTAAATTGTGTGCCGCTGTAATTAATCCATGTCAGGTCAAAAAACCAGCTGAAGTATGAGGTGCCTTTGATGATGCAATCCTTTTTTTTCTCCCGCTGTATTGTTTTGCATTCTCAGGGAAATCTGGGAGCCCTGAGGGCCTCACTTCTACAGTGCTTTCATGTTTCTAATGCCTACTAGCTTCACGTGCCAAATAGTACACATTCTACGCTTACAGGATAAAGAGACCAGGCTTGTGAGGAGTTGTTGTAACAATGGACCCCATGATTTAGTTTATGGAAATGGGACTTCAAAAGACAAGACCACGGATTCACCGATTCACCTTATTCCCCTGTCTCTGGTGCAACTATGTCACTGTTATTACCATCAAAATGTGTTTCCCAAAGACCCTGATTAAAACACATTACAGGTATAACCTATAATAGACCAAAACCAGGAACATTCATCCTTGTGTTTGTGTGTTACATACATTTCTTGGCTGATAGAGACAAAGTTAGCAGTGGAGAGCTAGCATACTGTATATTTACACTAGTGTAAAAAAAAAACTTCTAACATGTCTACAGTGTGTCTATAGAAGCCTCGCCACCGTTCTCAGCTCTACAGGTGTCAGGAGGATCCAGACCATCGACTGCCTCCATGAATCATTTACAGGGAAAGAGAGTTCAAATCTGATCGATCAGAAGGGGGGAGGGGTGGGGAACACTGTTCATTTTTTAAACAAGTGCTGCACAGGGGAGCTAACATGAATGTGCATGAGGTTGAAGTGAAGAAGTTCAGTGTTTGTTCAAACGCTCCCCAGCACTTGAAATGAAATCCACCTTGGAAATGTTGACGCCGGGAGAACTCTGACGCACGAAATGAGATCCCAGGCATCCAGACCTATTTTATCTACTCTCCAACATCTGTGAGCGTCCAACGTGTTTGGCCCATGCATAATATAAAGGTTTATAAAGGTTTTCCACAGGAATTCGGAGAACCATTGAGGAAAAAAACATCCTATGAAACTACTTCACTAAAAGAACAAAGATGAGTGCGTCAGTGCGGGTATTCCGAAGGGATTTTCTTCTTCTTTTTTTAACACAGAACTTCATAAGTTCATAATTGTGGGCTGCTGAACATTTCTCACTTAAGAAGTCAGACACCCAGAGAGATGAGAAAAGGAGGGATGAGGGAAGAAGGAGGGGTGGAAAGAACATGGGATTTGAAGTGTGATGGGCGAGAACAAGAGCAGAGGAATTGCAGCGTAAAAACTTTTCAGGCCCCATTTAGACCCCCGAACAGATAATGTGTTTCGCTTAGGTCTCTCAATGGATGAGGGATTCTTTCGGTTTCACTCCTGCCCCGGCATTCATTTAGACCTTATTAATCTAATTACTTGCCCAATTGTACATATTTAACATTTGCAGGGTTCCTCTCTCTCTACCCCACTTGATTATATGAAGATGCGCATGAACTGAGATACTTTTTTTACAATACCTATAAAGAAGACTGCTGAAGCTTGCAGATAAGGAGCTAAATTGCTCCAATTCATCACACGATTACACCAATTATGTTCCCTGGCTTTTTGGAAGGGCCTCAGATCACAGACCCCTCCGTCTGCAGCTCCCTGGCAACGGTATCCTTACCTGCACATGATTCCCGCAGGCGCTTCCGGCCCATTCGTCTACCCGTTGGGAGGACGAGGGGCCTGAGCTGACTGTCGGAGAGTTCCGGAGTTCAGATATTAATGCCTCGACTATAATTCCTCCAAGAACTCATCCGTCCTCCCGGTCGGTGACACAAGAGGTTTATATATATGTTATTAACGGCCTATAAATATTCACTTGGATGTTTAGTGGGACTACTTTGTGGCGAGAGATTAGTTGAAGACCATTCTCGCCTTGTCTGGCCAGGGGGGAGTGTTTTTTTATGTCTTGGTTTAACAGTGCAACGATTTGGCTAACCTTGGGAGATCTCAGATGATGGGGAATTAGACCTTGGTTGTGGCGGCGGATCTTTTATTCTCTGGGCTTTTCACGAGTGGTGAGGCAGAGAATGATAGGCTGCATGTTTAAAGCCCCCCCGTCCCCCCTCCCCGTCCCCGTCCCCCTAATCCTTCCAACCCCCCCCCCCCAGAAATAATGGGCCGGGACACAAGTCACAACACAGAGAGAGAGAGAGAGAGAGAGAGAAGATTCCACTTGCTCGTGAAGAGCAGAGCTTTGAACACAGCCATCGACGAAACACACATCCCCCCTGATTATTCCAATAGCTTTTTTTTCTGAAGAACAACCCAAAGCTGGAACAAAAAAACACAGAGAGGGAAAAAATCCACTACAGTGTGAGAGAAATGAGTTGTTTGACTCTCTCAGCAATATTTCCCTGAGTAAGTGCACGGCACCAGATCCACACGAATCCAAATTCTATCAGACAAGCTTTCCTGGAAACTACATCGGTATGTATACCTTCGCTCACCCAACGGAAACAAATTGCCATCGACAAAGTCTTGTCGTAGCTATACTCCTCTCTCTCTCTCTCTCTCACATAATATAAATGATATTCATGCAGAGACTCTGTTTTTTGAACAGACACAGAGAGAGTGTGTCTCCACTGTCTGAGCTTAGTTCATTCTAATGCACGGGGACAGGTGAGGGAATAGATTGGTAGCCTTGGGAGGATGAGAACAGCACCGTTCCCCGGGATAGATGGATTAGAGCAGTGTGAGGAAATGAATGATCATGGGTTTTAATGGCCTTTTGGCTTTCTTTCTTTTACCCCCCCTGTTCCTATTTCCTGGCTGGGGGAGAATTTACAGTGATGACATTTCCACACACACAACCAAGTGCTTGCCTTTTTGGCGGTTTCATATCACTCTTTTGTGACTTCATCATCATCATCATCTGAAGAAGAAGTCACATCGGTAAAGAAATAGGTCAAAGGTCAAACAGATCTATAAACGACAAACAAACGATGTTGACACAACCAGGAACAGGCTGAAAGATTGCATCGGTTACCAACCAACTCGAACGCTTTGTCGACACGGTTTGTGTGTTTTCTGAAACGGACGTACTACGATATACTGTATGCAAATATACTGTTGTGGCCGACCCCTCGTAAGGTTTCCCCCACATCTGGGCCATCCCAAAGTACATCCCGTAAAAGTTTACTACCCTAAACAGCAATGGTGGTCAACCATTGCCCCCTTTTTACAAGGGGTAGTTCTTCTACTTGGCCTGTCTCCATCTTTCCCCATCCAGCTGCCAGTTTCAGAGCTGCTATGCGCTTGTCTACGTGAGCAGAGGTGTTAAGAGGTAAGAACAAGGGAGGCATGAATATTACCCCGGTCAACGCTATCTCAAAATACAGCACGCCATAAATCTTCCCGTTTTTTTTTTTTATGCAGGAGCCGAATAGAAGTCAGCAATAGTTGAATAATACACTCTGCCATTACTTTATATGGAAATGTAGCCTTGGATTCTGCGGAATAATAAATGGGTCTCGCTCTTAATTTCTGTTATGATAAGTTCCATTCATGATTGCCTCGATAAGACAAAGATCTGTCTTCATTAAGGTTTCATGAGGGTCGTGGGGACTATTAGTGCTGATAATCCATTGGTTTGATTTATTTCTATTACATTTGTGGGCTATGTCTTTTAGAGATAGGTGGGAGAGAGAGCCAATAAAAACGATTCGGTTAATGTAAGATTAAAACCTCACCGTATTTGACTTTTTCCTTATTCCATTTTTTAGCTTAATAAATGAAAAGCTTTGATTCTTTTTCCTCTAAAAGAACTTCTATATTTTTTCTTCTTTTCACCTTTGCTTTCTTTCTTTAACATTCTCTCTCTTCCCCCCCCGCCCCCCGCTCGCTCGCTCTCTCTCTCTCTTCAATCTCCCTTTTCTCCCTTATGTCTTTCCCCCTCTCTCCCCCATCTCCCATTCTCTCTTTATGTCTTTCTCTCTCTGTCTGTCTCTGAGAAAACCAATGTTGCCAAAGGAATGCAATTTCATAGTAATACACACAACACCAAAAATAAAATAGAATATGAAAAAAAAAAAAAAAAAAAAGCTAAGAATAATAAAATCGTCTCACCTGACCAGGGTTCTAGGGGACTAACAAAGCAGGTTTAAGCCACAACTGGAATGAGTTAAGGGGGTCTTTGGCCCCGTCCGGCAGCGGGCATCTGTCACCATCAGGAGGACCCCAATGGCGCCCTCTCTGGCATGGGGGAGAGGGGGGATGGAAGGGAGCGAGGGAGGGAGGGAGAAAGATGGATGGGGAAGGGGCTAGCTCTCCTCGATCATCATTTCACAGGGCTTGGGACTGCGAGACAGCAGCCCCTCACACTGGGAATCACAACTGGCCGTGTGAGGACGGAGGAATGGAGGAATGGAGGAATGGTGGGATGGAGGAAGGATTAGGTTGTAGAAGGTGGGAAACCCATCTTCAAAGTGCAATCAACCAAGTGGGCTTATAGTCCCACTTCGAAATGACAGCTGATTTTTTTTTACTACAGTGAGAATGAATTGACTGATCTGATTGAGATTGTTATGATACAAGAATAGATTGTTTGTGGCCATCTTGGATGAAACTGAACATGTCACACTAAACCTGGTGAGAAACTGGATGTTTTTTTTATTTTATTCACTTGATGTGCTTCACAAAACGACACAAATTCATTTGTCAGTGAATGCATACGCGCACACAGAGGTGAGCACAAATCCTCACAGATATACAGTACACATTTCTCTCTCTCACACACACACACAACCACATTCACACACACACACACACACACACACACGACACACACACACACACACACACACACGACACACACACAACACACACAAGGCCACTGCTGGGACTGAGGAAAATGGGTTTAGGGAACCCAGGGCAACGTCTGTGGTTCCCAGTCTGAGCTTAGACACAGCCGCGTCGATAACTAATCCTGACCTTTCCCCAGCCCCGCAAAATTGAAAAATAAGAATAATAAGAAAAAAATAAAATAGATGGCGGATGCTATCAAGGGGCGCTGCTTGCTCTGGTGGGGGGGGGGAGCTAATGGATTCTGCACAGAGGGAGCGGAAATAGGGGACAGTCGGACGCTCCCTATCAGCCCAAGGTGAGGTCCCTTCACACAGTCAGACTTTTCAGTCGTTTCAGAGCCAAACGGCTCTATCCTGTCATGGAGAGGCGGTCACAGAGAGATAACTGACGGACGTGTGTGTGCAGTGAGATGGGGGTTGAGGGGGGAACTGATATTGTGTGTGTGTGTGTCGTCGGTCTTCCATGATATAGAGATCTGGAGATGGACCACCTGAACTGGTCTTAACAGGTAATTGGTGACCTATACACATCCTGATATTTGTGAAACCACTCTTCCGGGGCCTGCGTAACTTACCAGTTTATGCTTTGCAGGGAATAG
>NC_137687.1:10588843-10611343 GCF_963989245.1 Nansenia antarctica | reverse complement strand
CCATTATAAGTCTGTTGAAACTGCTAGCTTGCTCACAGAAGGGTGCATGCTTTTTCAAAGTATATGAACCGGAAGACACACTTATTTTACACTGATATATTTTGGACCATTTTAAATCTATGCCTATGCTCTAATTATGACCATTGTAAGTCTGTTGAAAGTGCTAGCTTGCTGTGCTGCCTCAAAGGGGATACTGTTCTAAGCCTGCTGGATTTACCTATTAGAGTCTCGTAGGTAAATCCAGTAGGTTTAGAACAGTATCCCTTAAAGCTAGCAGTTTCAACAGATTTAAAATGGTCCAAAATATATCAGTGTAAAAAATAGTAGTGTCTTCCGGGTTCATATACTTCATATACTTTGAAAAAAAAGCATTCACCCTTCTGTATTCACCTCCTTGAAAGCAATTGTTGATCCGACTTGACTCCATATAGGTTGAAAAGTACAAAATGAAATCCTTGTTTTCCCCATTCATTCTGTCTCTGGGTTATTGCAATGATTACTTCCCAAGGAGGGAAGGGAAAGGATTTGAAAAAAGGGGATTGGAACAGGGCCAAATCTCAGGAGAGCGTGTAAGTCGATCATATTTATCATGTGCAACTTCAAGCCTGTATCCTGGCTTATTTGTCGATGATGAAGGTCACCGGAATGACGCCCTCTAGTGGTAAGGTGTCCTTTTTTGCAGACTTTTTTTGTTTTTTTTAATGGAGTGTGTTGTGTGTGTTGCCTCCAGCTATCCACAGCATGGCTAATTAATTGGAGTAATTATTTGCTTAGGCAGACAAAGTGAGCGTTTTGTCTGCATTCGGCAGTTTTGAAAGAGAGGGAACATTGTGTCCGGATGAGGACACTGCCGAATAGAGGGAGTTAGCTAGCCAGGGGGAGGAACAGTCACATAGTGACAACAATGGTCACACTCACGCCGGCTTTCTGTGGCCAAGGTTTTGGGAGCCACGCGACGTTAGCTGGGCAGTGAGGCTTCAGATTAGAGTCGAGCTTCGGATGAGATTTCCTGACCTGATGATCATCATTCCCGTCCAACGTTTATAGCTCCAATACCTTTGACTTGTATTGCTTGTACCTTCCTACGCTTCCCCTTACTGCCTTTTTAATTTCCTCTGAGCGCTAACTGTGATACACTTGGAGCTGCAGTTTGGTTTTGGTAAGGTGCTTCATCAATACTTATTATTATAATTATGACTATTATCCGTATCCATGTACTCTAGTCTTGATTGCCTGAATGATCCAGACAATTTGAAAACCACCGGATAGTTTTTACACCCAAATGTACAGTTCTTTGACAGCCATTTCCACAGTCAAATTGACTGACAGGTCGATTCCAATTTCCTAAATGGCAAAAGAAAACGCCAACTCTGTGTAGAGCTGTGCCAAGATGAGATGAGGTGAGAAGCGTTGTGGCGCTATCAACAGCTAAGGTCGAGGGTTCAACATCCTCTGGGACCCCAAGTTGCTTTGGATAAAAGCGTCAGCTAAAATGGCATCAGTTATTCCAGACAAATAGTTCCTGAGAGAAATGTGAAGAAGTGCTTCTGGAGGTGTTGGTGAACAGGAGGCAGTAGTACGACTGGAGGGTCATGTTCTGGATTGTTCTAAGGGCTGTGTCATGGGCACCTCTCACATGAGGTGTGTGTGAGGACTACAGGGAGGACTGGAGAGCTAGGCATGCCTCTCCCCTGGCACACACACACACACACACACACACACACACACAAACGTCACATGCAGCTGGACTGCGTGATAAGCACTTAAGAAATCAAAGTGAGAACGGCAGGCAGGGGCTGGGAGTGAAGGGCGCAGATCGAGGGTGGGGGGGGGGGGGGGGGCTACCCGCCCAAGACACACACACACACACACACACACACACACACACAGTCACACTCGTACGTGCACACATGCACACAAACACAGACACACTCGTACGTGCACACGTGCACACACACACACACACACACATACACACACACAGACACACTTGTATGTGCGCACGTGCACACACACACACAGTCACCCTCGTACGTGCGCACGTGCACACACACGCACACACACATACCCACACATACTCACGTGCGCACGTGCACACACACACACACACGCATGCACATACACACTCACACTCACACTCGCACGTGCACACATGTACACACACACACACGCACACAGACAAACATACTGAATGCATACACATAAGCACATACAAAGACAACCCCCCCCCCACCCTCCCTCCCCCCGCTTTCCCCTCTCCTGGTTATATTGAACAACAGTCCTTCGAGCACCTTAAATCTGTTCATCTGTCAAAGTGTCAGAGTCTATGCATCATCCCCAGTCCTCGGAGCAGTGGGGGAACAAACACAGATAGCATCTCTGAGAAGCAAAAAAACAGGGTTTTTACCATATTTCATATAAAAGTTTGACACACACAAAAAAAACAAATTCTCCTCCATCAGACTGGTAACAATAGCTGTGCTCTGTGTGAGTTATATACCATGATAAACCGTGGAAGGTGAATCGTGCGTGATGTGACCGAAAAATCTCTCGACTTCATCGTGAATTCTTCATTGAATGTTAAACATCTGGAGCATTACTGACGCTCCTGTTCCTCTCTAACGCCAGAGGGACGTGATAGTTAAAGGCCATTTACTTACATGTGTTCAACGAACGTCAACAGGGCTTCGTTACAATTGTATTTCCTACATACGTAAAATGTCAAAAAACGTCTTGTTCCCTCTGTCCCCATGTCAGTCAATCTCCTCAAGCACATTATCACTGGGACAGGTAGGTTACATTTTGGGCATTTAGCAGACGCCTTTATTCCAAAGCGACTTGCAATCGTTACATTTGACTAAGCGAGTGAATCATCAATCCACCAGTCGTAGCAGGAAGAGTAATCTAGCTCAGGCCAGGGGCCATTGGCAGTCGTCGTGATAGAAGGTAGGTGACTGGTATGTGGTTGCTGTGTAGCCCCATGAGAAGTGGTTATCTATACTGACCAAGTATGCACTGCCAATGACATGTTATCCCACTGCACACATAAGGACCTGTGCAGTTCGGTACGGTCGATGCAAATGCAAAAAAACACAAACCATTACGAGGACAACTTATTTGCGATATTATTTTTTACAGTCACACACACACACGCACATGCATGCACACACACACACACAAACAAATAACTCGTTCTACGGGGATATGACTACATCAGCATTCTACGGGCCACATCCCCATCTGCCATCTCACTAACACAGGACACACCTAGGAGGCACGTTTGGGCACTGAGGTGTGTTGAGATACTACACGCTTCAGGGCGTCCGTGACCTTTGAGACGCGGGCTGTGTGTGTGTGTGTGTGCGTGTGTGTGTGTGTACGTGTGCATGTGTGTCGCATGCTTTCCATCCCTGCCAGCTATCTCTCCAGGGGGACGGTCGGTGTCACTGCGGACACGTATACAAGCGTCGTTCCGGGCGCTGCAATTTCTCTAATTGATCGCGGTGTCGTACCAATGCCGGATCCTCCTGATTCACGAGGCTCCGCTGTCTTCCGCTGACACGCGTCACCTTGCTCGGAGTGAACATGGGCTCTGAGGCATGCAGTCACGCTGTTGTGATTTGTCACGAGACAGGAGGTAGTATAACAGCATGTGATATCGAAGAGGATAGGTACTATCGTACGTACAGGACAACAAAAGCTTCTTGAGATTGTAAACTAACATGGTCAAGACATAATGGATTCACTGGTGCAAAAAGATGGGGAGAAACATATCTGTAGTCGAGAGATGTTGTTCTTTGTTGTGGTATTATCACAGTTAGATTACTGCCTGGTGGTCTGGTCAGGCACCACTAAAACACATCTAGGGAAGCTACAATGGGTTCAGAACAGACTCACCAAACACTTTATTAGGAACACGATACTAACACTGGGGAGGGCCTCCCTTTGCTCTCAAAACAGCCTAAAATCTTTGTGGCATTGATTCCCACAAGATGTTGGAAACATTCCTTTGAGATTCTGGTCCTTGATGACATGATTGCATCACGCGATGGATTCAGATCCAGTGACTGGGAAGTTCCACTGAGGAACACTGAACTCATTGTCATGTTCATGAAACCAGTTTGAGATAAGTTTTGCATTTAGAAGATGGGTACATTGTGGCCATGAAGGGATGCACATGGTCAGCAACAATACTCAAATAGGCTTTGGCATTCAAGCGATGACTGATTGGTATTAACGGGCCCAAAGTGCGCCAAGAAAACATTCCCCACACCGTTACACCACCTCCACCAGCTTGGACTGTTGACAGGAGAACAGGTGTTCCTAATAAACGTGTTCTGTGAGTGTATATCGAATAGTCCATGGATTGTTCAACATGATTATTGAAGAGGGTGATACTTTGTTTTAGTGTAGATTTGTGTATTGTGTTAGGGGTGGGGGGTCATTGTTGTCACTGGATGTGTCTGTCATTGTCACTGCCTGAGATGGTTTGGTTTGGTAACGATGGTCACATGATCACCTGGGAGGACTGGGGTTTGGCGCATTTGTGGTTGGCTGTGACTTCGATTTGATTTGATTTGATTTAGATTTAGGATCCCCATTAGCTGATGCAATGCATCATGTAACGCAACGCTTCCTGGGGTCTGCACATAACTTTAAAAAAATAAATAATTATTAAACCTTTATTTAACCAGGTGACCTCGTTGAGATAACGAATCTCTTTTCCAAGAGGGACCTGGCCTTGAGGGGCAGCACAAGGACACAGTCATACATTCAATACACAGATAATAAGATAAGATACATAATACAAAATAACAAGAAATGATGGGCGGGCACAGATACTGAATTAAAACACACTGACTTGGTGCCCATGGCCTGTGTACTGGTTTGTGCTGTTTAAATAAATAAACGCCCCATGGCTTACCCTTCTTTCAGTCTGAATGTCTCCTCACTGAAACCTCAAAACCGTGCGCCAGTCCTTCTCTCTCTCTCTCTCTCTCTCTCTCTCTCTCTCTCTCTCTCTCTCTCTCTCTCTCTCTCTCTCTCTCTCTCTCTCTCTCTCTCTCTCTCTCTCTCTCTCTCTGTCTCTCTCTCTCTCTCTCTCTCTCTGAGATGAGTGTGTGGTTGAAGCTGTGGTGGCGGTGGGGGGGGGGTGGTTAATGTCAGGCCAGGGCATGATCCGCTCTGAGGAGTTGATTTGCTCCGGCTCAGCGCTCGAGAGGCTGATTAGCATTCCGACGAACCCCCGCTCCCACATACTGTACTGCACACCACCATACGTCTGACGCCATCCCTTCATCTCCCTCTCTCTCCCTCCTCCTTACTCAGACAGTCATTCCCCACCACCCACGCTAATAATGAGGCCTACAAATATATGATGAGATATCCCAGCCATCCTGGAGCGACTCACTTGGATTTAGCTAAGTGCTGCTGGTGAGTATGTAGTTAATTATCAAAGGAGGAAATAACCCAATTTCTCTCCCTTATGTGAGTTTTACCTATAGTGACTATGCACTGCAGTGCTTGGTTGGTTCCCTTGAAAACATACTGTACACGCAGACATAGGTGTCGGCTGAGGCGACTTTAAAAACAGTCACCAGTCTCATTGGGATGGCTCCCAGTTTACACGGGCCTGTTTCCAATGACACTTTCGGCATTTAGCAGACGCCTTGTTTAGCAGACGCCAAAGCAACTTACAATCGATACATTCGACTAAGCAAGTGAATCGTCAATTCACCAGTTCTAGCAGGAAGAGAAATCTAGCTCAGGCCAGGGGCCATTGGCAGTCGTCGTGATAGTACAATTATAAAAAAATAGACACTGGAGAAACAGTACAAGGGGGGCAGTAGATGTCTTAGGAGACACGGTGTAAGGGAAAAGCAGGTGTCTCAGGAGACGCAGTGCTGGGGGGTAGTAGATGCCTCTTCCATCTCACACAATAAGACAGTGATAATGATGGGTGTACCTAGACGTTGACGTCGATCGGTGACGATCGGTGAGAATTAACCAGATTTCTCCTCATTGGGCTTGAGACTAATGATAAACCCATCTTCCCTCAAAAGGGGGCTTCCTCCCGAGTTGAACGTCAGGTTAGAATAGTTCAGAATAGCATAGTTCAGAATGATCTATGCTGTTTTTTTCCACCACCAAATAGGCAATGGAATACTGAAATGACAAAGTAATGCAGTGGAATGAGAATATCTTATGATGTTCGAATCGTGATTAAATATTGAATATATATCCAAATTGAAAACAACTTTGGAGTTTGTTCAGAATCCAAGTTTGGTGGTGAAATCGAAAACGAAGAGAATAATGAATGTACTGTTGTTGCTTTCACACTGCAACATAAATCATTTTTTGAAGAATCCTGGTAAGCCTACTATCAAATCAAGTTTTCAACTTGCTTTAGAAACCTTGTTTGTGTTTCACATGATGATAGTAATATATCAAACATTGATAAACGTCAGCGGGGCTACAAGGACATCATCCAACTCATTTTACATTCGTGTCCCGGTCCTAACGTTAACATTTGATTACATGACACCTCAGTGTCTTTTATATGATCTGTTATCTGATGAGCAAATTGGTCTTCATTGAACAAACCTGGGAACAAACTTTGGGTTTATTAAACGCACCCCAGGTGATCAATACCCGTCAGACTGGATCAGACAAGCCCAGAGAGCTACTGTAACGAGCTACAGTGTTCAGAGATTACGGTTCTCACTTTATCAGAGGAACTACACCTGTGTAATGTCTTAGGAGCAAAGTGCCATTAAGGACAAGTAAGAGAAGAGAAGAGATGGGGAGAGAGAGAGAGAGACTTGTTCACAGCATCGATACTTCTTGATACTATCTTTCGAACCCACCCATCAGCGTGTCCTTTGACAATTGTGAACGGGTTGCGTGATGACTGTGAAATAATCATAATAAAAAGTATGAATTTTCAAACGTCAACCGCCAGGCAAAGTGCTCGATCATCGGCGCTCAACCCGCTAACCCCCGAGATAGGCGCGCGGCGACGAGTCCCGCGTTTCTAAATCACATAGCGGCGTCGCTTTATTCTTTCATACATCAAAATAAGAGAGGAGTATGTATTTTGTCTGCAAGTGTATATTTACAAATGAGCAGTTTTAATTTAAAAGAATGACCCAATTCTTCTCCCAGTGTCAAAGGCATGATGACTAATGCGTTGCCCCGGAGTCTGCGCTGCAAGTGATTGGTTTTCTATAGCATCAAAATCAGAGATTCATAGATCATGATAAAGTGGTTTGGCCTGGACCTTGCTTCGTTAATGACTCCGAGCAGGGCCCCCAGACTGGGATCGCTTGGAAAAGAAACAGATTTTTGCTCAAATATGACTTGATCAGTCAGTAAACTAATGCTGCTTTGAGGCCATTGTGCAGCCTGTATGACAGCACCAAAAACGTGGAAAAGGGAACGTTTGTTTGTGTGACAAAACACAAGGCACTCAGGCAACTACAAGGTGATCTAGTGGGAGAGGTAGGTCAGGAGGCGGAGCCGGCGTGATCTAATGATCGCAAGGTTGGCAGATCAGCGGTTCGAGCCCCGGCTGACCACATGTCGAAGTGTCCTTTGGGCAAGACACTGAACCCCAAATTGCTCCCAATGAGCGGGCCGGCCGGCCGGCGCCTTGCATGGTAGCTTGCCGCCATTGGTGTGTGAATGTGTGTGTGAATGGGTGAATGAGAGGCCGTTGTAAAGCGCTTTGGAATAAGACGCTATATAAGTCAGTAAATGTGTTCAGGTGCTCCTGTTAAGAGAAAACTTTTGTGGTTTGGAACCTTTCCCCCCCCAAAAAAACGGCACTGTCTCGTCCAAGCAAGATGTTCGTGCAGGTCTTACATGACGGTGGAACCTGAGGGAGAGCCCCCTCTCTGAGATTGTGCAGAAGTGTGGTGGAAGGACCACTTTTAATGCCCCTTTACTCTGACATTTCTGACTGGCTGTTTCTCCTTTTTTTCCTTCCCTCAGACCCGCAGTATAGCTTCAGTCCTTGAGGCAGCCCCCTTGGTCCCCTTCACCTCCTGTCTATGTGGGTTTTTAATAGACCCCCCACACACACACACACACACACACACACACACTCTTTCTCTCCCCCTCTAGCTCTATTTACAGTTCCTCAATGGCCCTGCCAAACCAGGGGCCCTCAAATTGGGTAGTTACGGGCTGAGAGTGGAGGAGCACATTTTTATCACTAGATATGCCCAGAAATCAATGTGGGTTCTCCAATGACTGTCTCTTTATGGACAGTCAGGGAAATGCAAGAGGGGAAGGGGGGAGGGAGGCAGTCGAGTGATTGAAGGCCTTCATTTTCTAACCCTCCTTCCCTACCAAACTCAAAACAAGACGTTGGCACTGGGGGCGCCTTAAGCACAGTCTTCATCTCGGAGTGCGTTTTTGGAGACAGATTCTTTGCCATGATGGCTTTGCATAAAACTACAAAAAGAAACGTATAAAGACAAGACGACTCAAGCTTCTAGCATACAAATGATGGCTCTCCATACCTGCTACTCTATGTCAGTATGAGTCACCTATATATATATATATAGTATATTTGTACTCACACACACATAGACCTGTGTATAGAACCTGTGTGGATATCTGTCTTATTGCACACACATTCATAGACCTGTTTTGTCTGTAAAAGTTCGGCCTTTTCATTGTCTCCAAGAGTCAAAACAATTTTTATTTATTTGTATGAATTAGCATTCCTTTGTCCTAGAGACCACATGGTCAAGATGGCCTCCCTTCCTGTGACCTGCCCCCTGCCCTTTGACCTGAGTAATACTGTCCCTCTTTTCACACCCTGACCTGTCCTTTGTAAGGTGATAGGACTGTATAGGTGCCTTGTCATAGACTTGTATTAGCATATCACTGGGAGTATAAATGTGTGAGGTAAAGAAAGCTCTCTCTCTCTCTTTCCCACCCGGCTGACCATTCGACCAGAGCCCTCTCTATGACATCAGAGCCCTCTCTATGACATCAGAGTCCTCTCTATGACATCAGAGCCCTCTCTATGACATCAGAGCCCTCTCTATGACATCAGAGCCCTCTCTATGACATCAAAGAGGAAGGCTGTAAACTGTATGTAACTTTGATTGAATAATAAATAGTCTATAACTTAGAAGCTTAAAAAGTACCTACAAAAATATCCTACACACACACACAGTGTGGTGGGCTTGGCACGACTGATTCAATCATTAGGTGCACTGCATAATGCCGAAGGGAGAAACTATGCAACTGTTGTACTTCGCACTGACTCAACCGTAGCCCTGTCTTTATTTAGAACGCTTCCTCCCTGGCCAGGCCCAAGGTCATTGCATCATGTCTGGGACTGCCAGGGGAAGTAGCCTATCAGTCATCAGGCCTAATGAAGGGGGGGGGGGGGGTGGCAGCGTAAAAATAGACGCCTGATGAGTCAAACCATAGGCTTTTCACGGACAATGCCAGGGTTGACACTTGGCACCGTGCACCTGGATTATCTGTCTGGTACAACTGTCCTGTCTCCAAACCCAAAGGTCCTCCAGGAAAGTAATTTAACTTCATGTCAGGTTATTTTTCTCTTTCAAAGTGTTTGTTTGTGTAATGCCGGTCCTGCTGTTGTGCACTCAGAGTGCTGAGTGTGGGCGAGTTGGCAACACTGGCTTTAATGAGAAGGTTGACTAGAAAAATATAGAGAGGCCGCCTCGATTTGATGCACTCAGAACTATTTAGTGTGACAGTCCCCCAGTATGATTTTTGTTGTTCCTACATTCTGAGGAGTTTCTGTTTTGAGACCAGGGGCAGAGAGGCCGAGCCTCATTCAGTGGTCTCGTTTCCTAAAAGCTACTTTCATCATAAGAGGCCACGTTAGTAACGTTATTTTTTAGACTGTTTCCTATTCCCCAAAACAATACTAACGTTCCAAATGAAAAACGCTTAAAAGTAAAGAACAAGCTTGCCACTTGCGACGTCCATCCTTATATTTCAAATCATGAATTTGTGGATAAATTACTAATTGTGATAGCTTTTGGATTTCATAATGTGAAATCCCCCCCGCCCAAAAAAACACTTTTTTGACAACAAAGTAAACCAGATGTGTTGACTATTCTAGAAGGTTAAACATCGACTATTCTAGAAGGTTAAAACATTGACTATCTTATTCACATGTGCTGCCATAGGTGTCAATAACATCTCCAATAGCTCCTTTAGTGTCAGTATTGGGGGTATACTTCCTCATGTGAAAACAGAAAAAGCTCATCTGAGTGCAGGGTTTTCAAGCCGATTGATCATTCATATTCCATAGCTCTTTCTGCTCTTATGAAAAAGACCACAATTGACAAAAAAATCGGTGACTGAATTCGTGGCCATAAATGTGTACAATAAAAAAATCATAATATGGAAAATAGTACTACTGCAAGACATTTTGGGTTTTTTAAAACACAGTCTCATCTGACAAGTCAAAATGAGTCTCCCTGAGGTAGAGACAGACAGATGGTGGATCTCCTTATAGAGTGGGTACAGGCTTAGCATACCCACCAGCCTGGCTAACCACACATGTTCCCTATGCAATTAAGTCTATCTGACCCCTCCGAGCCCCCCGTATCAGTGGGGGTGTTTCCGTCACGTTTCCCCCATGCAGATGCTAACGCTAGAACGCTCCGACGTTGGAAACCGCTCCCGGCTCATTGTCACACTGAGCACATATGGTCACTCCCGTGTAAAAGCCTGGTTTTGATACCGCTGACATGTTTAGAAATGGTTTAGAAACACAACGTGCGCTGCTGGAACGGTTGACGGGAGACCTAGACTGAGTTGACTGACCGTCCGTATGGCGAACAATAACTGGATAACGTGCTGTACGTACTATGGGGTCATCCCTATGTTCCCACAACCCGATGGTCCCACATTTTCTAATATTTCATAGGTGACGCTTTGTACACAGTCGCAATAGCCAAATGCACAATTAGAGATTTTCATGAAATTAGGGTTCGGGTTAACGTTAGGGTTATGGTTATGGTTAGGGTTAAGGTTAGGGTTAGTTAGATTAGAAATGTGGGAACATCGCTGTGGGACCATCGGGCTGTGGTACCATAGACACGCGGGTCCCCGTACTACAGTGCGTCTTAGTGAGAACCAGGTCAGCTCCGTCCTTCAACGGCTTGAATCGGTATACGGTCTTCATGGTAGGGATCTAGGGATCGTTCCGACAGAATAACGTGGAGAAATGAGAACTGATATGTGAACTCATTATTGCCAATAGAACATCAGGCAGAATAAATAGCAGCACGCAGATGAAACGACTGCCTCGGAGCCTTCCACTCTGCAGGCCCGATTCCACCAGAATCTTCTGAGAAATGGTGGAGGGAAAACCCCCCAAAACGTCTGATTCTACCTCTGAGGCTCTCTGCTGCTGCTCGGAGTCAGAATACAGTATCCCTATCTTAATGATTATGATTACAAATCATCTTATGATGTTCTGATGTCACCGCCTGGGAGAAAGAGAGAGAGAAAAAAAAAAGAGAGATTCATGGGAGTTTAGCTGCCAAGCACGTTACTCCTGACGATAATGTGTGGCAGAGTAATAGAAGCAGCTGTAGCTTGCTGTAGAGCTTCCAGTCGCCTCTAATGGATTAAGGAAATTCGGCGTTTGTCCTAACATTTGTATGGGTGTTACGCATGGAGCAAAGAAGCACGGGTGTAAAAAAAAACAAACGGCTTAATATATCAAAAACACAACCTGATTTATCACCCTGGGATGAAAACCGAACCCCCTTATGAAACGGTCTTCGTACGCCTTTGCCCGCTATTACTGTCATGTGATTCATTTCAATGTTATGGGTGATTACGATGGGGGGGAGCCCTGCATGTTCATATATTAGCATGCTTTGAATGCGCTCCGGCGCCTCATGCCTCATGACTCCCGAGGAGAACGAGGATGCCGCCTCGCCATGCGACGCCACGCGAGCCGCAACAGGACCTGTTCCATCACCGTTAAAGTGACGTAGTGTAATGTTTTCGTCCAATCATCATACCCCATCTGTCTATCTATCCGTCCGGCGTCAATCCATCCATTCATCAATCCATCCATCCATCCATCCATCCGTCCGTCCGTCCGTCCGTTTGAGTCTGTTTTTCTGTCGGGGCCTATCGGTCCATCTATCCAATTTGGAATGAGAGAGGAGCTTCTTGTCTCCCATTGTCTGAGCAGCACACCTGCCCCCCCCTCTCTCAGTGGTTAGCAGTACAGGAGCTCAAAGAGCAGCCTGGTTGTCAGTCTCTTTGTAAATTGCTCTGGTTCCCAGGGACCTGTCCGACTGGATGGCCAGGGTCAGGCTGGAGTTTATCTGCTCGCCTCATCCAATTAGGAAATGAGTTAAAACCCCACAGTTACACTGTGGGGTGAACACACACACCGACACACACACACACACACACACCGACACCGACACACACACACACACACACACACACACACACACACACACACACACACACACACACACCTTCAGGAACTATCCCATCACTCGCAGTATTTCTTAATTTAGATCTTGGCCGGGATAACCGGTCAAAACACACACACAAACATAGAGATGGATAAATAGACTGTCTGTCTCTGTATTTCCTCTCTTCCCCTCTGCACACGACACACGGCACAGATTGAGTCTGCATCTCTCACACACACACACACACACAGACACACACACACACACTCACACACACGTCGGTGGCTCGTCGCAGGAGTGGACAGGCCTTTGTGAGATAACGGGCAAACGCGGGCTGACAGGCTGGGCCGGGCCATTATTGAATTGCAGTGAAGACTATATTACTTTAGAGTGAGATAAAAGACTACATACAAGACGGATGGGCGGGGGACATCAAACAAGTGTGTCCGGATTGTGCCATGAGTAATCCCACTGAAGGCGGCGCTGATTTCTCCCAGGCCAGGTGCTGCCGTTTCTCCTTGAATAATTCTTATGAGGAAAATCCGACAGGAGGCTCCGGCTTTGGCCTTTATTTCTTTCACCTCTTTCTGCCTCTTCTTCTCCCTTTCTCTATCCTATCTCGTTCTTTTTTCTCGTCCCCACACTCCCTCTCTCTCTCTCTCTCTCTCTGTCTCTCTCTCTCTCTCTCTCTCTCTCTCTCTCTCTCTCTCTCTCTCTCTATCCTTCCTCTCTATCTCTATTCCTCGAAGAATCACCATTGCACAAAAGCAAGCAAGTCTGATGTTATGATTGGAATTCTTCAAAATCGTTTAATTTCACGTTGTGTGCTCTTGGCCGGAGATGCTTGCGTGGTGAATGGAGGAGGAGGAGGGACCGCCCCCCCCCCCCCCCCCCCAAGGGAAATTCATGTTGTAGTGTTTGGCAAGGGCTGGCCTCGAATGCAACACCACCGGTGTGAAGGCATCTGATTTTGGGAAAACATTTGCTTGCCTTGTGTTGTCTACCAAGCTTGTTTTGCAGTCAAAACAAGTCCTTAATCTCTCGTGTGTGGGAACATGACTACCAACAATGTTACCACATATTTGAGAGCACTGGGGGAACGCTTTGAGTTTCCAATCGTATCCGAAAGGTTCAACATAATGTTCTGTTTAAAGTCGTTATCATTCCCCTCATGAACACAGGAAATTAGGAACAAAACAATGCTATAATCGCTCTGAGGAAAGCATCGGGTGATAGTATCCTCCCTCCTCTCTCTTATCCTTCTTACCTTGCTTATCCATCATAGGGGGATAACAATCTTTTTGTAGCTCGCGGTGCTAAATGGCATTGGATTTGACGGGGAATGCTGGCACGTCATTAATCAAACATATATGCATGGAAATCATCCGCTACACACCCTGACATAGGTTACGCTCAGGTGGCAGACGAAATAAAATAACTGAGGTGAAAAGAGACTTCGACACACTGAGATCCGATACAATTCCGATGGAGGTCTAATAACGAATACCCCGGTAACATAAATCCCAAATCTGCATCAATAAAACATATAGTGCTCAGTGATATGGGAAAAAATCTCTCTCTTTTCTACACTCGGGAACATTTTGTGGCATTCTAGGTTTCCTGGGTAACTGGGTGGTGAGGATATGTGACACGGTCTGATCATTTGGTCCGCATGTCAGGATCCGATGTAATGATCAGACTTTTCTTTCGGAAAATGTGAATACATTTGAAAATCAATGACACTTCGCTAGTCGACTAACACAGCTTGTTTTGTGAGCCTGCTGACAATGTAAAGTAGTGTTCTAGTTAACTAGGTAGCAGTGGGGATTACTCACCGAATCCATTGCCTTGCAGTATTTTGGCTTGACTAGCGTTGTTTGTGAACAACGTCGAAACGTAGTTTCGTGTTTCGAAAGAAAAGTCTGAACATTTTGATTGGTTGCCGACATGCGGACCAAAAGACTAGAACGTGTCACATTGCAGGCTGCATCCTTAAGATAGCCACTGGTAACAGTATGTAGAGTGAGAGGCAGAACCGACGTCTCCTACTGACTATAGTCACACTCCCTGACGAATTAAAAAGAAAAACAGTTGCGGACACGTATAAGTTCCTTTATGAGGAAATTAGGAAGTGATGTCATGTGTAATATAACTTTCAACCAGCTTTGTTGTCGGTTCTATAGAAATGCGGATTGGTCGCTGTACCCAAATAAATTGAGTGCAGAGAGAGAATAGACATTTGGCTGTCCCAGTGGGCATTCAACAACAACAACACAATACATTTGTTGAAATTCGGAATGCACCCTCGAGAGAAACAGATGCACCAAAACGCTCCTCTCCTCTCCTTTAATTAATTGACTTGCCCATTTAATCCTCAAGTTTGTTTCATTGATTACGAGCCCAATACGTTATGACCGCTGCGCTGGGATTGGGCGAATAAACATTGGTTTCTTTTCTCTAATTAAAAAAAAACCCCAAATTGCCAAATATAGTGCCACACACACATTTGAGAGTTACTTCTCTGCTGTCGTCAACACTTTCCGACGGGGAGGTTTGGGGGGTAGACGCCGAGACTGGGTTTCCATTGTCTTATTTATCCTGCGAATGTGATTCACAACACGATAATAATAATTAAGTGAGGTTATTAATTTTTAATGAGAGCCTTAAATGGGTTGCCCCATGGGCCTATAACCTCTTGGTTTTAATTAATATGCGGTGAGTGCGCATTAGGCTTTCAATTAGAGTGGGGGGAATGGCCGTGCAATCACCAAGTGCTTTTAATCCATATGCTCATCAAGGGTCCGAGTCATGGCTTTTTAATCAACCACTCCAGAACCCCCCCCCCATAATAGGGGGGAAAAAGAGCATCTATCAGTCATTTTGCTTAAGACTATGTAATAGATGGAGGGATTTTCAACTTCCAAGAATGCTCTTTTAATGAGGTCGGGTTAAGACAGTAACCTGCCATGAAAGAGAGCAGGATCTCCGAGGGGAGCGGAGGAGAGAGGGAAAAAAAAAGGTAAGAGTCCCTCAAGAGAGGAGAGGAGGTGGGGGGTAAGGGGGGGATTAATGAGATGCAAATTAGCCCACATTTGTTCAAATGCTGACAGCTGAAGCATCGCTTTGACAGAAACGCTGTCAGCCCGAACAAGCGCAAATAAACGCTTTACTTTTTTTTTTCGTGCTTTTTTTCTTCTTCTTCTTCTCCCCCCCCCCCCCCCCCTCAAACAAATGGCTGCGACGTGACCGAGGCGGCAGTGTGCTCTTGCCGTGGGTGACTTACCACGTGTCGTTGGAGACAAGGTGCCTGTGTGCCTGCCACGCGGAGAAAACAGGCGAATGCATCATCACGCGTGGTGTGGTGTGTGTGTGTGGGGGGGGTAGACCAAGGGAACCGCTTTCTTTTTTAAACAGCGCCTCCTCTTCCCACCCCCCCCCCCTCCCCCCTCCTCCTTTACCGCCCCCCTCCTCATCTCCCTTCCCCCCCCCCCCCCCCTCTTTTGCGAGGTTTGCATGTTACCACATCAATTGACCCCAGGGCATATTGATTCAGAGTGCATCACTCTCCTGGGAGAGGAGGTGGTGGAGGCTGCAGCCACAACCCTGGTTGTTCAAAGGCTTTTCCTGGAGAGGCGAGAAAGCACTCCTGTTCCCAGATGAGGGGGGGAGAGAGGGCGAGAGTGAGAGTGAGATAGAGATAGGGAAAGAGAGGGGGGCGGGGGGGGGGGTGTGTGACATGTAGGAAGACTCTGTTTTAGGCACACAGACACTTAGTGAGCATAACCTGGGATTGGCTCGATCTCGCTGGGCACAACAGTGCCTTGTGTACATACATACAGAGCATCAACAACAATCAGAGCCATTCAGTTGGAAGAGATGTTCGCTTTGACCGAGGAGCCTTCCCCCCTATGAGCCAAGTGAACTTTAGGCTAGCGCTACTCTGGAAAGGCCAGGACTAGAGTATGGTGTTAATTAATGAGGGTAAATCCTGCAGTAATGCTCCTTTGAGGAATGGACTTGTATGAGTTGGTGTGCAGGCAGGGGGGGGGTATTCCATCAATGTTGCTAAAGGAAAATCCAGGCTTATATTTCAGGTTTATACATCTCACAAGAGTTATCAAAAAATAAGCCCGGATTTTTTGGGGGATAATAATAATTCATTAAATTTATATAGCGCTTTTCCGAGGCTCAAAGACGCTGATAAGTCTCACGAGACTTGTCAGAATAAGCCTGGATCTTTCCGTTAGCGACGTTGATGGAATACCCCCCGGGGTGTGTGTGTCCATTGTTTGTTTTACCGTGGGAGGTGATGTCGTTGCATGTAGTTTCAGTGCTTTGCAAACTGTACATGTAGACGAGTAGTACTGTTAAATTGCACAGAGCTTTAGCGCTGGTGTTAAAACCAGAGACTGCTCAGGGGGGATTGATAAAAGAGACACTAATGTATTCCTTCCCTGTTGTTGTCCAAGAAACGCTTTGTATTATCCTCACACTGTCTCTCTGTGACACACACGCGCACGCACACGCACGCACGCACGCACAGACACACACACACACACACACACACACACACACACACACACACACACACACACATACACATACACATACACATACACATACACATACACATACACATACACATACACACACACACACACACACACACACACACACACACACACACACACAGAGGGTCATTAAGCATTCTAGCAGTTCCTATGAAATGTATGTCACTTGTAGATGACTAGAACATTTCCCTGGTACTGTTGCAGAACCATAGGTCTCAGATAATGTAAATATGAAAGCTCAGAGCAAAACAAACAGAAAGAAACAACTTCAACAAACAGCCTCGGTGGGAGTGGAGTTCCTGGATCCATCACCGCTAATTGTGCCTCCTTAAAACAGTTGGTATCTACAGTACAGTTTCACAGAAACCTGTCTATAATAGTGTGTACAAAGTACAACACGTTTCATACAGAAACCCTTCTCTGCGGCTGAGGAGATTTGTGTCCATCGGGATTTCACATTTCAATTATGACACTGGATAAGAATGAACCTACATCCTTTAGAAAGTGCCAGAAAAGTGTGGATTTTCTTTTCCGAAGCAGGCGTAAGAGTAAGTGTCAGCGAAGTATCTCCGAATTAGAAACACTCTGTGCTTTTTTTTTCTCCCTACTCTCCCTGCTCTAGCGAAAGGGAAAAAGAACGATGGCGGTGTTTAATGTACACCAGCAATTAGGCCCATCATAATCACAGCATCCATTGACAACATAATCATAGCACAATCCGGCGGTGAATCAGTGGTAATTTTCAAAGTACCCCCCCTACATCTTGGAGGGGTGGGCTAAATGCTAAATCCTCCATTTGTGCCGCAGAAGGCTGAAAAGCTCTAATTAACCTAATGAGGGGGGTGTCAGAGAAGGTAGCCGTGACCTCGCCGTGACATGAGACACCTATGAATATACAAACAGACAAATATCTGTGGGCTTTGGCCTGCGTAACATCTGGAAGACTGGGTCTGCAACAAACAGCTCTATGGATCAACATCGCCGTTGCCAAAACACAACGAGCAGGTGTCGAATTGAGCTTGAATCAGAAGACAAGAAACAGCAGACGCAGAAGTTGTTGTTGGTAATTTGTCCTGTAATTTTCCATCTTTTTGAGAGTATGCGTCTATTGGTTCCTCCCTCCTCTGAGTGTGTTACAGTGTGTGATGTGTGTGTGTGTGTGTGTGTGTGTGTGTGTGTGTGTGTGTGTGTGTAGTGTGGTAATGAGCAGCATGAGTATATATAATGTGCTTGTCCTATGGTAGCTGATTATCTTGCTACAGTCTGGCGGCCTGCCAAGATACCGTATGCAGATATTGACAAGCTTGCCTTCATAGTTTTATGTATTCTAGTACAGAAAATGAGAGACAGACAAAAAATAACTGCTGAAATTGCTCACAATATTCCAGCGTGTTCATCGGAGAAAAAAAAGGAAATACCTGGGGGTTATGTTATTAAACTTAAAAACGAACAACAAGGAAACTGAATTAATCTCCACAAAAAAGGGAGCCAGATATTTCCAGTCAAGCAAATTGAATTGGAATGTAAATGTTAAAGCGTTCCACACAGAGACTCAAAATTCACAGTCTGCTTCCTCCCTACGTTGCTCAAATATTGTGGATAACAACAAAAATTAATTATACATATTAATGCTCTCTCTGCCAATTTACTTTTCATGCGCATCTCCCGGAAAACAGCTTTTCTTCGGAAAGCGCCCGTCCAGAATTTGAACTAACTAATCTCGGTCTGCCTGAAGAGAGAAAACACGCTCCTTTGAGGGAATAAGTTACATTCTGTAACAGCGTTTACACGTGTGGGTGAGCACAGTCTCAGAGTTGGCATTTCAATCGAGAGCCATCAGAGGTATGGTGAGCAGATAACAACGCATAGCGTTCCAGAAACTACTTTGCTAGAAGTACTAATGTTAAGTATCAACAGAGGCCTAACATCATCAATAATTCACACGTAGCTGACCTTCGAACGCAACCGGTACGATCTATGAAGACCTAACATTAGGCATACTATCATTACAGTGTCATAATACTATCATGGTAATAATAATAGGCAAGGCAAGGCAAGTTTATTTGTATAGCATAGTTGACAATTAGTTATGGTAACTGTTATGGTGCATGAAGTATTGAAGCCGCTGTAGCACACATTGCTTCCTTTGATGTTGTGACAATGTTTGACAATGACTCGTCATCGACTATAGTTACATGTAATGACTGGAACGAGAATGCACTTCATATGTTGGTATGACCGAATTATGGAGAGGACACTTCTGTCAAGCAATACTATTACAAATGGTGGGAGGTGGATACGATTGGACAGGGGTCAACGCGCTTTGCCAAATAAATGGCAGTGCTACTGTATTTGCATAAGGTCCCTATGGCTATCATTTAAAAAGTTGTGCCCTGAATTCCATCGGTGTTGTTTGCTGTGCTCTTCAAAACTCCTTTGCTATGTCAGATAGGTACTGGACGTCTCCCAATATCCTCAAGGCTTATTGGTACAGAGTATCTACACGCCTCACAGAGGACACTCCAAGATAACAAGGGGAAAGTTGGATCTCTTCCGAAAGTGAGGTAACTCTGGAGAGAGGTCAGCGTGTGTACATTAGGCATTCATAACCACTACATAACAGGTTTACGTTCCCCTGACATAAAGATTCATCGACATGATAATTGAAATTGACTTTTAAGTGACCTGCTCTCGTAAAAAAGCTGGCTAATTACACACTGAAATAGGAAAGTGTCACCTTTGTGAAAATACCCCATCTATTGACGTCACTTTTTTTTTTATGACACACATGACCTTTGCGAGTCACACCCTTGACAGATACAGAGGGGATCGCTCCACTTCACGTTGCCCAAAGTGCTCGAAAACAAACCGGTGCTGCTGCTGCCTTCCCCGTCATCAGAAGCCACACGGTCACTGTTAGCTGTTAGCTGTTACAATCATTAAAAGCCTATTGCCATTACATCATAAGTGACCTACCCAATATGTTCTGCAGAAGAAATAAACGAGGTTGGTCGATTTTGGAAGTTGAAAATGAAACATTTTGGCAATAGGGAGCCCTGACTCGGATATTAAACCCCATTAAAAACGCACTGTCACTGTGGCAAAATGAGATGACAGAGGTAGAGAGGGCCAGGCCTGTATGGCAGTAGGAGGGCAACAAATCATCCCACTAACTTCCCAGACATGGTGCTCCTTCCAAAGGGCCTAGGACGGACTCCAATAGACTCCAATAGACCCCAATAGACTCCCAATAGACTCCCAATAGACTCCAATAGACTCCAATAGACTCCAATAAACTCCAATAGACTCCAATAGGAAGAATGTTATGGATATAGATGCATCCCCACAAATATAGAAAATAAATTGAAGTTTTATCAGAAGATCACTGTTTAAAACGCGCCCGTGTCTACATACAGGTGTCAAACCACTTTGGCGTGGTGTCGCACACACTGTGAGCATTGAGCGTTCGATAAGAAATTCTCTTCGGTTGAAGAATTGTTCCCACTTCAGAAGAGTTCACGAGAACCACATGAACATAATTAGCATACATTCTGAGACTTGATGTCAAATGAAGAGGCGGGGTTGAGCTTTTGAATTCGAATGTTGATTACAGTGCCACCATCTGGACGAGTGGCACCCTGGTACATCTTTACTTTTACATTTGTTGGCATTTAGCAGGCGCCTTATTCCAAAGCGACTTCCAATCGATACATTTGACTAAGCAAGTGACAAGAAACATCAATTCACCAGTCGTAGCAGGAAGAGTAATCTAGCTCAGGCAAGAAAGAAATATATATTTTTTGGTACTACCACATGTATTCAGCCACCCATTTTCCCACCATCCACCATCCAACCATAATAATACATCATTCTGAATATCGTTAGCCTCATAGCATAATTGCCATGAAGTCATGCTTCACTTGTGGTCAGCCGAGCCATCTTTGTATGTAGTGTCAAACATGCCTATGTCAAAGAGATGACTTGGGCAGATAGTGATTTTGGACTGTAACAAGTATTCTGATAGGCTGATGATGGCATAGGCAATAATGCACAGTGAATCAGCAGTGTTAGGAGAGTAGAGTTAGGCAGATATCTCAGGTTGGCCAAAATATGACTTAGGCAATTATGCTACAAGGCTAACAATATTATTAATAATAGTGATCCTAACAATTATCCACCGGGGCTTGCACCCCTAATAATACTAACGTCTTGGCTATAACAGTGCTGTGAAAAGTATCTCCAACAATGAGTTACAGTTTATGTAACACGCAGCATTCAGTACAGACTATGGGCAGACTATTCCAAACGCAGATCAACACTAGAAGTGTTCTACCAAATACGGCACTGGGAAGTATTATATTCATATATAATAATAGGTAATAAGCCAAATTGAATGAAGCCTAACACTTTAATTAGTGTAGTGCCATGTTACCGTATCATACAGCAGTACAACCTCCATACCCTAACCCACTCCTTTTTTATTACAAACAAGTCCCCAAACACTCAGTAAACTATCATCAAATCAAAAACGATATATACTCATGTTAGAGGAGAAATCACAATCTACACAACCGAAATTGACATGAGACAGTTTTCCCATCTAGCTAGTGCTGCTCTCCAGCAGTGGAGGAGAGAGGAGGAGGAGGGGGGTCTCGTTTCTCTATCAGTTCGGGGGGGGGGGGCTGATGTGGGGGGTGTGTGGGTTCAAATCACACAGGAGTGTCAGTCTGGGACATCTATTATGCACTTCATCAATCTTTTTGGGTATTCTGGCATTTCACTAGCTGAACAAAATTGTCAGTTATCAAAACTCAATTTTAGAAATGACATGTCAGAAATTCCCTCTCTCTCTCTCTCTCACGCTGCTCTGCTCTCCCCCTACTCAGCGTGGGCCAGCATATTGAAGCCCTCCATCTCAGAGGACAAATGAAGTTCAGCGCCCCTGCTATGCTATCGCTAAACAGCTTAGCGGGTTTTTGTATGCAAAGAGTTAATGGCTAAAAAGGAGTTAATCGCTCCTGGGCCAAAACACCGCAACACTGTTTCCTCCTCTGGGAAGATAAGACTTGTTTATTAAATTGATTCGGTTATGCTTCATTGATAATAAAAAAGGAGCCAGGTTTTGTTTACCTAACACAGAATTGTTTGGACTGTTTGGAGTCTGGGTCATAATCATCAGACATTTCTATGCAAACTAAAGTAACACACCTACGGTATAGTGCACATACGTACACCATACATGCAACTGCACACACGGCAACACACACACACACACACACACACACACACACACACACACACACACACACACACACACACACACACACACGCACATACACACGCTGTTTCTGAAATGCTTATCTCTTGGCCTAGAGTAAAAAAAATGTGAGTTGTGCTCCTGTCCTGATGTGGCTGTCACTAAGGAAGTCGCTTCTTATTGCTACGTGTCTAGGACATTTTTAGGGTTAGATTTTTATAAACGG
>NC_137687.1:10581343-10583843 GCF_963989245.1 Nansenia antarctica | reverse complement strand
TGAGCCGAACCCCAGCAGTTGTATCTATATCCAAACTCGCAAATATAAACATATACATTTGTATTCGCCAATTCGGTACGGGGGAGCGAAATGCATGGCTGGAGACAGAGGGGAGGTGAAATAATCCATCATGTCGGGCACCAAACCGAAATAGCAAAGCCAACCCTCTGTGGACCTCTCCGTTTGTGATGTTGGCCGTGACGCGGGCCGGGGCCAGCACTTCTTTCTCTTGCTCTCGGGAGCCCTTTGGGTTAGCTCAAAGGGGTGCATCCGGTAAGTGAAACACAAAAATACCTCCCCGTTCCCAGGCGTGGTTAAGGCTCCATCTCCTATTGCCACTATGAATCCATTACCGCCTTCCTCCGGTGCATCCACGTCAATATGGCTGACTAAAAGGGGAGCAGAGGAGCTCAACCGCCAGCCTGCCCCCCCCCCCCCCCCCCCCCCCTGCCATTGACAAAGCCTGTCTCTGGCGGATCGATAGCATATTAATACGGGACAATGGCAGTCCCCTCGACATACGCCTCGCACCACTAGGCCTTATTGGGGACCGTGGCACGCCCAGTGGCTATGTGAATGGCCCCTGGCTCCACTGGGGAAGAGGCTGTGTGTGTGTGTGTGTGTCTGTGTGTGTGTGTGTGTGTGTGTGTGTGTGTGTGGCTGTGACCGTTCTCGACCTGAACGTACCAATCACTGACCGCTAGACCGGAGAGAGAGAGAGAGAGAGAGAGAGAGAGAGAGAGAGAGAACGACCACTGTGTCCATTGTCCTCTGAGTCCAACACAACAAGTTTGGTGCTGACGTATGTAATGTGTTATTTACACACGTGTGCCAATGTGTGTACGTGTATGTTTCAAGGGCAGGCAGTTAATGCCAAGCGCGATTGGGACCGGTAAATGCTGATGTTGTGTCAGAAGAACTAAACTAAAATCTGCATTAAACCTAAAAGTAACAGGTAAATTAAAGACTTTGTGTGTGTAGTATTCGTCATATCCGAATATTTATTCGATTTACTTGTATTTCTGTCTCCTCAAACCTCCCTCCTCGGCTATCTTGGGTGAGATCATTTAACGATATTAATTCGTCAACGGGGGGACACCTCCTCGCCCCCAAATGGGCGTTGTCAGGGCGATGCATTTTGTGTACGTAGGTTGCCATGGGCGCACTATATCAAGGTGTGTTCGCGGTGTCACTCGCCTCCCTGGTTGATTTGGTTAAAAGGAAAGGAGTAAATCAGTTTTTCCATCCCACAGACCCATGCATATTGGGGGGTGAAATCTGTTGCGAAGAGAAACACAGACTGAGGGAGACAGGTCATAGATCACTGTCTCTGAGAGAGAAGTGTGTGTATAAAAACAGAGGTGGGAAAGGAGGGGGGGGGGGGGGGGTGGATAGTATACCAGAGGCACACACAAGTGTAGAGGCAGGCAGACATACACACACACACACACACACAGACACAGACACAGACACACACAGTTATGCTCACGCACACACACACACACACACACACACACACACACACAGGCATGCAGTTATGCTCACATGCACGCATACACACACTCTCACACAGACTCATACACACACAACACGTATAGTACACACACACACACACACACACACACACACACATCCCTCTGGAAGGATCCCTGTTTACAGTTTTGATTTCAGCCATATGGAGCCGAGGTCCACAACAGGGCCGCGTCTACACCACTAAATCACCCCACCTGCCGTTCACCACGGATGGGGAGGGTTGTTTGTGTTGTGTGTGTGTATGTGTGTATGTGTGTGTGTGTGTGTGGAGGAGGAGGAGGGGGGGGCTATCAGCACGCCGCATGGGAGTTTCAGCCAAGCTTGACTCACTTTCTGCCCACCAACCCTCTCATTATTCCTGGGGAAATGGTCGGCCCTCTAAAGGCCTAGCAGCCAGAGCCTTGTTTACCTGCTAAACACCCTTGGTGGTGGGCGGATGGCGGATGGCGTTTTCAGCACAGAGGAGGAGGAGGAGATTGACTGTCTGGCTCAGGCTCCAGGTGGGTGTCAACACTCAAATGCGATGTAATGATGTAACGTCCCTGCCGCCAACCGCGCTTTCACCCATCAGCTCTCAGACTTAGATAACATCCATTTCCATCTAAATAAATTAACTATTCCACATGTGAATGATTCAGTTATTACTCTATCAGTACAGTACAGTACCTAGGCTGTCTCCATCTCAAACATTGCTTGTGGTGATAGACACCCATTTCAGTTTCGGGTTGATCGGTGATTGTCACGTCATCGTAATCATTGTCATTATTTCATCTCCTTTTTTCTCTGTTTCTAACAAACCGTCCGGTATCTCTTTCAGAGTGAGACCCGGCGACTTAAAATGATGCAGGAATTACTCTGGGAACTGGGTAAATTGATTTAGGGAGGGCAGGGGACTAGGCTGTCAGTTTGTTATCAAAGTTCATGCATTGTATCTACCAGAGCGCAATTATCTTAACAAGGAACATAT
>NC_137687.1:10558843-10578843 GCF_963989245.1 Nansenia antarctica | reverse complement strand
AGCTTGAAAGGAAGAGCGGGAGTGAGTGTTTTTTTTACCGATTACGACGTCCATTAAAGTGCCTTGTCCCAACGGGTCCCAAGAACGGGCATGGGAACACGGGACCACGAGAGGAAGCCAAGAGGAGGATGAGGATGGATAGAGCTATGGGTGGTGGTGGGGGCGGAGGGGGGGAGGGTGTGTGTGTGTGGGGGGGGGTTCATTTAAGTAACTGTCAACCTCTGCTTGGCGACCGCACTCACCATCCACTTGGCCGGGGCTCTCAACGAACATCTATCAGCAGAGACAGGCTGCTTCCTTTGGGCCATCACCTCGCGCTGGCGTGGAGGTGACCTGCCTGATCCTATCTGGGGCCCTGGGCTCTGTCTCCCTCCATCTGGGGTCCCCCCCCATCTGAGTTTACCCCCCCCCACCGCCCACCCCCCACGCCCCCCCAGCGAGCTGCCACCCCCCCCCGGCCTCCAGACAATCTCATCTCGCCCCAAATCAATCAGGCCTGATGGGTTTGGCTTGAGAGGGACTATTTCAACCTCCCTCCTCTGTCTTCTTTCTGTGGGTGAAGGTCTACAGCCTTGTCTGCGTGACCACTTCAGTCGGAGGGCTCGGCTGTGAATAACGGACACGTTCCTTCTGCCAAACAGCCGCCCACAGTACAGATTTATTTTTGTTTTAAATATACTGCTGCTCGTGTTTTTTCCAAACTTGCAAAACGTTTTTAACAATGATTACTTTAGCTAGATTTGCAAAATAAACTGTTGATGGACAGAAATCTCATGGACAGTTTAAAGAGGACACTGCTGGAAGTATTGTGATACATGTTTATGGACACTCACAGAGAACAGAGAATATTGCCAAACATGTCCAACAAAAACCCCATAATAGACAGACTGTTCAAGATGGATTCTCCATTACATTTTAAGCAATTATCCTTTGGGTTCAAATGAGCAACACACACACACACTAACTCAGCCTATAAGGCTAGAAGTCATGGCCATATAAAACAGTAGGAAACAGAGGACTTGATTAGTATGGCAAGGGGCATCTAGAGACTCCGGAGCTTGTTTGTGCGTCACCCTGCAAGGCGTTGCATGATTGTTTGCATGCTAGGCAAATAAATTAACTAATTGAATATGCAAAGAACAGCAGTAGGTCACTGGCAAAAACAAACACAACACCAAAAAAAAGTGGGATGGCAACGTGATCCCTTTAATCAAATTAAACAGCTGGCAAACAATGCTACATCCCTTTATAGATGTTAATAGGAAACATGGTATCTTCTAGGACATTACGGGGTCTATTGTAAAGTGGATTATAGAAATCCACTTTCAAATATCTAAAATGGCCATAGAAATAAACGGACGATAAAACCTTATCAGACAAGGCGATGACTTCAGAGGAGGGCTGCAAAGGCTACCCAGTGGCATTCCCATCTACCTTAGTCAGATATTGGAGGTGGCTTAGCTATTCATTTAGGGCTTGGCTGCTACCTGGCTGTCTCTTAATGTTGCACTAAATGAGATGAAAAGGTGGAGCGCTTTGGGGACTGGTTTGTCTGTGATTTCGGGGGGGGGGGTGTGTGTGAATGGTGAGAGAGAGATTGTGTGTGTGTCTGTGTGTGTATGAGCCTGTGTATCAGAGAGAGGAGGAGGAGGAGGTAGAGGGGTAGAGAGAGGAGGGAGGGGGGTCTTTTTGGATGAAGGCTGGCCTTTCCAGGTCATCACATCCTTCCCGTTACAACATGATATAGCACAGGTGAACCTATTACCATTAGAAAGGTCACTTTGAAAAGTGGAAATCAAATATGTGATTCGGAGGGCCATTAAGCCAACGGGCTATTAGTATTCATGCGGTGAGGATTAATGGAAAATATGAGCCCTACAGAGGGGCCATAGTATTAAACTCAATAAGTGCTGATTTTCCCAACCTCCGACACCCCCTGTTTTTCCACCTCCAATTTTATCCCCTTCATATTAATATTGATGGTCATATTTTTGGGGGTTTAAAGGCGTGTGCTGTCAGGAATCCGGGGTTTTGACTTCGCACACGGCTGTCACTGTTATGGTGCGGTGTTGTTATGATTAATGATTGTTCTTGAACATAGCAGCTACTACTACCTTCACCACTGTAACAGATTTTACCAATAGTGTTGCTGCTATATCATAATATGTGCCTTTACTAAAAAAAAGAACGGCCTAGAACCATTTGTAAAAAAAAAAAAAAACTACAGACCCATATCAAGCCTTTCCTCTACAGGAAAAATAATTGAAATAGTTGCCCACGATCAACTTAGCAGTTATTTGACCCAAAATGATCTCTTCTATGATTTTCAATCAGGCTTTGTCCCCTACATAGCACTGAAACGGCCCTTATTAAGGTGCTTAATGACATTCATGTAAACACAGACTCCGGAAAAGTCTCAGTTTTGGTGCTACTAGACCTTAGCGTTGCCTTTGACACTGTAGACCACAACATTCTAATAGATAGACTAAAAACCTGGGTAGGACTTTCAGGCACAGCCCTAAACTGGTTTAGATCCTACCTACAAAACAGAAGCTACTATGTCTACATTGGCAACTTTGTGTCCGACAAAATTAAAATGACATGTGGGGTTCCCCAAGGATCAATCCTTGGCCCCCTCCTATTCAATCTCTACATGCTTCCATTGGGACACATCATAAAAAAGAACAAAATTGCCTACCACAACTATGCGGATGACACTGAAATCTACATAGCCCTCTCACCGGACAACTATAGTCCAGTGGCGGCTGGCCGATAGAGGGCGCTGGGGCGCCGCCCCCACCTTCACTTCCTAGTTCCCCACCTTCACTTCCTAGTTGCGATTTGTAAAAGTAAAAAAATTAAATAAACATTGTTTATTCACAAAATGCGGCTGATATTCTGTCGGCGCCTATCAGCATTCATTAAAAATCCTCCAATACAATAAACATTTTATCTGTGTGTGTGTGTGTAAAATTCACTGTTAAAATACATAGGGGGAGGAGTCGGGTCCCCGATCGAATGCAAGTCTATGCCAGGCCAAATACTTTTCGCTTACACGTGAGCTGTAGCAGCGCTCCAATTGGCTGTGTCTATTTCTCGGCCGGGGCGCAAAAAGTTGCGTCCTGAATATCCGGTTGTATTGCAGACAATGCATTATGCTGAGGACTTCCGACTTCCGGTTTTCCGGACTTCCGGGCTTCCGGAGTATTTTAAATGAACATTCGTAATGTCTGTCTCTGATGTTCATGGTCAATTAAATCAGCCTATTTTGTGCAACTAATAATGTTCCCGCTAATGGGTTAACCGAGCAGCCTCGCACCTAACGTGCAAGCACCTAGCTTCGAACTATTCATAGCAATATGCGCGGGGCAAAAATAATCTATTGCCTCTAAAATCACCACGAACAGAACGGCGGTGGTACGGGTAAACAGGGCTCATGTTGGTGTCCTCAAAGGTAAGAGCTGTTTTTCTTTAACTCAACTGATAGCATTACCTTGCTGTTGTTGTTTACCGAATGCTCCATCTGACTGTCACACTGTGATTGTACTTGTGTAAACAGTTAATGAGTAACGTTAGCCGGTTTTGTGCGTGTCCTCTCATAGGCCTACTTCAGTGGTGTAGTCTAGTTTTTTCTAGCGGGTATACTGTGATTTTTCCCTCCCAGCCTCATATCGTTCATAAACATACATCTGCGCTCCCTGTCTAACGTTATATATATAACATGACATGTTATAAGGCTGATCTGTGCATGATATTGCTGCATTCTGACATATTTCATGTCGCATCTCCCCCCTTTGATGGTATATGAGCTATAGTTTTGATTGATTGATTGAAAACTTTATTAGAAGATTTGCAGAAGTAGGTACATGAAAGTACATATTACATACAAGGTCAACTAACAGGATAAAAACCCAAGAAAGCCACTGGCTTATTTCAATTGGGGTCCTTGATAGTCAGTCGCAATGGTCCAAAATTCAAGTGCTTCGTAACACAGACGGGGTGAATTTCATGAATGAAAGTGAAAGTTCTGTCACAAAACGCCGTTACGTATCCTCACACATGTTTAAGTGGGTATTGCGTGGGTAAAGTGAAATTACGTCTTTGTTTTGAGCGCCAGTGCGCGTTTTATGCGCGTGCACGCGAAAAAAAAATCGAAGAGGACCCCCCCGCCACTAATGTGAAAAATCCTGGAGGAAACACTGCTGTGCCCCACCCAAATTTTTTAGCACCAGCCGCCACTGCTATAGTCCCATCGACAATCTTTGTAATTGCATTGAACAAATAAACGCCTGGATGACACAAAACTTCCTCCAACTACTAGCCTACTATCACCTGAAAAACATAACAAGAATGAGAGGCTTCATGTTTTTTATTTTTTATTTTTTTATTTAGCCTTTATTTAACCAGGGTCGGTCCCATTGAGATACAATGGTCTCTTTTTTAAGGGAAGCCTGGCCAAGACAGCAGCTCAAACATCAAGTTTCAACAGCCAAAACAAACAGCACAATTACACAATAAAACAACACCAGATCAACAACAAAAAATAGACTAAATACAATTTGATCAGAGCAATAGGATAAAAACAATGAGACTTTCATATAAAATATAAAATATAAAACAGGGGCAAGAACGATACGAGGCTGATTCCAAGTTACTCACAAGGTTTTTAAATGTTCCAAGAGAAATTAGTTCTTTTAAGTTTAGAGTGCTCTGTAATGAATTCCAGGCAGCGGGCGCAAAGTGCATGAAGGAGTGCTTGCCGAATTCAGTGCGAACTTTGGGGACATTTAGGAGATAACAGTCATTGGAACATAAGGAGTAAGTACTATGGGTTCTTGAAATATAACCACTTAGATCTATGTCCAAACAAGACCTTGAAAAGTTCATCCATGCATTTGTTTCGAGTAGACTTGATTATTGTAATGGTCTACTAGCAGGCCTATCTAAAGTTGCTGTTCATAAATTGCAGCTCATCCAAAACGCCGCTGCTAGGATCCTATCAAAAACGAAGAAGTTTGAACATATTACACTAATCCTGAGATCTCTACACTGGCTATCAGTCTCTCAGAGAATTTAATTCAAAGTACTCCTAATTGTATACAAATCACAAAATGGTCTGGGACCAAAATACATGAAAAATCAGATCTCTTCCCACCCTATATTCCAGCAAGACCCTTAAGGTAAGATGAGACTAATCAGCTAGTCATTCCTAGAGTGAAATTTAAAAAACACAGTGCAGCAGCTTTCAGTCACTCTGCCGTATGCTCCTGGAACAAACTCCCTGAAGAAATCAAACAGGCCCAAACATATTTAAATCTAAGCTAAAAAACAATAGTTGTGATTAAACACTAACACTTCCATCCATGTATTTTTATTCATTTCCATTGTTACTGGTCTGTACCAGACGGGATTGTATAGGAGTCTTTAGCGAATAGCTAAAGCCGACTAGGCTAACGCTGACTTTTTTACTGTATTTTATATGGTTCATGTATTTGGATTGTCCTCGATATAATAAACTAATAAACTAAACTAAATAGGTACACAGTATGTATGTGTATGTGAGTAAATGTTTATTTTTTTATCTGTTTACTATTCTCCTTATCTGTTTACTATGTATTTTTAATGCTATAATGTACAGCACTTTGAATTGCCCCTGTTGATGTGATGAAATGTGCTATACAAATAAACTTGCCTATACTTGCCTATACTTGGACTAAATAGTATTATTTACAGTACACATATGGGCTACAGAACAGATCAGCACAGCGCCTCCGTCAGCCTGGCGTTAAGTCCCTGAGCTGCTGTCATTGGGTCGCTCTCCTCTGTGGGCGAGGCCAGACTCAACTCCTGGCAGATCCCTACCCAGCAGCCCCCCCCCCCCCACCCTCCCCCACCCTCCCCCCACCATCCCACCTTCCGCTCCATCTGTTGGCCAATAACCTGCTGGAGCCCACCATGCCGTTACTGCACCTGTGCCTGCCACCTCAAATAGAGTTGTCTGACGCACACATACCTGCACACATGACACACACAGGCACACACACCACACACAAGCACACACACACACGCACATACCACACGCACGCACACAGGCACATACCACACACACACACACACACACACACACACACACAGGCACATACAACACGCATGCACACGCACGCACAGGCCCACACGCATGCATACACACACACACACACAGGCACATACCACACACACGCATTCACACACACACACACACACACACACACACACACACACACACACACACACACGCACACAGGCACATACTGTACCATACACATGCAAACACAAAGGCACATACCACATGCACACATACACACACACACGCACACATACACATGCACATGCACACCTGTCATGAATGCATCACTGCATGAAACCACACACATACAGTACAGCACTTAATTTTTTTCTCCAAAACATAGACACACAAATGTATAGAAAAGCTGCATCACTAAAAACATCAGCGTAATAATACACATATCCACTTAACCACCATTCAAAGTTGCCAAAATACCTACAGACAAAACTCCAATCTCACACTATCCATCAAACAATGTCGTCAGCTGAAGGGCTATGCTCAGCTAAATCTAGTAATTTCTCAGAACGAAGAAAGTCAGGCACTTGGTGTTCGACGTTGCATACGGGAACACACACACAGCTTGCTTGCCGTCCGTCTCTCTCTCTCTCTCTCTCTCTCTCTCTCTCTCTCTCTCTCTCTCTCTCTCTCTCTCTCTCTCTCTCTCTCTCTCTCTCTCTCTCTCTCTCTCTCTCTCTCTCTCTCTCTCTCTCTCTCTCTGTGACGTAAAGAGGACAAAAGGAGTGCCCCTGGCTATCCTCTCACAATTCCATTACCTCAGACGTGGGTAGGCTTAGTACAACACACACACACACACACACACGCACATACATACATACACACAACGCACGTCAGAGGGGCCGAACCACAAGCGTTCGTTTGAACTCTCTTTCAATGAGTTCAAACAATCACTCCGGACCACGGTCCTGTCCCCCTCCCTCCCTCCCCAGATACGCACCACTGCTCCGGTCTGAGAAGGAGCGTGGCAGCACCCCGGCCACCATGTGATCAGTCCCCAACAACACCTTGAGCCATCTGTTACACCGCCACCACACTGTTACACCATGTCCCCGTTTTCTCCAGGTGCGACGAAACTAACTTATTGTATTTAGCCCATGAGGGGGATGATGGATACACGGGATGAGGATTACTGTGCTATACTCTCACCAGCATCCTTAGGTAGGTAGGTAGCAGCCCGAAAACATGGCCATATTAAATACAATAAATGTAACTGAGCAAGAACAAACTTGTATTTTTTGTACCACTGTATATTGCACATTGCACCTGTCTCCTGACATAGCTTCTTTTATACTCTGCACATTAGATACTGTACTAGCTACCTAACTGTACATAGCTCATAACTGTATACAGCCCATAACTGTATATACCTCTAATTGCCCCCATTGGTGCGCCATTGTAAAGCACTTTGGAATAAGGCGCTATATAATAATAAGTCAGTCCATTTACCATTTATGTAAGGTGAAGGGTGTGGACGCTGACCGGAGGGTGCCTGACCGCTGCTGCTACAGAGGGACGAGAGGCGGAGACACAGAGCACGGACGTGCACCCCACAGGGCTCACTCTCACACACACCTGGGAAGTAGGCAGTAGCCGGCTTGTTCCCGGGGCTAATCGTAAGTAGGCGCGCTTTCCGTGTGTCGTGTGTCGTGTTACTGCTGAGGAGGAGTGTGCTCGCTGTGCGTCTCTCTGTGCCCTGGTCCTGAGCGGAGGCGGTAGGCCCCGTAGGAGCAACGTTCCACCTAGCCTTGACGTGGCCCCGTTTTGCTACGGGTCGCATCTACGGTTGATACGTGAACTTTGCACCGGCCAGTTTTAGTTCTCTCTCGTTTCTGCAGTCGCCGGGGAGCGCGGAGCCAGGGGGGATGCCGACGTACGCTCCCACACCCAGGAGCGGACTGTACGAGATGGAGGACAATGCTGAGGATTTGGACACTTTTTACAATGACATTATTTGAAAGAGTTTATTTATGAAATAAAGTGTGTTTCTATTTTAAACTGCTCTAGCCTTTGCTTCCTCTGGGTATTTCACACATTGCTCCTCCCTCCCTCCCAAAACAAACTCTGTGCTAATGGTATGAGATTCAGTTGAGTGTTCATGTTTCTAGGATGAATTGAGCTCCTAGCTGCTACAAACTAGGTGGCACTGTCGGACAACAACTAGCCCGCCTGACATTTGTGACACAGTCTGATCATGTTGGTTCCGCATGTCGGCAACCCATCAAAATGTTCAGACTTTCCTCTTGAAACACGGAGCTACGTTTCAACGTTGTTGAGAATCACAACACAAACTCGCTAGTCAAGCCAAAAATACTGCAACGAAATTGATTCGTTGAGTAATCCCCCCACTGCTACCTAGTTAACTACAACACTACTTTACATTGTTAGCAGGCTCACAAAACAAGCTGTGTTAGTTGACTAGCGATGTGTCATTGATTTTCAACAACGCAGAAAATTCACATTTAGAAAAGTCGGATCATTACATCAGATCCCGACATGAGGACCAAAGCATTAGAATGTGTCACATATACATTTCCATTAGGCACTGCTTGCTTGGACAAAAGGCTATGAACAACAAGCCTTTTGATGCAACCCCCCCCCCCCCCCCCCAACCCCCCCCCCAAAATCCCACCAACAACAATGACATTGCACAAAACCAGAGAGAGCTTGTTCCAAACTTGTTCCATCACTTCCTACAACTCAAGTCACGCCTCTGTGCTTCTGAGAGCACAAATCGTCTTCTTTTCATATCCCGTCTTCCTCAAAAGATGGCTAGCGAAAAAAAAAGGTCTACAATTAGTCAGCATTAGTCATGAATGAATAATTGATTCTGATTTGAAATTCAGATGAAGCTGTTTTGCTGGATGGAGTCCCACGCGGCCGGCATGGAGGCCCGGGCACAACAAAAAGCTGTCTGTGAAAAGATATATGTTTAAGTAATGCTACTGGAAGCCCCCGCCTTGCAGCTCTGAGCGATAATATGAAGCCATTTAGTCCCGCTCCCCCAAAAAGATAGGTCTCCCTCCCTCATCTGTTTTAGTTGTGCTGATAGCAACTTGTCCAATAACTCCCGATCCACCACACTGGAGAAAGAGGAAAACAGTAATGGTAGCTTCATATCGTTAGCCTCATAGCATAATTGCTATGATTGCCAAATTGAGATATCTGCCTAACTCTATACTCTCCTAACACTGCTGATTCACTGCGCATTATATGTTACATTCCAAAATCACCATCTGCCCAAGTCATCTCTTTGGCATTTTTTACACCACATACAAAGATGGCTCAGCTGACCACAAGTGAAGCATGACTTAGGCAATTATGCTACGAGGCTAACGATATCCTATACTGGATCAAATAAGTGTGCTTGCTAGGTCCTATTTATAGGACAGGCGGTTGGGCGGGCTATCTGTATCTCTATATTCATAGAACACTGGGTTACATTTGTAACCTCTAGTTTTGTGAGTTTGATAAGACACTTAAGGAGCAGAAACGTCGAGGATAACCTTCCCAGGTTGTTCTAACGACCCAGTATGTTGATCTTTTCTATCAGGGAAAAAAAGGGCAAACAGAGAAGGGAGCAGAGAAACGGATTTGCTGCAGTCTCCTGTGTCCTTTTAACAGCGATATGTTATTTGTCCTCCCTCAGTGTATTGCTTCTTTTTTTTTTACGATGTAATAACTGCCTCCCATTTGATATCCAAAAGGGATTTTTGGTGCTTGTCAGATAAAGGCCGGGGTTGTCACCGAACTTCTCTCCCCGGCGCAGACAAAGTCTATTTACTCTCCCAGTCAAATGCAGTCATCTCTCCCCTCAATCTGTCAGATGTAGGAGGAGAAATGCTCTCTAAAAGAATCCTCCACAGTATTTCTTTGCTTAACTCCCCCCACATCCCCCCACCCCCCCACCCCCTACCCACTCTCTCATCTACATTGCGTAGTTTAACGCTGATTGATATTCTGTTGGTCAACACGAGGAACCAATTGACCTTTTCCCAGTCAGGAGTTGAGGCGAATGAGTGTGCGTTCAGTGATTGTTCTGGACACTGCCTGACAATAATTCAACAAAGCATGGAGCTCTGATGAAAAGGCTCTATTGAGGATGCGTCCCCTCGTCCCCTCGTCCCCTCGTCCCCTCTCTCCCCCCCCCCCCCCCTCCTCTCTTTGCTAATTGGTGTTGACGGCTTGGTTGTGTAGCTTTGTGAGAATCATAGCACATTTGCATGCCTGCGTCAACTGCAGCAGAAGTACCTCCCGAGATTTGGCGTTTGATTGGCGTGCATCAATACCCCGTGTCTGAATAACATCCACTTAAGTCCTGCTAATAAGTCCCATGGACACGTACGGGAATTATCATATCGTAATATATGTTATGACGCCATTCGTTAAAAAAAGGTCACATTTCATTATGTCACTGGTGTCAGAATTCATCTCAAAGAAAATGAGAGCAGGCTAACAGGTGTGCTACACCGGCGTAGTCGTAGCAACCTAAAATTAGGATTGGAGTCTATTTTTCCTGTGATCCACGTGTGTTAAACCCCACACAATGTGCCGGAAATTATGTTTCAATGCTTTTTTTGGACGCTTAAAAAGACAATCACTCAACTTCATAACCATGACAATGTAATAGAAACATTGACATTAGCAGTACATGCACCCGTGCCTGTACCTATTTAAAAACAAGCTGATATACGACATACAGTCCTTTGTCTATATTTGGCGGTAAAAGACAAGCCCTAACTCTATAAATCTGATGAAGATATTCAGATTTGACAGGGCTCTCAACATAAAACAACTTCAATGTCAGGAATTTATACATTTTCTACAAGTTCCAAAGCTCCAAAAGTGACAGGTTTATGATGTACAGTAGCTGGACTTTCCAGAGATGTTCTTCCTTACGAGGCTGTTCTCCATTTGCTAGACTATCGCACGACAATACAAGAGCAGGCTACAGCACATTAGAGTATGGGACTAGCCTAGTTGGTGTCTTGTTGAAGCTGTATTCCCCAATGAGTAAGACACAAAACACAGTCACAAACAATGTTGCAATAAAGTGCTTTTATTTCCACAGTGGATAAGACCAAACTGAACATAGCAGCCTGCAGTTTGCCTAGTAGTAGGTAGTAGGTAGTTTATGAGTCCCAGTGGTACAGCTGTGGGGAGTTTGCCTGCTCAAATCTATCATTCACCCATTTAACACTAGAACAGCCATGGGTGGGTAATTCTTTTTTTTTATCTACTCTCCTAAACACTGCTGATTCACTGTGCATTGTTGCCTATGATGCCATCAGCCTATCAGAATGCTTGTTACACTCCAAAATCACTATCTGCCCAAGTCATCTCTTTGACATAGGCATTTTTTGACACTACATACAAAGATGGCTCGGCTGACCACAAGTGAAGCATGACAATTATGCTATGAGGCTAACGACATTGAAATAACATAGCAATAAGAACTAAAAATGTATTTCCATCTCCTCATACATCTCAACCGATTTCCAAAAACAAAACAAAAACGAGAGTAAGAATGGAAATGTGAGTGGTGTTGTGTTGATGGACAACATCTGAAGCGTCCAGTTAGTAGATCTACCCAGTGAAGCATGTTAGCATCACCAAACAATGGCATTACTGTCAATAGACTGAACACTTCCAAGAACCGTGTGGCAGGACGCAGGAGAGGGCCCGGCCGTCTGGGGGCAATCCCCAACCCTCCTCGCCTCCTCTCTGTCAATCAATAGTCTCTTTCATCCAACCGGGGTTGAGATATCATTAATAATAGCTGACACGCTCCTATAGTGGTAATAAACTGGGGGAATCTGGTGTGTAATGGTACAGTAATGGCACCTGGGCAGTGCGTTACACACTAGACAGCTCCTGATGGATAAACCCGGGGTAAATGGATTTGGGCTCATCCAGTACGAGAGCTGCTACTGGCTTTGGATTGCCTTCCCCCTGTGACTTGAAGTGTGTGTGTGAATAGGAGGGAGAGATGCGTGACTTGGGATTGCCTGGGAATAGACAGGGCAATGTGGACATGTGCTTTTCAAACGGAGGGGACAGTGAGTCTATGGATGCTTCAAACATGCTGTAAGGGGACCAAACATGGAGATTTTTCAGCCTAGCCCAGCGATGTGATGTTGAGTAGGGATGAATGGGGAATGTCCCGGGTAAGTGGGTGCTTACTGGTGCATGTTACAGCAATTGTCATTCCGCTTCCCTCTATTCAGTATGAAAAAATGATTTGCTGGTCTGTGTGCTCTTTTCCATCTCCTCAAAACATCGACAAATGTGGCCTCGTAAGAGTGTTTAAAAAGGGGGCCCAAACTTCCTCAGTCGTTTCCGGAAAAAAGCCAAAGTGTGGAATTATATGATTGATTTTCAGAGATGAGGAGTTGTCATTACAGACGGAGGGAAGGGGGGGGAAAGTCGAGCAAAGATGAGAGATATTTTCCCTCTTCTAACTGACAAGCTTGAAATATGGCCTATACTGGTTAACCAAAAGGAACACATACATTTTCTACATTAGAAAGAATTCCCATTATTTCTCCCTGAGCCGTGAAAATCAATTCTGAAATGATTGCATTCAGGGATGGACGAAAGAGAGAGAGAGAGAGAGAGAGAGAGAGAGAGAGAAAATAGTTGATGCGCCTTTGGCTGGTCAAATAGATAGAAATAGAAGTTGTTTTTTTCGGTCTCGCTATTTTCTCAGCGGCCCAGGAAAAAAAGGAGAACTATTTCTGTCGTTCTTTGTTTTTCTTTTTTTTCTTCTGTCATCTTCCAACGCAGACTTTTTGTTTTCCTCCCTCGCTACGGGTCCTCCACAGTTGCTCATCTTGGACTGACTTATATAGCGGCCTTATTCCAAAGCGCTTTACAACGGCCTCTCATTCACCCATTCATTCACACACCGATGGCTGCAAGCTGCCATGCAAGGCACCGGCCCGCTCATTGGGAGCAATTTGGGGTTCAGTTAGTGTCTTGCCCAAGGACACTTCGATATGTGGCCAGCCGGGGCTCGAACCGCCGATCTGCCGACCTTGCGATCGTTAGACGGCGGCTCTACCTCCTGCGCCACAGCCGCTCGTCTTAGCGGTGGGTGCATCACTCTCACCTGCTGTAAACCCAAAGCGCGGGTTGTAGGTGTTTGTCTGTCTCTTTCATTTGCATTTTAAGTGCTCTGATAATGATGGAGGCGCCTGGAATATTTAATTGTGCAAACCCCAGGATTAGGTTAAGCTCTTGAGTCATCTCCCTCTGAACAGGCGTGGGCCAATGAGACGTTTCATTGACTGCGCATGCAGTCCCCCTGCCCCACAACTAGTGGTCCTGCTGAAACCAGGAAGTAAAGTTGTTGTAGCGGGGATTGGAACCCCCCATGACCCACTGGGGGATCTGGGTGCGCTGCTACACCACGGCTGCATCTTAACCCGTGACCGAGAATCCCTAACCCCCCCCCCACCACCACCCCACCACTCCTCCTCCTCCTCCTCCTCCTCCTCCTCCTCCTTCCTCGTGCTTCCTGTCTCTCCACCTCTCCACGGCACAGGGTTTTCTCCCAGGGCGCAATCAAGATGAGAACCTGTTACGTGTGCCTTTCAGGAAAAAGAGCCAGGAGACAGGCAATTTCATGCACTTAACCTTCTTTTTTTCCTTTTTTTCTTTTTCACGAGCCCAGGCTAGGGTTTCATGGCTCGGGTCTTGCCATGTGACCCGCGTATGCAAGGGGGGCTAAAATAAGATGATGTGGTGATCGCCTTTCCAGAGCCACTGGAGACCAAGAGCCCTTTGCACTCTCCTCTCTCTAGGAAAGAGTGCCTTTCAAAGTCTACCACCATTAAATGAGAGACATGGAGATGGGAACTGACTAGGGGGTTTTGTTAGTGTGCATCTGCACGTGTATGAGTGTATGTTGGGAGTTTGTGTGTGAGTGTGCGCGTGTGTGTGTTTGACCTAAGACCTAAGAAAACCCCAGCTTTAATATATTCCGCTACGGTTTCAAGTTCAAGTTTCAAGTTACTTTATTGAATATTCTTTTTGCAGTTTGTGAAACTTGAAATACAAGAATATTTACAACCACATCAACATCAATGAAATACAACATCAAAATATAAAACACCATTTGGGATAAAAACAGTGATAATAACTTAGTGAATCTTGGGTATTTATCAACACAGTCTATGGCGGTGGTGGGTAAGGCTAAGACGTTCATCCTGTGTTATTTGGCATTCAGGAGATCTGTACAGAATGGGATGGGGGATGTTTTATATCTCGCTGTTCCTGTTCGTGTCACAGGTGTAAATGTAAACCTCCGATTTCAGCTGTACGAGAGGGTAAGGAGGAAATTAAAATGCCACATCCACATCTGTCTGAGTGGCCCTGGCCCGATCGCTCATTCCAGATACGCTCATCTGTTAAAGTGGCATGGACTGACACTCTCAAGGAGCCGCTCCTTTTCCCGCAGAGCAGAGGAGCAGGAGGATAAACGAGGGGCTGCCAGACGGGAAAGAAAGAGGGACTCCACGTTCCTAAAAATAACCCTTCTATCAGTCCCCATGCAGCACGTCTCTCCTCGAATTATACACAATCACAGGCGAGGAGGGGAAATTAGCACATTCGAGTAGCCGAATTAGCATGGCATGCGAAGAGAGCGAGAAAAAAAAACAGAAAAACTGTTTTAAGACTTTAGACTGTAATGTGACATCATCGTACTGAACAGGTCTGTAGGCAGGAAGTTGCATCGTTATGCACGATGATGATGTCATAATACTATAGTGTCTTTCTCTGAAAACAAGACACGCAAATGCATTATGAACAAATGAAGACAGACAGAGAAGACAACACACAGACAACCCCCGCCCGCCTCCTTCTCTCTGTTTTCTAAGCCCAGTGACCTGTCTAAACTGACCCTGCATCTCTGATGTGACTACCCCTTGTGTGTGTATTAAACATGGATGAGATGGACTCAATATCGTTCATTGTGTCATCTTTGACACACAGTTTTGCCACATACGCGCCAGATACCGTCTCTCAGCTTGGATGCCTTCCTCTCTTTCTCTCCCCCCCCCCCCTCCCCATTTCCTAAAAAATTATTCAAGGTTATTGCTTTCTTCATAAGGCCACTTAGGATGCACAGGGGTAATATGCTAGCCGTCTTCGATTTTGACAGGCCTGTTCTTCTTCTGAGTGTATTTTCTAATTCACTGGTGGGCATGGTCCACTACATATGAAACTGCACCATGGCTTTCAATGGACCTAAGGGGAACATATTTATAAACTGAATTCCTACCTACCCATTTGTACCGGTGGGGAGATATTTGCCTTCCGAGCTTTAAAGTAGAGAGGGAGCCATTTGCAGCACTATATTATACATTAAAAATTGAGACGGGGGGGCGACTCTGCTCCGTATGTGACCCCATCAATATTTGATGCCGGTAAACAGCAACAAGTAAACAATGAGAAAGAAAGTGAATTCGTGAGGAAGGTGAAGAGGTGCACGTGCGTGGAAAAGCAGTCGACCGCACGCTTGAATTTGAACATGTGGACGTTATATCTCGAAACCCACCCAAAAACCATACTCTTGACGCCAGCGAAGCCTCGTTTTAAACTTTGGACAGTTTGCTAGTGTTTACTTTTTTTGTTTGTTTTGTTTTGTTTGTTTTCTAACCGCCCCCACCCCCCACCCCCCTCCTCAGTTTGCTAGTGGTGTTTCAGAAAGAGGAGTGAGAGGGAGGAGGTCACTAAAAGAGAAGGGGGCTAGGTCTTCTGTCTTATCGTCCAGCAGTTTATCGATCAAAAATGTGTCATATATACAGTATCTTTTCTTTTCTTTTTAAGAAAAAATCACTATCACAAAGGCCTGCCAGAATACAGACAGTATCCTTTCAAACCTCTGGGTGTCAGAGAAGGTTGTTCTCTTGTTTACAGACTTGAGTGCTATTAGATCACTCAAGCGTCACCCGGGAGGATCAGAGGAGAGGAGCGGGGGATCGGGGGGGGTGGTGTACAGCTATGGTGTTAGGGTCTGAAAGCTGTTCAACTCTCTGACCCGTAGAAACATGATGATTCTGCGATTACAGACAAGTGGTCTCTGCACCCGCCTGTCTCTTTAAGGAGAGCACCGCACATACTTAATGCTACGAGTGGAGACATCTACCCACACTAGATTAATACTGCATGCTGTCAAAAGCCTTAATGTCAAAACAAGCCCAACAATCTTTGGCTGTGGCCTTCAGTATGGATGGCAGGCCTCCATTACCACTGCCTTGATAGTAGTAGCCTGCTCTCTTTAACACTAGAACAGCCGTGGGTGGGGGTCATTTGACCCTGTGAGTAAATCATGTTTTATATCTTTGCACTCGATTTTCAAATTTCAGGACCCTCCTTTCATGACTTTTCCTAGATATGTGCGTTCTACCACCCAGTATCCTTACATTTTCAAAATCAGGATCAGGATAAGCTAGTATAAAGCTATTTTGCAGTTTTTCTGTGTAGGAAGCAGGCTAATTTACAAGCGGCCAACTAGTGGTCGTTGTGTGTAAATAGCAGCTTAGCATTGTAAAGAGGGGGCAGCTCTTTTAGTAGGTAAAAATGACACGGCTGTTCTAGTGTTAAGCAAAATAGTCACATACAGTAAGACGATTGCACATTGCCTGTTGTACTGTTGTACGGCGTCTCCAAAATGAAAATGGCCCAAAAAACAATCTCGGGTTCTTGCCCTTAAGTCCACATGACGTGCTTCTCCTGTGCCTGTCACATACGAACTGACATGTACTGACAAATCTGCGTGCGCCTCCATGTATGATAAAATTAGAGAGTGCCCCTGTGGTACGGGGAGAGAGGGGGGGGAGACAAGTTAATCATGTCTGAGTAGCTTCTCCCATCACTGGCAGGCACTTTAATCAAATTATGACCTTGTAAAGCATGCACTTGTCATTTGGGACCCTAATCTCCTTGCTAATGACTAATTAGCCTCATCACCTGTTCCTCCAAACTTCCATTACACCCCAAACTACGCTTAAGATAATGGAATAAACAAAGAAGAACGAAGAAGACCAAAAAAAAACAAAAAACACACCCACAAAAAACTTCAGAGTAGACATCAATCAAAAACATGGTAATCTATAAACAGGAGGAGGGGGGGAAATGTCTCTTTTTTTCCCAACCGGAGGCCACTCTATCGGTGCTCTAGAGGACAATAAGGATACACAGATTCATTAGGCTCAATTAACTGGAAATGGCTGGAGAGGAAGAGAGAGAGAGAGAGAGAGAGTGAGAAATTGCCAACGTGAAGCTAACCGCTAACCCTGTATAAGGCTACGGTAACTCCAGGGTCTGTCTTCATCAATAACGTCTCACGTCAAAACAGGCAAAAAAGCCCCAATGGAGTTAAGTCACAAACGTGCACGTGGTTGCGGCAACAGCCATTTTGGTTGTTAAAAAACATCCTGTTCAAAAAGTAAAAGGGACTCTTGTAAGAGAAAGTGACCTTTAATGTGAAGTCACATGTGCTAGCCTCCTGGCTTTTTTGGAGAGACTGGAGCGCAGGGGGGACGGAGACACGGCTTTTTTGTTTGTGCCATCCAGCGCTCCCGTGCAGCTGTGGTGTTTGGCGGCAGGCATATAAACAGCGCCCGTTCATTACCGCCTTTTTATATCAGAGACACACTCTCTCCCTTCTGGGGGGCTCCAAGCATCTGCCTCCAAATCAGAGAGAGAGAGAGGGGGGTGGGGGGGTGGAAGGTGGAAAGAAGAGAGAATAAAAGAGAGAGAGAGAGAGTGCGAGAGCAAGAAAGCTGCTCTGATGCAGCACCATCATCAGACCATTTTGGTGGATGTCTCCCTCCTTCATCTCTCTCCCTCCCTCCTCATCCTCACATTACAGGAACATCTGGCTCCAAAAGCTGGGTGATAAAAGAGCCATTGGCTGAGAGTCCACAGATCTATCAAACAGACCCCCTCAACGAGTCATCCTGGAGGACTCACAGGAGAGCTAGTGCACAGCTGTAACAATTAGAGCATTGGTTTGAACACCCCCGACTGTAGAACTACAATCTACCGATTCAAAGTCTGATTACTGCATTACATTATGAAAAACATCCACTCGTAAATGTTCCTAATTTGAATTTAACAAATGATTGCAATCATATAGAACACACAGACAACCCCCCGCCCCCGCCTCTCTGTTTTCTAAGCCCAGTGACCTGTCTAAACTGACCCTGCACTACCCTTGTGTGTGTATTAAACATGGATGAGATGGACTCAGTATCGTTCATTGTTTCTTTGACACAGCGAGTTTGACATATATAGCCAGGTAGCGTCTCCCAGCTTGGATGCCCTCCTCTCTTTCTTCCCCCCCCCCCATTTCCTAAAAAATATTGTGGGATATTTCCATAGGTACTTGGTTGAAATAGATCACTAGCAAAGCTTTCGAGTTACAGACTATTTATTGAAGCAAAGTTACATACAGCTTACAGCATTCCTACTCTGGATGTTAGAGAGAGAGGTCTGGGGTCAGCTCTGGTCGATGGTCAGCAGCAAAAAAAAGAGAGAGAGAGCTGTCTTAGCTCACACACGTTATACTTCCAATAATATTGTAATACAAGGCTATGACAAAACACACATACAGTCCTATCACCTTACTCAGGACAGGTTAGCAGGTTAGGGTGTGAAAAGAGGGACAGTATCTCTCAGGTCAAAGGGCAGGGGGCAGGTCACAGGAAGGGAGGCCATCTTTGACTGTGTGTTCTCTAGGACAAAGGAATGCTAAGTCATACAACCCTCCTTGTTAGGAATCTTGGAGACAATGAAAAAGGCTATACAGGTCTATGAATGTGTGTGCAATAAGCCAGATATCTACAGGTTCTATACACAGGTCTATGTGTGTATGTGTGTGTGTGTGTGTGTGTGTGTGTGTGTGAGAGAGAAAATATAGCACATTATTCAAGGTGCTAATGCTATTCACAAGTTAGTCCAAACATATACTTACAAGGAGGTGTGATAGCGTGTGACCTTATGTAGTGTGTTTAATCCAAAAACAGGAGCTAAACGTTGTGGTGTTTCTCCTGCATGGTTGTGGTTGTGTGGTTGTGGTTGTGTGGTGGTTGTGTGGTGGTTGTGTGGTTGTGTGGTTGTGTGGTGGTTGTGTGCTCCTGCATGGTGGTGGTTGTGTGCTTCTCCGGGTCTTCCTCTAGTGTGATGAATGGGCAGCGCCACGTCCCAAATGAAGACATCCAGCGCCACCACAGTAATGAAGACATCCAGCGCCACCACCACCACAGTAATGAAGCACTTTAAAATAATGTGGCCAACCCAATGGAGGCTGCACTAAATTTGATCTCATTCAATTTCGTTAAACTATCTGCCAACACCGTGGCAAGGACAATGGCCGTCTTTTATAAATCATGCTCTCAAAGGGCAAACCGAGGGGTTGTCCTGGGAGACATAAATAAATAAAACATCACCTAGATCTTCATACAAACCCAATTTATGAGAAGTGACAAGAAATGTGTGGCGAACCATCGGATGTGTCAGGTAACATTGTCATGTTCCCTCTCCTGTTTGAAAATATGACAGGACACGGGCAAGATATACGCTTTACATTATTTGTGGGACGCTAGTCGTGCAATGCAAGTGCAATAATAAACGATGTATTATGTACAGTAACCCACCGCAACACATTCTAGTTTAGTATTGACATGCTATCATAATCTCCTAATAGCATGCAATCATTTGACAAGGTCTTTGCCACTTTAGCCAATAGACTGAACTGGTGTGCTAATTCATGCTATGACGTGTGGAATATCATGGTAAGGATTTAGAAGCGTCCTGAAAGCACAGCAGCAACCACCACTGCATATGTAAAGAACGATGACAGGTCATT
>NC_137687.1:10516343-10556343 GCF_963989245.1 Nansenia antarctica | reverse complement strand
CTGGTCTCCCCAGTCTTCAGATCCAGACACAGGCCTCCTCTCCCCAGTCTTCAGATCCAGACACAGGCCTCCTCTCCCCAGTCTTCAGATCCAGACACAGGCCTCCTCTCCCCAGTCTTCAGATCCAGACACAGGCCTCCTCTCCCCAGTCTTCAGATCCAGACACAGGAAAACATTTCAACAATAAACAGGACTAGACTCCGCCTGGGGCTCTGTCGTGTATCTCTCTCCATTCACCTGTACTAACACACACCCACACGCACACACACACAACACACACACACATACACACGCACACGCACGCAAACACATGCACGAGCACACACACACACACACACACACACACAAGCGCACGCACACACACACATACACACACACACCCACACAAACACACAAGCGCATGCACACACACACACGCACACACACGCATACACACACACAAACACACGCACGCACACACACGCACACACACAAGGGCACGCGCACGCGCACGCACACACACACAAACGCACACAAGCGCACGCACACACACACACGCACACGCACAAGCACACACACACACACACAAACACACGCACACTTCAGATATTTCTGAGTGTGGTTGTGATGATTTCTGTTCCGTCAACATCCAGTATTGCAGCATGGGAAGTATTAACAGCAACACACTGACACCTGCATCCCTCCAGCCGGCATCCAAATCCACCGTCATCCAGATTAGCCTCGCGGGCACCAGATGCCTGCGAGCGCCGCAAACAAGCACACTGAATTTCAGTAATTAATCCCAGATTACATCCTGCGCCTCTCCATCACGGCAGTTAGCTCTGCTAAAGTGCCTCCGAAGGTTGAGGAGAAAACAGCGATTCCAACAATCCACCCCGGTGTTGAGGATGACAGCAAACGGGGGGGTTCGTTCATTCGTTCGTTCGGTCAGACACGGGGTCGTGACACGTGTCCCTAGTTGTCGGGATAAGTATATATTTCACTCGATCATTAACTTAACCGAAACGCAAGCCAAAGTCGCAGCCCCATCCGAACGGTTCTCGACGCACTTTTCAAAGTTTCGGCTGGTAAGTGTTGTAAAACAAATAACAGTGCGGCCTTGCGCTTCTCGAATGCTGATATTTCGTCTGACCTTTTCAAGCTCGATTCCTTTTTCCTCAGCCATCTAAATCTGAATTAAACGAATGAACTACATAATACATAAAAGCCCATTTCAATTAAAAATGGAAATCCCTTTGATGCCGGGGTGCCGTTTGGTTGATGTGCTTGAGAAATTCAACACCCCTTGTTTCTCTGGGAGGCCATGAGGGTCTGTTTATTTCTGATTAGACCCAGCCCAGTCATTCCTCACTGAGAGGGTGGGCTTGTTGTTTTTCCTGCCACTCTCTATAATGCATCGGAGCCATTCAGCTTCACTAACTATGAAAGACTCCGTCTGACAAAGCAGAATGTCGAGCTGCTCTTTCTCTCTCTCTCTCCTCTCTCTTTAACTGTCCCTCCCCTTCCCTATTCCCGTCTATCTGAAAGTTTGGGATTCTGATGTAGAACGGCGTCTCCAACTCCTCATCTGCAAGGGGGCTTGTATAGCCCCCCCCCCTCCCCATCCCCCACCCACCCAGACAAGCCGAGAGCCCTTGAATTAAGTCAATCATTTAGTCGTAACAAATTAATTAAAAGAATAATTAAATCATTAACACATTAAATATAGCAATTAGAAATTGTGTCCTACATGAATGAATTTGAGTGAATTTTATGGGGGAGAGCAAATACGAGCAATGGAGTGTGCCAAAACACAGCTTCTCTTTTATTTATTTAATAGTTTTGTGTTCGGCTACAGTCTTCTGAGCATGTTGCACAACCCCAAGATTAACCCTCCACTAAAGAAAACGAACTGCAGATCTGAATCTGTCATGATAATTCAAAAGATCAAAGTTTAAAGAGATTAAAGTGAATATTTATCAAAGCTAAAAAAAAAAGAAAGGTATTTTTCCAACTGCAACTGGTTTAATAGCTTTGCACTGGGCAACGTTGGACAGCGTCGTATTCTAAAGACTTGACTTACGTTTGACTCGTTGTTTTTTTTATATATCAAATATAAACCTCACTACTACTCCCCACAAACATGACACTCTAATAGCCAGAGACACTAAATTGAACCGGTTGCTAGGCAACAGCAGCACTCCCTAGTCTAGGCGGAGCGAGGGGTCAGGGGATAAAAAGCACAACTGCCCCACCGAACCACCTCTCCGCTGATGAACCCCCCCCCCCCCCCCCCATCCCCCCTCAATCGATGGCTTGGCTAAAGTACGGATAAAGTATGTATCAATGTGAAAATGGGTAGCTAGCTAAGTCGTTGGGGATGTCATTGAGATGGTTAATTCCATGGTGTAATCCCTCTCATATCCCCTGCTGACAGACCCAGCTCTCGCTGAAATGGCACATTTAGTCAACGTCACATCATACCAAAATGGCTCTGGTACTGTAAGTCAGTTTTCCGAGCAAGTTATGTCCTGGGATTAGTCTCTTGTGTGTCCATGTTGTGGCAGATTGCCTTAAAATGTCTCAGAATGACATGATAACAAGCTTCCGAAAAAAGTCTATTGCTGGATGCACCACAAAAAAGTCAGCCTTGACTTTTAGGTGTCTCACAGCAGTGGTGTAGTCTACGTGATACGCAGGACTACGCCGTATACCCACTAGGAAAGGGCCAAGGGTTTCCGTATACCCACTTAAAAATGTGCGAGGATACGTAACAGCATTTTGTGACAGAACTTTCACACTTTTATTCATACAATTCACCCCGTCTGTTTTACGAAGCACTTGACTTTTGGACCATTGGGACTGACTATAGCGTCATATACCATCAACGCGGGGAAATGCGACATGAAATATGTCAAAATGCAGCACTATCATGCACAGATCAGCCTTATAACATGTAATGTTAGATATATGTTACGGTACACGTGGGAATACGGTACATGTGGGAAAACTAGGGTTAGGGTTAGGTGCTACGTCGACTTGGTACATGCTGGCATGTCTAACCCTAACCCTAATCCTATCCCTAACCCTAACCCCAAACCTAACCCTAACCTTAACCGTAGCACCGTAGCACCTAACCCTAGTTTTCCCACATGTACCGTATTCCCACATGTACCGTAACATATATATAACGTTAGAAATGAACGATATGAGGCTGAGAGGGAAAAATCACAGTATACCCACTAGAAAATACTAGACTACACCACTGTCTCACAGTGACTCTCCAACTGCTTCGCAGGTATAGTGGGTTTCTCATGTGTGGCCGAGCGTCAGAGAGAGAGACACCTCATTTTGAGGGTGTAAATAATGTCTATGACGCAGTGGTGCATAGACCAGGGAATGGGCCTCTAGAGATGTGGCGGGGAGATCTGTGTGTGTGTGTGTGTGTGTGTGTGTGACCTCAGGCCGGCCGCAAGGCTCACTGGGTAAGGCCGCACACAGCCCGTTAAAACTGACCGGTTAATTGTCTGTTTATAATTTCTGTGGGACGAGGGGAGGCCAAGGACTCCAATGCACGCGCACGTGCACACTCTCTCTCTCTCTCTCTCTCTCTCTCTCTCTCTCTCTCTCTCTCTCTCTCTCTCTCTCTCTCTCTCTCTCTCTCTCTCTCTCTCTCTCTCTCTCTCTCTCTCTCTCTCTCTCTCTCTCTCTCTCATCTGTTTCAGGATTATTTAACACACTACTGATGACATGATGAGTCCTGGGGGGAATGCTTGTGTGGGAGAGGGTAGGTTTCAGGAGGTGGTTTTATATTGGGCTTGGTTGGGGTATGTGTGTGTGTGTGTGTGTTTGTGTGTGTGTGTGTGTGTATATGTGTACACTCACCGAACACTTTATTAGGAACACCAGTACACCCTTCTCATTCATTCAGGTGGTGTAACGGTGTGGGGAATGTTTTCTTGGCACACTTTGGGCCTTTAATACCATTATACTTGTACTTGAATGCCACCGCCTATTTGAGTATTCATGGCCACGACGTACCCGTCTTCGCTTCCAGCATGATAATGCGCCATGTCACAAAGCAAAAGTCGTCTCAAACTGGTTTCGTGAATATGTGACAGCAGCTGGTGTTTTGGGGAACCAGTAGCCATGGTCATTTTTTTGTTTTTTTCATATTCCGAAAGGACAGATTGTAGCTTTCAAATGATGTGTCATACATTGAAATCGGAAAAAAGTTGAAGATATGCGTATTTGGATGTTGGTACACCTGAAATCGCTAAGCAGAGAAAAGGTCCCTCAAAGATCTGGAGCTTTTCACACTTCTGCACACTGTGCACAGCCAGGTAATGGGCGGTAACAATAGCTGGTTGACCCCGCGCCCCAACCACTCCCCCACTAGACTGTCAGCTATCAATATCGGTCAGTGGTAGTCAGAGAATAAAAGTGTAGAAAAAACTAAGAGTAATTTGCTGATGTCTTGTGCGGGAAATATTGCTGTGTTCAGTAGTCAATGTCCAGCCTTATAGTTCAGTTTCAAGTTTTATTTGCCATGCAATAGTAGTCCAGGGCTACAGTAGTCCAGGGCCAATCGGCATCAGGCGCGGATCTATGGGTGGGCCTGGGTGGGCCTAGGCCCACCCAGATTGACAGCTGGCCCACCCAGTCAGATTCATAAAAATACATATTTTTTAATAATAAAATATTTTTAAAGTTTAATTTTCACTAACTAACTGTAATGTGAATAGTTTTGTCTTGCGACCGTCATTGCCACCGGCTTGTGAAGAACTGGTAGGACTACACCGTCGGATCTGTCAGCCATGGAGGAACCAGCCACTCAACCAAAGCTGGTAACATTCCCTACTACCACTGTAATAGATGGGAAATCGCGCTCCTTCAGTAGAAATTGGTACGAGAAGTTCAAGTGGATGGAATAGTAAAGAAAGAGACGCTATTTTTTGTAAAGTGTGTCGACATTTCCCAGAGGCGCACACGGAGTTCACTTTTATAAGAGATGGATACAAAAATTGGAAACGTCTCCGGCAGGCCTGTGACAAACACGAGTCTAGCAAGCCGCATGCTGTTGCCCTCACCAAGTTGGATGGGCAAAGCCATGGACCCCAAAGCCGTGGGACAGTGTTAAATCAAATGCACGGTGATGCCGTTTCATTCATAGAGCGAAACCGGCAACACGTTAAAGTTGTGTTAGACATTGCTATGTTGTGTGCCAAGTTGGAAATTCCACTTAGAGGTCACAGAGAAACGGAAGAGGCGCTCAATAAAGGTAATTTCTTGGAGCTATTCAAGTTCATGTCAAAATATGATCCAGAAATTGAAAATAGACTGAAGGAACTGCCTCGAAATGCCACGCTCCTAAGCCATCACATTCAGGATGAGCTGCTTGAGGCTGCAGCCTCACTGCTAATTCGAAAGATAAAGTCTGAACTGCATGAGCAATCCACATATTATGCCATACTTGCGGATGAGTATAAAGATCTATCCAAGCGCGAGCTAGTTGCTGTCTGTATTCGATTCATTCATGGAGGGGTAATTAAAGAACGAGCAGTAGGCTTTGTGGAAACTGCGGAATTGTCTGCTCAAGGAATATCACAGAGGATCCTAGTGTGTATTCGTTCATTTATTTGTTCATACATTCATTTATGTACCTATATATTTATTGTTAATTCTGTCAGACTTGGTCCTCCATAGTTGATGGTTATTGGTTAATTCATTGAATTGCGTGCGCTTGAATGCCTTGCGTGTGTGTATTATAATAACTTGTTTGGCTGTCCGTTGCATTGGGTAGACAGGTACTTTATTTATTTTCCGTTCGTTTCATGGTCTGCATAGTGATCTCCTCCAGTCCCTGCGAATATTTTGCGTGTGTGCATGCGTGTTGGTCGTACCCAAATGTTTCGAGCACCCACGGGCAGAAACATAAATCGGCGCCTATGATCGCGAGCCCGGTTGTGTTCCATCCATCTGGCTGCTCATACATAGGTCTAAAACGTGCGGTGATGAGTTTCACTCAGGCCCACCCAGATTTTTCCAGGCCTACCCATCAGCCACTTTCTGTATCCGCCACTGATCGGCATGTCGGTCATTTGGGGTGAGTTTGTTTTCTCTGCCCTTTTTTTCCCCCTGCGTGTTCGAGAACGAACCAATGCTTATTGCGCTTGTTGGTCATGAAGCAGACGTTACACAGAGGACGTTACACAGAGGACGTTACACAGAGGACATTACACAGAGCCATGACATCATTTCCGGGGGAAGATCCGTCAATTCCAGTAAAACTCATTTTTTCCCGCATATCCCGCACAAATGCGCCACACGAAACACAGATGTCGGGGGGTTCTAAATGACAGACGTCACCACATAATACTAGTCTCGAGTGATTAGTGCTTTAGGCTGTTTAAGATGCTCATGCCCAACATCTTGTGGAATCAGTGCCACAAAGAATTGAGGCTGTTTTGAGCAAAAAAAGGCCCTACCCAGTATTAGTATAGTCTTCTTAATAAAGTGTTCGGTGAGTGCATTATGTATGCATAGTGGGGGTAAAAAGTAAAAAGTTTGTAAACACATAAAAACACATTTTTTTAACAATTTCAAATATAATAATTTTCAAGCTGCTCATAGCAACTGTACAGTACATAAAGGCTACTGGGAATACTTTTCCTCATGATTTTGACACAAATTCATGCGTTGCACAATAAGAAACTTCAATAGCGATATAATTCCCAGAGCAGCATTACACAAAGTCAATGCAGACGGTAAAGAGAGCGTCAGAAGGCAAAGCGCCACGGCAAGTCTTGGGGGCAGCCGATGCGATCAAAGGTCTATTTGTGTATACATTCCACAATAACACTAGGATGATCTCTCACATCGATCCCATGGTCTAAATATTTATAGATAATATAGAGAGCAGCAATTCTATCGGCTAGTGTATTCCTGGAAGCATTAACAGAGAGAGAGAAAGAGAGAGAGAGGGTGTGTGTGTGTGTGTGTGTGTGTCTGTGAGGCGTGTGTGTGCGTGTAGAAAGAGAGAGAGAGGGTGTGTGTGTGTGTGTGTGTGTGTGTGTCTGTGAGGTGTGTGTGTGAGGCGTGTGTGTGCGTGTAGAAAGAGAGAGAGAGAGAGAGAGAGAGGGTGTGTGTGTGTGCGTGTAGAAAGAGAGAGAGAGAGAGAGAAAGAGAGGGTGTGTGTGCGTGTAGAAAGAGAGAGAGAGAAAGAGAGGGTGTGTGTGCGTGTAGAAAGAGAGAGAGAGAGAGAGAAAGAGAGGGTGTGTGTGCGTGTAGAAAGAGAGAGAGAGAGAGAAAGAGAGGGTTTGTGTGCGTGTAGAAAGAGAGAGAGAGAGAGAGAGAGAAAGAGAGGGTGTGTGTGCGTGTAGAAAGTGAGAGAGAGAGAGAGAGAAAGAGGGGGGCAGGATGAGACAGCAGTGTAGAAGGGGTGAATAACAGAGTGCTTTGATTTCAGATGTATGGGCATAGAGGACACCATCAGGGCACAGGTAACACAGGGGATTTCTCTAACAAAAGAATGTGCTAGAACGGTGTCAAGAGCTTTCTCCGCAACAGTGAGAAAGGGTCCACTATTTCTCCACAATATACTTTATCTCCGACAGTGTGAAACAAAACCTCAACTTTAAAAGATACTGTAGCTAGTCAGTGGATAATTAGAAAATGTGTTGTTTAATGTAGTTGATTAACCGAATGTGGAAATTTGACCTTTTGCCTTATTTTTCACCTCGCAATTAAGGTAGTCGGGTATTTTCTAAGACAAAAAAAGCTTAGAAGTGGTCCGTTAATAATGAGTGGGTGGGGTAATAGGGTAGTTTAGAAGTGAGCACACACATAAGGATGGTCTCCAAATCAATGTTGTGAATTTCCACTTGCATTCCCATAAGATGAAGACAAATGGGCTGCTAATTGCTTGAACTGAACTTGCTTGGTACAACACACTTGTTTACTTGGCTACATGTCACTAATTTTAGTTTTACCTTCATGCTTGGTCTGCTATATAGAAATCCAATTAATGTTGTTCTAAAATGCGTTGTCAACTAAAGCATTAGTTGATTAATTGGTCTGATTCATCAAATAAACTTTGCAGCCCTAAAATACCCAATTGGTGGGTAGAGGGGGAAAAAAAGTCCCCTCAAACCAACATCTAGCCTTTCACAAACCCACAAGTGCTTTCAATCAACCACAGGTGTATTTAGTGTTATCTAAAATCGCCCCAATTACCCCAATTTCTCACAGCTACAAGCTAAATCTGTGTACTTCAAGACAGCCTTAAAAGGGGCACTCTGGAATTCAAACCAAAACAAAGCTGTTACCCCACCACTAAAATCAGAGACAGAGCGATGGAGGCAAGGACTGACATACATACATGCAGGGCTGTATTAAATAGATATTATGACAAGGCTAGACTGTATTCTTTATGAGGTGGGTTGTTAAAATGTCCCACCTCTGGTGTCGAAGCTGAGAAGAAGTTGTATAGACTTTGAATGAAGCCGAAAAGCTGCTTACAGTGAGCCTATACGTCGCTGCTGCTAACATACAGGGATGATCTCATGAGCTCCATAACAAGTTGAAGGTATGTTCGTCAATACAGGAACGCAGGACGTTCAAGCCGTGGCTGTGGCGCAGGAGGTAGAGCTACCGTCTAATGATCGCAAGGTTGGCAGATCGGCGGTTGGAGCCACATGTTGAAGTGTCCTTGGGCAAGACACTGAACCCCAGTGAGCGGGCCGGCGCCTTGCATGGTAGCTTGACACCATTGGTGTGTGAATGTGTGTGCGCGATTCTTTATCGATTCCTGATACATTTTCTGTATGGAAAAAAAGTAGGCCTACACAGGTTTTCAGCGTCAACACGGCTGAACATAACATTTGAACATAAATAAAGGAAAATAAATTAAATCGTCCTTTTCTTAAAAGGATATAACTTTGAAAACAAATAAACTCAACAACTCTTCTGCAGAAAAATGAGCATGTCTGCCTTCTCTGAGAGGAACAGCACCAGTCTGCCTGTCATCATCTAAAATGGATGAAATGGGAGAGATTTGTACAGCATTCATTTTCATTTAGGGTTTCTTAGTGAAAGAAAGAATCGAAAGATGTTTTAACATATCGCTGGTGTTTCCACCCTTACTTGAAATGATAATTTTACAGATGTTACAAGTAGCAATGTTGTAATCTTTCCTTGTGAAATGAAGCCAATCTTCAGACCCGTTTATTCCCATGGGTTTTTGCAATGCGCAACTGTCAGCGGACGTGCGAAACATGCCGGCATCGATAAGAGGAATCGATAACCTCGGAGGCATACGAATCCGATGCATCGAACAATTTGGAACCGGTTCTCAATGAGGAACCGGTTCTCGATTCCCATCCCTAGGCTTCAAACGTCTCCCAGGAACGACGCAACCAGTTACTGAAGTTGCAAGTTATATTCTTCAAGAATCCATGGCTCTTCATCATACATTTAAACATTAACAAATGTACTGTGTGTGTACCAATCACAGACTGCCTGAAGCCTACTCCCCCATCAACAACAACATTTTTTCCCTTCTATCTTACCCCTGAATTCTGCTAAATGGTGCAAATGGATGCTTTAAGTAATTGATTTATTTGCGTAGTTAATCTATGGCTGCCTTTTAATGAAACTACATGGGGAATAAGCACTATCCAACATTAAAAATGCATCAAATAATGGATTAACATCCAGAATCCATTAAGAGACGAAACGCAAAGCTCCAATAGTATCCATTGTACATAGGGTATACCGTGTGCTGCTTAGCCTATAATCTTTACGAAAAAAATCACAATGGTGTCGATTCTGCTGATATATTTTTGCAGATCCCCATCAACAGAGATAAGCACACCGCGGGAAAGGTGTGTACCTAGAATACATGTGGTGCAGATACAATGTGCTTGAGTAACAGAGTAATTTACTTCAAGAAACAACATCAGGGTTCTCATATAAACCACTGAAGCTTTCACACACAACTTAAAGGCAATAGTTCAGAAGGGGGTGAACACAAGGTTCAAAGACAACGTGTTGGTACAAATTAAGTATTTAAATCACTCATTAGCAGCTAATTATCAATTTATTAGAATCTGTATATAACGTATCAATTGTAGCTACAAATAACTACTGTACTACCGGTATATGCACATGTTACGGTACATGTGGGAATATGGTACATGTGGGGAAACTAGGGTTAGGGTTAGGTGCTAGGGTGCTACGGTTAGGGTTAGGGGTAGGGTTAGGATTAGGGTTAGGGTTAGACATGCCAGCATGTACCAAGTCGACCTAACCTAACCCTAACCCTAGTTTTCCCACATGTACTGTAACACATACACTGTTTTGTCCCAGTACATTTACAGCATGGCTGCTATTCATCGTTTGATAATGCTCACATTACCAGAAGCCGGACAAAATACTATTCACATGCTTATCAAGGGCCAAAAGGGATAAACCAATTTGAATGTCATTCCCTAATATCATTCCCTAAGAGTAATGTGTACTACGGCGGTGGTATATATAAAGCAAGGTAAAATAAAACGTTAATAAAACATAAATAGAGGTAAATACAGTAGCAGTGTGCCTCAGTATGCGTTGTGTCCATACGTTTGGATTAGCTTCTTGATTACGGTGGTGGTGGTGGTGATAATCATGTGTCTCTATCAGGAGGGATTATTTAAGTGAGTGTGTGCGTCTGTGTGCGTCTCTGTCGGATAGTCTCCCTCGTTAGCTACGTGATGGACTGCCCCCTCCTCATACACAGGCACATCTCAGCCACTGGGCAAGGAATGCTCTGATGTGACATGATTAAGATAATGGAAAGGGGGAGGGGGGACATGTGTGGATGGTGGGGTAGTAGGGGGGTGCAAGAGGGGGGGGGGGTAGTTGTGTGAGTGAGGGGTGCTAGTCTTGTCGTACAACCACAGCCACTCATTAGAATGCCAGTCAGATCGCAATCCTTCACAGGCTAGAAACTCCCCCCCACCCATCCCCCTACCACCACCACCACCACCACCACCAACCCTATATATCAAGCGGAATCATCTGTGAGAAGTATCAAGGAAGAGCAAACCGACATCTGATTCACGGCCATATTCATGTGAAACGTACCCGTGTACAGATATTCCCAATCCCCCTCCAGAAGACCTTCCATGCATCTCTGAGCAGCCGCCATCAGAGGTTGTAAAACTAAAAGCTGAAATGTACCGACGCCTCAGGGGCTTATTAGGAAGCATAAAAGCCTGCATGCTACCTTCATTCATATTCTCTACAAACACAGAGAGATTTTTCTCTTTTTTGCCTTGTGACAGGAGCTGGGAAATATAAGCCCTGCACCCAGTATTTATGTGGCATGATTGATTTGCAAAATAGGTATTTACTGGGAGACGCATCTTGAATAAGTCAGAGCTTGTGAACAGTACAAGTGTAAATACAAATGGCGGTGTCAGAGTACCACACGGAAACGTGGTTTCTTCAACGACATTTCAGTAAAAGGTAGCACTTTTTCCACCTTCTCCAAATATAGTTTGACCGCATAGTCGTTCAAAATAGGACTTTTACATTGATTATAGTGAGCAACCCGAAGTTCAACGGAAACTCACCGGCCTGACATTTTATGAGGGAGAAAGTGCTATAGCCTTGGGACCGTTTTGAGTTGGGGAATTATTCATTCCCACAATGCAAAGTTCAATATGTGAATTCCACTGCAGATGGAATAGCAGCAGAGGAGGCAGAGACAATTACAGGGGCCACTGTGCTTCTCTGAAGATGATTTTCTAAGAGTGTATTATCTGGCTTCCAAAACAGAGTATCACACCTCTTTATCTCTGGCACAAGGCTTGGCGGATTGAAGTCAACCTACATTTCACCCTCTCTGAATCCAAATCTACTGAACTATTGGTTCAACTTAAACTAGGTCACTCACGGAATAGGAGGTGGCGTATGTTTGTTTGTGTGTGTGAGAGAGAGAGAGAGAGAGAGAGTCAGTCAGTCATCTTCTCTACACTGGGCAATGCAATCTCTTGGGTGTGTGTGTGTGTATGTGTCTGTGTGCGCGCGTGCACACGTGTGCTCGAGGGCTGTCATAACTGAGTCCTTTCAAAGGACAGCCTTCAACAAATCAAATTTCACATGTAGCAACAGAAGCTTCACGGCAGGGGTGAGAGTGTGAAAGCTCTGGGTCACCAACAGTATCGAATCTGAAATTGGAAAATAAAGCTACTGTACCAACATCTGCACCACCCTGTACACTCCAACTACATTCAAGACAAATCGATAATACAATGTGATGATGTTGATGAGGATAGTGCTTCCAGTTGCAGCGAAACCAAAAAGATAATTACACATTAGCTGTGGTTATCTTGACAGATGTCCATCAGGTGGGTCGAGCACTATATATATATATATATATATATATATATTCAACTCAATGTCTAATAACTATCATTTGTGATGCTATGCAAACAGGACCAAATACACCAATCGTGCTGTTGTCACAATTGAAATGGGTTACACAGTGTTATAAACCTGTGCAGTCCCTTCGGGAGCGTACCTATGTTCCCCGGGTCCTATGTTCCCCGGGTCCTATGTTCCCCGGTTCCCCGCTTCCGAAAAAGGGTCCTATGTTCCCCGCTTCCGAAAAAGGGTCCTATGTTCCCCGGGTCCTATGTTCCCCGCTTCCGAAAAAGGGTCCTATGTTCCCCGGGTCCTATGTTCCCCGCTCCAGAAAAAGGGTCCTATGTTCCCCGCTCCCTCCGTGGAGGGAGTTGGAGGCCCGTCTACTGAGGCTGAAAGAACAATATATTCAGGGCCTCAGACATCTGGCTTCGTACTGGAGGGCTGTCAGCCGTAGCGTCCTTATGGGCTAGATCGAAAGGGGTAGACCTTTGTTAACTTTTTCTTTCTTTTTTTTGCATTTTTGCACCTTTATTTGGATAGCACTTTGGCCTATGTTGTTGTTATTATTATTATTGGCCTAATTTAATTATTATTGTTATTGTTATTATTGTTATTATTTAGGTTTACTGTTTGAAGTAAATTGAACCATATGCACAAACATAGTTTAATTAGTTGGTTGCAATAAAAGCCTATATTTTGGATTGATATCTCTACTGTATTTATTTGATTTCGTTTGACAAAAATATAGAAAAAATATTTAATAATGTGTATATATATACACTGTCACTGGTGTTCTTTTAGGAATCTAAGATTTTCAATTCCATCTCGAAAATTATCTATCTAGGGAGTTACACTCATCAACACGGAGCATTATGACGTCACGTTAACTCGCTGGAGCGGGGAACATAGGACCCTTTTGCGGGAGCGGGGAACATAGGACCCGGGGAACATAGGACCCTTTTTCGGAAGCGGGGAACATAGGACCCGGGGAACATAGGACCCTTTTTCGGAAGCGGGGAACATAGGACCCGGGGAACATAGGACCCGGGGAACATAGGACCCTTTTTCGGAAGCGGGGAACATAGGACCCTTTTTCGGAAGTGGGGAACATAGAACCCTTTTTCGGAAGCGGAGCTAAGAAATCGGGGAACATAGGACCCAGGGAACATAGGACCCGAGGAACATAGGGATGACCCCGTCCCTTCAACATAGCTGATCATGTTTGGAAGTTGGGATGATATAAAAAACACAGGTACATCAAGGGCCTGTGTCCAGGGGTGTGCAACACTGGCACGTAGAACGGGGATCATGGTTTTACAAAATAAAACAACCGCTCTCTCACTAATTGGGCATAACCTCAGCCACTGGCTGGAATAAACGTCATTTTGAAATCGTCGAGAGCCAAACTGAGCTAACAGATTTCATATGCACCGCCTCATTCCTAGCCTTGACATCGCAGCAAAGTAGGTCAGCGCAAATCAGCAGGGCTGAAAAAATAATAAACAGAAAGGTGTGCCCTCGCCTCTCTTCAGGTGAGAGCCTCGCTTTTGCTACAACTCATATTTAGCCAATGGGTAAAAAAGTGCCGTATCAGCACTCTTCAAATCTGTATAGGCTATGCTAAGGCATTATATTGTATCCAAGACAGACACGCGTAGCATACAGTGCCATTGTACATTCTTCCTCGACACTGGTGTATACACACACTGTAAATATTCAGTGATTTGTTGCAATTCACGGCATCTGCAAGTCTAATGAGGTTACTGTGTGACAAGCCTGCCAAGAAGAGCCAAGTTCTCTGCAATGTCAGTGCGTTTTATTTACCAAACCTGGATGTAAGTTGAGGAAACGATGGCATATTCTACTGGGGTTGAGTGGCTTTCCTTAGTGCAGAGAGCGTGCATGCGTGCACATGACATGCGCGTGCGTGCACATGCGCGTGCGTGCACACACACACGCACACACACGCGCACGCACACACACACACACACACACACACACACACACACACCCCGCCTTTGTTTGAAGACAGTACAGTAAATGCAATACCCAGAGACCGAGCCTCATGCACAGTTAATGTCTCTCCTGTCCAGATGATTAACGTTACCAGATTCCCATTCCCAAACGGCATCCCAAATCCTAGTCTCCTCCCACCTCACCTTCTGTGTTTGACACACTCTTGGGCTTCGGTAAAAATAGTCTATCCACCCCTGTGTGCTTTGCTTTGTTCCTCCTGCTGTCAGAACTACGCAGCTCTTTCTCCAGTGTGATGGCAACAGACCTGGGATATATCGATTCCTGAGGAAAACAAGAATGTTGCATACTTAAAAGTTGGTATGTACTTGTGCATTATAGTCGTTTGTTTGTTTCAGTCGCATTATGTGTGAGTGACCGACTCACCGAGAGACAGAGTGGATCTGAAAAGCACTGTAAGTGGCTTCATCTCCTTGTTAGGCCTCCACTCCCACTCTCTCTCTCTTCATTTTTATTCACTCATCCCTCACATTGCTTTCAGCTTTCATCTTATCTTGTCAGATCATTGAAAAACAAAAAACTGAAATTGGGATGTTTTCTTCAAACTATGACGATTGATGTTCAATATTTCATGACTAAAGAAGCGTGTATGAGGTAACTACACATGTTTTTGTCTTGAGTTGTTGTGGTTTAAGTTCCTTCCTGCTGCTGGACCATGAAGCTGTGCTGTTCTGCGCGGGCAGGCTAGCTGTGCTCTCCAATCAACGCTGATGAAGTCCAGGTGCACGTTTGTCCTTCCAAGTATCACCAAGTGAATCAATACTGATTCTCTAGTGGGCCGCCTACCCATCAACACACTCCAACAACCCCAGGATATCATCTGTTTCTTATCAAACCGATCTCTCCTCAATGGGTATTAAATGCAGAAAGAGAACATGTAATATGTGGCTTTGGCCAGAGTGAGGAGATAAGTCTAATTGGAGATATTTAAATCTATACAGTAAAACCCAATATGGATTAGATAGAAACGCCAGTGGCATTAAAGAGAAGATTCATATTTTATGTATGTAAAAAACCACAGGGGTCCGTCGTAGTCCCAGTGTAGTCTCTGTGTTCATCTAACTGCATCTGAAGCAGTCTCGACAATGTAATAGTTCCTGTAATATCACTGATGTACTTTAAATGGAGATCACTGAAAAAGGTTACTTATCGTGAGAATAATAGTCTACTACACAATAAGCAACCTTTTAAGTTGACTTTTCATATTATGACAACATCAGTGGATGAATCCCATAGTAATTTTTGTTGGTTAAATCCTTTATTTTTACCTCTGGTAACTCGTGAGCTTAGAATGATACGGTTCTATCTCCATTTAGGGCAGTTCAGAGATATTGAGCCTCAAAGTTTTGACATTCCATTATGTTTTGTGAGATGGAACCTTTGTATTTTATGAATTACTAACTCAAAAATGTCAACATTTAAAAAATAACACCACACAGGCATTAATACACACCTAATGGATCAGATTATGTAAAAAACTCAATTTTGAAAAAAACCTTATCATTCTAACGTCACGAACTGACTATGAATGATCATTCATGAATGTATTATTACGACGTCACATGATCTTCCTTTTGTGGTGCAGCCACCATCATTCCTGGTCTTGTCTTCCCTAACAAGGAGGGAGTGCTAGGCTGGAAGAATGAAGTCCGTCCTTCACACTGTCTGGTTTGCTTAGGGAAGGCGTTCACGTCTAATGCTAATCTGAATGACACCACCAGTGGAAATCTTGGCTCCGTTTCAGAGGCTAGATTTGGGCTGGCCCAACGACCTTCTTTCTCAGAACATGGATGGAAAAGTTTGCCGGCTCAATAATGTCACAGCCAGGCTATGAGCTTAGAAGAGAAAAAAGAGGGACGTTATTAAATGTATTGCATTTAATATGGCGGTCGTTTGCAGAAAGACGAAATGACCAAAATGTATTTCGTTAAACATTTTATTTTAACTTTTAGGTCTTTTTTTAAATAGAATAGATAATGCCCAAGTAAATTCCTGAAATGTCATATTTTTAAAAACACTTTATTTGAGTGACTTGACCTCGTACAACTGCATCACTACATACAGTGTTGTTGCAAATCGTTAGCCTCATAGCATAATTGTCTAAGTCATATTCGGGCCAAATTGAGATATCTGCCTAACTCTACTCTCCTATAACACTGCTGATTCACTGGGCGTTATTGCCTACTATGCCATCAGCCTTGTTACATTCCAAAATCACTATCTGCCCAAGTCATCTCTTTGACAGAGGCATGTTTGACACTACATACAAAGATGGCTCGGCTGACCGCAAGTGAAGCATGACGTAAGCAATTATGCTACGAGGCTAACGCAATACAAAATGCCCTGGAAGGCCATAAAAACCCTTTAATACTAAACGTATGGAGCCACACGCCTTCCAGACCATTCTAGCTACAGTGTTCTGTTAAAGAGTGACAATACACCAATACATAACATCATGGCCACCTTATTGGATGGGAATTTCATCAACCTATGAGATGATGTCTATAGTCAATCTATGTTCTGTTGAGATAAACAACATGATAGTTCTAGTTTCAGGAAATTCCCCAGACATAATTATATTGAGTGAAGTAAGTTTTAAGCAAATTAGCCTTCTGGAGTAAGTTGAAACAAAGTGTTAAAATGGGGTTAATTGAATTTTAAGCCTTGTCACAGAAGATTATGAAGCCCATGAAACACCACTTTAATTATGTTATTACCATGTGGATTAACGCATAGAGTATTTTTAACCGGTAATTGTAATTACACTGTCCATGCATCTTAATGCAGTTTAGACACACTGGTTTTGGTCTCCCTTTTTTTCACGATCCAAACATTTAGGAAAGTTATATTTTAAAATAGAGATGATGTCCCATGATGTTTTGGACTAATTAGGACATGTCTGTTCATTATTATTCAAGGTTATTGATCTGAAACACAAAAGACTGGCTTTGATTCGATTTATAAACTAGAATAGCAACACTGCAATAAATATCTTGAAAATATATAATACAGGTGTTTCGGTCATCGATAAATACGTTTGAGTATCACATGTTATATAAAGCCAATGTTTTACAGTTTGATTGATTCCCTGTTGTACACATCTGCAGGTAAATGCTTACAGAATATCGTAGACCACCAATCTTCTCAAACTCAACAGCAATAAAACAGAACTCATGGTTGTTGCATCCAACAAAAGTTCAGCAACCTGGTCCTCACTATTGAGGGCTGTTCCATGTGCCCCTCCTCGAGGTTACGAACCTGGGGGTCTTGCTGGACCCATCCCTTTCCTTTGAACCACACATACCGTCAGTCACCAAGTCTGCCTTCTTCCATTTCAAAAACCATCTCACGTCTCCGACCTTCACTGTCTGATACCTCTGCCGAAACATTAATAACACGCTTTTGTCACCTACTGCCTTGATTACTATAACGGAATCCTTCTTGGTATTTCCAGCAAGACCCTAAATTGGCTACAATCAAAACCACCAGCTGTCAGGATCCTCACCCTCCTGCACCCAACCTGCGCCCAACAACTTCACTGGCTCCCCATATAGAATTTCCTTCAAGATCCTCCTCCTCCTCATCTCTAAGGCACTCCATGGCCTGGCTCCTGCCCAACCTAACTGACCTACTCCACCCCTACACCGCTGCATGTGGTCTCCGAACTTCCCATGCTGATCTGCTCGTCATACCCCACACTAGGCGATGCACACTTGGCAACCGTGTCTTTTCTGTTGCTGTGGATTCAAGCTGTGGAACTCCCTTCCACCAGCCATCCTATGCTCTGATACCCTCAACACATTCAAGACCAGACTCAAGACCCATCTGTTCAGACTAGCCTTTGTACAGCACGGCATGGGTCCTGACTAACACTATCCCCCTTAGCTGCCAGAGATCTTACAACACCATGTTTCTTTGTTGAATACGATTTTATCTTTTTGTATTTTTCTTCTGTTTTTGTTTGTCTTGTTCTTTTTGTTTTCTGTACAGTGTCCTTGAGTTATTATTAAGAAGGTTATACTATGTCTCTGTCTCTTTGATGCATAGTGTAGACCTAAAGTAGGTGTTGGCCTAGTTGGTGTTTGTGTTCCCCTTTGAGATCTGCTAATGTGTTCCACATGCTATGACGATACATTGTTGATGGACACCCAACTATCTCCACAACAGTCATGTCAGGAAGTGAACCCAGCGCACTCATACATAAGTCCTATTCCCACAGAGATCACATTCAAATACCACAAACATTTTCTTTGTCTGACCCCCGTTTACACAAACCTCAATTTATTTTGGATTAACATGAGTCACCCCATTTACACACACATCAGTGCAGTGCAAGTGAAGAGGGAGGGGGAGGGGGGGAATAGGGAGTGTCTGTGAGAGGGGAGGTGGGGCACAGGGCTATCACCGAATATCCGAATTCAACGGAAATGCAAAGAGCATACCTGCATTTCACCTCTGCCCCGACAGTCAAAGGCACTATCACAAATGCACAAAACAAAACGAAATGGCCATCATTCTAAAGGAATGAGACCTTAAATGACATGAATTAATAGACATGTCCCCAAGCCATGTGAAGTATTCTTAATGTATCTCAATGTAAAACAGGCAGTTTACTGTCTTGCCTAGTGTACATTGACATCAATTGTGCAATCAAAACAACATGTGTCTGTCTACCTTACATTCAATGTACACTCACCGAACACTTTATTAGGAACACCTGCACACCTTCTCGTTCATTCAGGTGATGTAATGATGTGGGGAATGTTTTCTTGGCACACTTTGGGCGGGTTAATACCAATCAATCATCGCTTGAATGCCACAGCCTATTTGAATATTGTTGATGACCATGTGCATCCCTTCATGGTCACAATGTACCCATCTTCTAATGGCTACTTCCAGCATGATGATGCACCATGTCACAAAGCAAAAGTCACCTCAAACTGGTTTCATGAAGATGACAGTGAGTTCAGTGTTCTTCAGTGGCCTTCACCGTCACCGGATCTGAATCCAATAGAGAACCTTTGGGATGTGGTAGGGTTAGGGTTAGGGTGGGAGATTCACAGCTTGAAAGTGCATCTGAAAAATCAGATTCAATCATGTCATCATGGACCAGAATCTCAAAGGAATGTTTCCAACACCTTGTGGAATCAATGCCATGAAGAATCGAGGCTGTTTTGAGAGCAAAGTAGGGCCCTACCCAGTATTAGTATAGTGTTCTCAATAAAGTGTTCCGTGAATGTATATTAAGAATGTATATATTACGAAATATGAATATATAAACCTATCACTGACAAAACTCAGGCACACCACCTGTTTCAACTGTTGCCCTCTGGACGGCGCTACCGATCCCTGGCCACCAAAACATCCCGCTTCAAAAACAGTTTTTTCCCCTCTGCCATAAGGACTCTCAACACCTGACTCACTGCACTGTATAAATTGTAAATTGTAAATATGTTCTGTCTTGTCTTGTGGTTATGTGTGTTCATGTCATGTACAATGTGTGTATGTTTTTTGACACTGCTTTTGAGCTGTACCGACAACAAATTCCACCGTGTGGTCATTAAACTATTCATTCATTAAACTATTCATTCATTCATTCATGCCTGAAGTGGCTATGTTGCTAGTTTCCGGGGTGGAGAAGAGCTACCGATTGTATTTCAAGCCAAAGGTGGACTGATAAACTACTTACAGGTGCATCTCAAAGGAGATGAGGTGCATCTAAAAAAATAATAGTATCGTGGAAAAGTTCATTATTTTCCGTAATTTAATTCAAAAAGTAATTCATTACACATATGTAATATGCCATATGAAATATTTCAAACCTTTTTTGTTTTATTGTTGATGATTACGGCTCACAGCTCATGAAAATCAAAAATCCAGTATCTCAAAATATTTGAATATTACATAAGACCAATTAAAAAAAGGATTTATAAAACAGAAATGTTGACCTTCTGAAAAGTATGTTAATTTATGCACTCAATACTTGTCTGGGTCTGGGTTCCTTTTTGCACAAATTACTGCATCAATGCGGCGTGTCATGGAGGCAACCAGCCTGTGGCACTGCTGAGGTGTTAGGGAAAGCCCAGGTTGCTTTGGTTCACATTTTTTGAGATGCACCTCTACTGCTGATCTGTGGTCTGTGGATCTTAGGTCTCTTCAACAGCAAAGAAAGGAAGGAAATGACACATGGGGGTTTTCGGAGCTCATGACTCATGATTTCTGGAGCTCCAGAAAGAACTGCGTACTGAAATGACTAACTAGCTGGTGTGGCCTGAGAGAGGTCCAGCTCAATAAAGAAAGCTGTGCTGAAGCCTTGAGTGGGAGTCTGCTGGCCTGCAGGTGTGCTCCTCCAACCCACACATCCGCCCCCCCGCCAGATTCTATAAACTGTTGTGAGGAACTTTGACAAAAACATGCGCATGCACACACACACACGCACACGCACACACACACACACACACACACACACAGAATGTCTGACCATTTGGGTCAAGTAAGGTTATAGTTATGTAATAACATATTGATGAAGAGCAGATATGCATTTTTAAGCACAAGGTACTCAGTTACTTTATTGGAAAGTATCTTTGAGCTCAAGGACATGTGCTGGGGGTTGAGAGATGTTTTTGTGCTCTATTTATTCACGATAATATTGGCAGTAATCTATCTCCATATTATTGTCCTGAACCTTGATCTAGAGAGAGTCATACGAGTATAAGAGGTTTCACCGGTGGGATGGTTTCAAAAGTGTTTTTACTTTTGCATCCTTAAGGTGAAGAAAAAGGTGAAAAAATTAACACCCGCCACCTGGCAAATGCGGGTAGATCTTGGCATTGACAGGTAAATCTGTTGCCACTTTGGCGGGTAGCCAATAAAAGTTTCGGAATAATACTATGTTTTAATTGTATTCGTGACAACACTCCCGCTGCTCCTGGCTCCTCCAGCTGACTGTAACTCACGTTTCTCCTGACTCTGAGTCTATTCAGTTTTTTTTGTTACAACCAAATAATTCATTAGAATCAGGCATTAAAGTAAGATTCCACTAGACGTGACAGCACAAGATAACAACTTGAGTGGCTGGTGCATTTTCTCATCCTCCACCCAGACACCTTGGCTTGAGATCAAAACGTTAATGTTATGCCCTGGAGACGAGAGGTGTAAAGGGACCTAAGCTTGAGATTATGTACTAATAACATTGGTGAGAGAGAAGGTCGGGAATATATTCGTTGTGGAGGCCTGATTATACCTATTAACACGGGTACGCAGGTGAGGTAGCCGGGATATCTGCTAGTAATCACAGAGGTAACCACAACACGTAGGTACTGCCCAGAGTAAGAAAGGTGTTAGATTCATTAAGAGGTGCCTTAATGGAACGGGATAAGGCACAGAATTAGTTCAGTAACAGTTCAAGAATAGATTGAATTTTATGTATAGAAGAGTACACCGAGGAATATCCAAGTAATAGTTTAATAACCTGAACAGTTAAATTAAGAGACTTGAGTTATGTTTTACTCTTAAGAGTTGAAAATAATAGGTTTGGTTGCACCTATAAATAAGTATAATGATATAAGATTTAAAAAAGTAATACGATATTACATCATAAAAAAAGAAAAGAAAGAAAAATGCAAATAAAGTACATCAAATAAGGAGTATGGAGTAAAGATAAAGATAAATCACACTGTTATTTAATCTAAAATGGAGGCTCAGGTTGTTTAGCAGATCCATCATACCCCTTATTGGGATCGCTCTCTCTGATAGGGTTCAGCCGCCTTGTCCAGGCCATTAAGAGTAAGATAAGACATACTGGGCTGGTTTCACAGATAAGGCGTAAGGCCTAGTCCTGGACTAAAGCACACTTTCAATGTAAAAAATCTCCATTGAAGATGCTTTTTAGTCTAGGATTTGAGCTTAAGCCTTGTCTGTGTAACCGGCCGAATAAGGATACGTGTTTCTCTTGGAGGAGGAGTGGGCTTGTAGCTTCGACAACCATCTTCCAATCATCTTTTATTTATGGGATGTGCATGTGCACATGAGAGTTTGCGGTCGGTATCCTTCTTTGAGCGAGCTTTGTACAGTATGTACTGTATGGATCAGGCCAGGGACTTCTCAAGGAGAGAGAGAGAGAGAGAGAGAGAGAGAGAGAGAGAGAGAGAGAGAGAGAGAGAGAGAGAGAGAGAGAGAGAGAGAGAGAGAGAGAGAGAGAGAGAGGGGGGGGGGATTGGAAGGAACACGGGACTTGCTATAGATGCAACTGAAGTATCCTTTAGCACCACTCAGCAGATGAAAAGAGCACTCTGCTATTACATTGTGAATACTGTAGACCTGGTCTCAAATACTGCTCTTCAAATACTTGAATCTGCTCTTGATTGAGCTTTGAGCCGATCTGGCACTCCATGCTCAAAAGTATTTGATTTGCTTGTGAAGACATGCTGTGTCCATTAAAAAGCCTGGATTTACCCAGTGCTGGGCTGCTGTTGAATCATGAACTCCAAATTGCTTGATCGTTCGATAAGCAATAACCATAGAATAGCCTAAGTAGCATGGTTAGGTTCCTAATATTGTTTTTCTCATACTATGCTTATATAGTAAGGGTCTATGGCATATCTAGGCCTGGAAATGTTCAACAATGTAATATATTTTTGGGAAATTGTTGTACATCATACAGAGTTTAATAGGTGAATTTGTAAGTAAAATGAACATATTTGATTTGTCAGTTTCTTGACTAATGTTATTGAGGACAGGGTGAGTCATGGAAATTACGGTAATGGATATTGATGCCACTTTATGATTACCGAATAGTTACTGATGATATGGCAAATGCACTCACGTTATCTAATGAGCATATTTTATTCAAACGCTTGCTCATCAACCTCACACTCAACAGCGCCGCTAAAACACATTGCTATCATTAGCTTTCTGTCACCTGTCGGTATAGTAGGCCTCTTGGCTTTCTCCATTGAGTGGCGTGTATAGCTTTGGCTTGTGACAACCACACACAGTAGGCCTACAGTCCTGTCAAGTTGAGTAAATTCCACTCTCTCTCTCTCTCTCTCTCTCTCTTCCTTTCTCAGGTGATGCGCACACAAAAAGCACACCCATCTGCAGCCTGGGTCCCTAACGTCCTTTGTCAGTCGGCTGTCCCTATGGTCACCACTGCTGCGACTCATCTTTCTGCTGACATCCCGGTGTGTGCCGGAGAGTTGTGCCAGCCCCAGCATTCTGGCCCGGCGAATGGGCTACTTTTGGTCACACTGGGCCGGAAAAACGAAACATTTGGGCGGGTTGGGCTGGATAAATAGCATTTAGGTGGTATCAAAATGTCAGTGCCTGATAGTTACAAAATGTGTGACGTTAAAACACACACCCTAGAAGCTACATAGGCTACAATGTGCAGGTTTTAAAATGTATTTTACAAACATCATTTTGTAACAGCCATACAGTTTAGGGGCAGGAGATGGGCACCTGCCCGATAGTAATTAGCGGTTTTCTAACAATATAGGTTTTGTTTAAATGTTGTTTAAATGTTTGGACATAGCATTTTGACGCCTTTATCCAAAGCAACTTACAACAAATACATTTGTCTAAGTAAGTTTCAGTCATCATATGAAAAAAAATCAGGGGCCACTGGCAGGCACAATGCTATATATATATATATATTAATTTTTTTTGGTTTTGGTCTTGTTTTTGGTGGATTTAGCGGTTTTTAGAATGTGGTTAGGCTGGAAATTGTCAATCACATCTGGCAACCCTAATTCGCGGCAACAGCAGTCAGAGTCGTATCGGCGAGGGAAGAGAAACCTGCGTCTGGTGGCGACACTAATCTGCTATTGCTTTCTCCTTTGTGTCTATCGCATACAGCAGAGGGCTACATCTGATTCATCTGATCCCAACGTTGCTTTTTTTTTGTTTTCTCTAATTAATACACTCGTCTTGGGCACACTCAAGGTAATTACCGTTGTTTTTTCGCCAGCGGCAGATGGTGATTGAAAATAGAAGGATGAGTTGCTCAATCAACCGCCATTTGTCTGTAGCCATTAATTATCTAGCGAAGTATACGTTCACAGTCCCCAAAGTTGATAGTTTGGGGGAAAGAAGAATACCCTTCCTTCTGTTCCTCATTACTCTTTTAAAGCTCAAAGTGCCGAAACACGAGTGCGGAATGGGACACTTGTGATTATAATAGCTCCATCATTATCATCTGCCATAACTTGGCCATACGATAATCTTATAGAGAAGGCATTGGGGGTACTGAGGCAGTGCTCAAGCCTTAACAGTAGAAAAGCCGCGCCTTTTTTACCTACTAAAAGAGCCGCCTTGGGCCTCTTTACAATGCTACGCTGCTATTTACACACAACGACCACTAGTTGGCGCGTCTTGTAAATTAGCCTGCTTCCTACACAGAAAAACTGCAGAATAGCTTTACATTAGCTTATTGTGATGTGATTTCGAAAATGTAAGGATACTGGGTGGTAGAACGCACATATCTAGTAAAAGTCATGAAAGGAGGGTCCTGGAATTTGATCGAGTGCAAAGATATAACTTTTAATAACCCCTCAAAGGCTTCTAGTGATTGGCCAAAGGGTTACAGGGACAAATACATGGTTGAAGACTCTAGTCTAAAAATACATCTCACTGGACCTTAACAAATTGTTGAGAACACAGATTAATATAATAATAATATAATATAGCCTACTGGAGATCTTTTTCTGTTTTGACTGTAATCAAATGAGAACAATAATATGACCTTCGGCATTCCAGTTGTTAGCCCGTATGACCATCGGAGCATCTTAAGCCATATTAAGCCACAAGCCATATTAAGTTGCTCTTCATCTTAGCGTGGCAACTGATAGGGTTGGAACTCTTTGCTCCCGGCTATGGGAATCATGATTCTATGATATTTCAGGCGAAGACGACATCTTCTTCCACCGGTTCTGGCAGGACTTGTTGGAACTGACAAGAATGTTTACGGTGGGTGGAGGAGTGCTTAGATAGTACTGACTTTGCCTAGTGACAAAGAGGAACAGCACAGCTTATCAAATCCTCTATAAATAACAGTGGGGAGGAGAGAGAGTGGAGGTTGGGGGCTCAAGCTTACGACGCCTTGAAAGAAAAACTGAGGCAAGAACTCCAGAATCCAGGGACCTTTTCCTCATCTGTATCTCTTTGATGTCATTTTGTCATCGCTAACAGTTCGCTAATCCTACTTCTTGGCACACTGTAATCCAGTTTTTTCCCCCTCCCTTCTCCCTGGTCTTAATGGTATCACTTAACTTTAATTATTTTTGATAGAATTATACAGGCATGTGATTTAACTAGAATGCCAGTTTCACACTATTAGGGTGAAGAAAAAATGACTCCTTTAGAGATGATGTTTTTTTCAGATTAATCATGTGCTTCCCCAAGAAGAAACTGTTCCTGATAGTAAATTACGGGTAGCGTTGCACATGTTCCACCCCAGAGCCTTTCATTAACTATTCTTGTGTAGTCTAATCTTATTATCAAGATTTTTTCTCTCACCCTGACCTGCTTACACAGTAGGAGAGAGAGGCAAGAACTAGTGAGAAACATGTGAGACAAAAGGTAAGAGAATTTGGGGGGTGTTGGAGAAAAATAATCTAGAATGTAGTGTCACCAAAGTCATCCAGATGCTTGTCAAAAATATCTTACATGCCAGGTGTCATTGGCTCTATTATAATCACCTCTTTAGTAGTAGTAGTCTCATTACCAAGCAGAGATAGTAACCCAGTAAGATGGTTATTACATGGTGACGAAGCCCTGATAAAGGGGTTTTATTGTGTTACCTTTTGAATGGGAGGGCTGGTTAGACTTCATTTTTTATTCCAGTACATTACATCCTCTACAAGGACAGCAAAAACCCAACAGCAGAAACCATGTCCTGGTGCTGGGAGATGGCCACAACTCTAAACAACATCTCATGTTTATCCTGGAGAGAAGCCGACCGCGATCAAACCCCATTATCTAGCGAGGCTACCCACTTACTTCCAAACCCGGAGTAGAGATAGGTGCTTATCTTCTGGTTAATAATAAAAAGCACATAACAGATAAAGTCAGCCATTCTATCGTAGCTAGGGGAGAGAGAGAGAGAGAGAGAGAGAGAGAGAGAGAGAGAGAGAGAGAGAGAGAGAGAGAGAGAGAGAGAGAGAGAGAGAAGAAAAAAGATTTTCCAGGGACAGTTTCATTCTGTGGAAAGGGCAAGCAGAGGGAGACCTCCCGCTGGACCGCCGCGGCCCGAGCCGAAATGAAAGCCGGCCGGCTCTTTTTCTCGGGGGCTAAACGGCGCCCTTAATAAAAAACACAATCAGACCCCCAGCCTTAAAGTTTAATGCACATTCCTCTCATATTTCTCTTCACACCAGAGAAAAAAAAGGTTAGGAGGGGCTCTCAGTGAGAGGGCAGCTGCGAGGCCAACCGGTGGTGGAGGGGAGACTGTTCTAATGAGGCAGTCCATCGCATATCAACCACACCATCGCACATCACACACATCTCACTAAAAAAAAAAACTCCATCGGCGTTTCTTAGCTTTAATGAATTTGTCCCCCCCTCCCCCCCCCCAAACTTTTTTAATTAACTTACAGAATCATGGTGTGATGGGGAAAGTTTGTGGACACAGATGAAGAATACTACCGCCTCTCTCAGGTGATATGAATATCAAAGAGGAAAAGTTCGATCTAATTAAGTTAGTGAGTTTTTTCCTTCTCTTGAGTTTTCTTCAGTGTGAACTCGTAGCTGAGGCAGATGTTACAGCCTACGACTTTCATTTCTTATCATCCCGTTGTGTTATATTGTAGTATGGGAATCTGTCAAAATGTCAGTTAATACTTAATAACCGTGGCTGGTTCCATCTTACAGGCAGCACTCGAGTTGAGGGGGGATGGCATCCTCCCTGAAATAAAAACGGTCAAGATCATCCCCCATCTAAAACTGCCATCCCCCCTTTCCATCCCTTATGTCATTGTATCAATTAACGTGGTATTACGGCTATTTCAACATTTGGTTTTGCGCATATTGAGTAAAATACTGTGGGCGAGGGAGGGGGCACACACACAGGCAATGACATTTTTTACCAAGTCACTGACACTGAAGTCACTGACACTGTGGGGATGCTAACATTGTCCCCATATGATAAAATCCACCATCTCTTTTACTTTTACAACTTGAGTACTGCTTACAGGTAAAGTAAAACAGGTATTTTACCAAGTCCGTTGCTGCTCAATGGGTAGGCTGCACAGACATGCAGTCCTACAGTGCAGATTCAAACTGGTCACTGTAATCCTACAAGAGTAGAAGACACTGTTACCATAACAATCAGACAGGAAGCAGGAGCCATGAGACAGGAAGGAAGGGAAGCACATGAAAGGAAGGTTTCTGGTGATTTTCTTTCAAACACATTTCCCTTTATTGGCATGGTGAGGCTGATGAGAATTGCACATAAAAAATAAAATTCACAAGAAAGTCATACAATAGGTAGAACCACAAAGGCATTGGTAAGGACTTGGCAGAAGGCAACGTGGATAGGACACAAACAGGTAACAACCCAAAGCACAACCACCATCCCCGCCCCCCCCCCACCCCCCCCCTCCCACACACACACACACACACACACACACACACCCCCCTCACTGACACACACACACACACACCTGTCTATAAACACACATACACACGCACACGCTCACACATTGTCCTTCCAAAGAAAACATGATCACCCAACAAACGTTTAAGCAGTGGCAAAAATTCCTCATTAGTTCACATTATTAAAAAGTTTGCCACAGTTGAAATTTTGAAGTTATAATATATTGCTACTCTAGGCGATTTACAAAGCAGAATTTTTTTGTTATTACAATGATTAAAGCCACATCTATCAAATGGGACATGGACACCATTACCCAGGTGCTGTACAGAAAAACAAAGTTTAAATACAGGTAAAAGGTCCCCCCCCCCCTCCTCCCCCAATGAGTTCGCCTCTTTGCATCGTCAAAAGTAGCAGTTTCATCTACTACCTCAGTGAAACTCTATGAAGGTGGCCTGTGATCAGCAAAAGCTTTAATACAAAAGACTTTTCCTTTTCGACTGATAGAGGCTGGTTCTCTTATTACTTGGCTCTCACTATAAACAGGATATTAATTGAACGAGAAACCACAAGGTTACCTTTTATGTCATGTCGGAGGTGCTGTGATATCTCGTCTGGGAGGCGGGCTAATGGAAAATGATGCGGTATGCAGTATCGAGTAGTTTCGCCAGACTTATATAATGTCATTCAAGTACCGCCGTTTAGACTGGAGAGCCAGATATCCAAAGTATGTGCTGTATCGGCTGTCATCGTTCTAATAGCCATGCACTATACTAAAACGTTTTGGTACTGTATTGAATGCTTGTTGAACTCTTACTAGTTTTCACACTGTGTTTTCCTTTGAATAGTTTTACATTTATACAGAAGAAGAAGCCACAAGGTGATGAAGTTTTACACAAACATAATACGCTGACCTAAATGCAAAACTGAGGGGCAAACGATGCGTTCTCTCTCGGTGTTCGTCAGGGTCACGTGATCGCTGGAGTATATTCCCCATGTTTAAGCCAGCAGCTGGGTAACGGGTCAGGTCCAAAACCACACAACATGAGCTAAAATACATACTTTGAAAAATAATTTATTGCTTTTTTATATACTTTTTATTTCATTTATATTATTATTATTCATTATTTCGTAATTATTGTGAATAATGTCAATATTATTATCATCAACATGTTTATATAGTTTTTGTACATCAAATACAAGATTTTAAAAAAGTCAGGAAAGTAAATTGTAAACTTTTGTTTGGCATTCACATAATCAAGCGAGTGTGGAGCAACGACAGAGATCTTTACAGTGGTACGACAAAATACCTGCAAAATCATTTTATTGCTTCATGTTCTACTGTGTATAAAGAAAAACATGTGGTAGACAATTTTTCCATGGTTGCAAAACCACTATTGTTGAGACAGAAATCACTTGAACAATGAGCAGCATATCTCATGAGGGGCCACTGTTGGAAGTGATTATTTGAATCTTTTGATTGTTTCTGAAAGGCATAGAAAGTAATATTCCCCCACAAAAACGTTATTAATTGTACACCTCACCCACTGATTGTAAGATAAATAACAAAATCAAAGAACAATATAAATAGCAAAATTTGTGAGGTGCGCCATGAGATGGAGACCATAAATATTTTGATTGAAATATTAAAATAAATAGATAAATATGCATGGTTTATCCTGATTGGACAGATTAAACATAGTAGTCTTTCTCACTGAGTATCACTACGATAGCCATAAAAAGCCATTGAAATCAAAAACACATATATGTACTGATTGTGTCAGAAATCATTATTTTAAAAAAAGAATGGGGTTTGTTGTTTTTTACAATCATGAAAAAACACGTTAAAAATGCATTTTACAAGGAAAATGTATAAGGAAAAAACACTGATTGAGAAACGTTATAAACAGATAAAACTATACATGGTTAACTTTTTCCCCCCAGACAAAATAAATCTTAAAAAAGGAAAAATTTGTTCACATGCTCCCTCAAAATGAGCAAACCCATCCCCAACACATTTTTTTTTTTTACAATCATGTCATGTCTTCTAAACATCATGTAGGTGTACAACATGTTTCACATAATTGTAATAACTACAGATCGACATTCTTAATTAAGAAAAATTTCTTCATCATTTAAAAAGGCTGCATTTTACAGTGCATAGCTGTAACAAATAACGAACTTTGTCTTGATATGTACACAAAATAAAAATATTCCTTTTTGATAATATCTGTAAATACAGGGCGAAATTCTTTCAGAAAATGTAGACAGCATTGTTATCTTCAGCTTCATACGTTTCCCCTGTACTCTTAATGTAACACCACATCCAAACACCAGATTTAAAAAAAAAGAAAATCAACGACAAAAAAAAAGAAGAGAAAAGACTGAACAAGCTGCACCTTTTTCCACCACTCAAAGCATTGTGGGTGCTGTAGTAGTGCTTGGAGAAAATTCTCATAAATCTTTTATGTCTTTCACTGACCATTGTACAGCAACTGTGCACAGGTTATGAGGGTTCACTGGCTTTCCCGGAAAATGTCCCCTTCCAGCTCTTCAGCAGCTATGTTCATGTAAACTTTGTTTTTCAATATATTCATATATATATATATATATAGGTCTATATATATTCATCTGTATATACTCTCTTACATAGAGTGTAAAACTTCTGGTAGTCTCGTAGTCAAAGGACAGACACATTAGTGAGGTATCAGAATTCCCTCTTTGTAGACAGCAGGTGGGGATGGCATTGGTTACCTTCTCAGGCTGCGCTGGGCCTCTCTCAGCAAGCTGTCAAAATCCATGGAGTCATACTTGCTCTTAGTGGAGGCTGGATCAAAGTCGTCAGAATGGGAGTCTGAAACCAGAGAAATTTCAGCAATGAGCAGTATTCTAGAAGCAGCTAGAAATCTAGAATCAGCAATGAGTGGAATTCTAGAAGCCTAACTCTCGTCAAATTATTAGCCTTTTCACATCATATTATAAATATTATAATACTTATTTGTTTGAAAGAGGTGAGGTCACACTGTGAAGAATGCCTGAAGAAGGTCTATGACCGAAAGCTCGCAATAAACAACGTTTTTTGGAGTGTGCGGATGCTGTTATTTTGCACTCTTAAGAGGTGAGGTCACACTGAAATGTATTCAAATCATATATTTCCAACCTCTTTTATCCAATCCTATGCAATCACCAATACAACATTTTTCTCTAAGCTAATCAGCTACTGATTACCCAAGCTACTTAGCTAGGCACATCTGTATCTATCTCAAATAAGGGACGATAAATAATCAGTCTATCTATGCCCTCTCCTACTTGATATCTCACGGTCCCACAAATTAGATTTCCGTCAGACACCACACTTTCAAGTCATTCTACATCATTCAAACGCTAAGTGTGGAAAATAAAGCTTTTTTGATATGGAGCACAGAAACGCCCAGAACCGCAAAAGCATGAGGCTCATATTTTGATTGGTAGACGTGATAATAAATAAAGAGTGTCTTATCTCTTGTGGCAGACAGCTTCACAAATGGGGCCCCCCCACACACAGGCAGCGGCACACTATGAGAGCTTGAGAAATGGGAATGACCATGGCAGCCAGGAGATGCCAGTCGTGATCTAATACTATGGCCGAGGGGTGGATTGTGTCACGCCGCGCACCTTGAGGGATGAAAAATATCCCTACGTACTACTTAGAACTAATGGACAGTGTCTTGGAAAACAACAAAAAAAAAAGACAAGAGGCCGTAAGATTGAGAGGAGGAACTGAGGCCATTGCGGCATGACATTATTCAAGTCCCCAGCTTGAAGAGAACATTCGTTTTCCCCCCCATCCCTCCTTTATTCTACCCTCTATCTGTGCAGGTTGGGATAAACTTCACTAGCCTTTCTGAAAAAGGAGGCAAAGCAAACAGAACGGTATTTTTTTTATTCCTTGGGACTGATTTGTCATCTCAAGCATAATACCTTTGCCTGAAGGCTCTTGGATTGGATTAACAAATGCCTCTGTGAGTATGTTTTCACAAACATAACTCCACTCTTTGCTTTCACCCCAGGCCTCCTCAGAAACAGACAATAATATACTCGTTTTCTTGAGGAAAAATGCCATCCCTTTTTCTTGAGTGACCCACTGACCTTCCAACCCCACTGCATTATACATTCCTGACCTCACATATTGTAGAAAATAAACGTGGAAGTGGAAAGCCAACTTGACTTTAGAAACCCCACTTGCCATCTTAACCCCCATCATCTAACGGAGCAAAATGATCTTCTTAGGCTGCAGAGCACAGCATCCCCTGTTAATGGAGTGTCTCTCACTCATGTTTTCAACATGGCTTCTAGAGTGTCTATCCCCCTGTTAGTGATACAGACCTTGGGGAAGTAGAGATGAAGACCCTTACCTAGTTTCATGTCAAACATAGGCGATGTGTAGGGGGAGGCTTGGATTCTATCAATGTCCTGCATTTTTTATTAAAGGCGTCATCCAGCACTATAGCTGTATCCATCCTCTAACATCAAGTGCAGTCTTTTACGCGTATACTTTTACTTGTGTATAGATTAATCAAGAGTTCTATCTCGTGCTTTTAAGTCACCGGCACTTTGCACACAGATGCTTCTCAGGGACCAAGCCTGTGTCTAAAAGCATTTCATGGGAAAGAGAGCGCTGATTATTATCAATCAGGTCTTAGCTGTCAGCCCTGTTTCCTCAATCTCTCTCTCTCTCTCTCTCTCTCTCTCTCTCTCCCTCCCTCTCTATCCCTTTCTCTCCCTCTCTCCATCTCTCCCTCCCTCCCTCCCTCTCCGTGGAAGACACACTGCTATGTGCCACAGCGAGGTCCTGCCTCTGCTCCGCACCACAACAGCTGGCAACAGATGGAAGCTCACTCAGGAGGGAGGGGGCTGATGGGACTTAACCTTGCCTCCCCCCCCCCTCCTCCACCTCCTCCTCCTCCTCCTCTCTTCTCCTCCCTCCATCGAGAGACAGAGCGAATAAAATATACATCACTGTGTAGGGTATCAGAAAACCCACGGACATGCTTTCAAAGGGGGTATCTTTATCCCAATATCCACACTTCTCATATATCGACAAAGTACAGAGATAGAGGCTGTGAGTAATGGAGGACGAGTCTCCTTCCTCGAGATACTGAGGCAGGAATAGAAGCTCTATTCCTGGAAAGTACACAGGGTGACCCTTGAACTCTATTTGGCCCTTTTGATACCTCGAGGCATATTCAAAGCTGCGGGGGGGGGGTTAGCGGTATGCGAAGATATGTTCTTTGATTTTAAAGGCATCACTCAAAAGCCTTTTGTTTTTCTAGCTTTTGTTTTCTTCCTCCTCTCTCTCTCTCTCTCTCTCTCTCTCTCTCTCTCTCCCGTATGAGCCAGTGACTCCGGGGCTCTATCTCTCTCTCTCTCGCTACAACAAAAGCAGCACTTACCTAAGTCTGTGTAATTCGATTTGCAGAACTGCTTCTGTCCGCCGAAGCACAGCTCGAACTGAGGTTCGTTCAACCGGCGTAAGGTGTGTCCGTTCTCAAGGGCAGCGAAGGCGTCACAAGTGTAGCGGTAGGTGATGAAGCCGAAATTATCCCTGAGAGAGTTTGAGAATAGAAAAGGAAAAAACGTCAGACGCAGTCGACAACGGGACAACAGAGGATCCTCGTAGCGGACGTCCACACTATTTATATGCAGAGAGGAAATCAATAAAAATGTATCTTTGGGCTTTTTTGGGCTATGAATAGATAGAGACGACAGACCCCCGACACACATAGACACCACTCACTCACTCACTCACTCACTCGCACACTCACACACAGCACACACACACACAGCACACACACACACACACACTCACACACACACACACACACTCACACTCACACACACACACACACACACTCACAGCACACTCACACGCTCACACGCACACACACACACTCACACGCTCACACACACACACACACACACTCACACACACACACCCACACAAAGTCCTGGAGCGTCTTACCCATCATCTCTCAGGTTCACGGCGCACTCTTCGATCTCGCCGAAAACTTCAAAGCGTCGCTTCAGCTCGGTCCGGGTGCTGTCGGACCTCAGCCGCCCCACGTACACCACGCGTCTCTCCTCCTGCTCATTAGAGTCAAAACAAGAGAGGAAGAGATTAAAGGAGGAGTGCAATCTCCCTTTTCTCTCTCTCCCCCTTCAACTCATCTCTATGGCCATATTGAACAGCTCCCTTAACAACCCCATGGCAAGAGCTGACTTTAAGGTCAGTCTTATTGTCGCCCTGTCTGTTTTGTTCCCCAGATGATTGGTTGGGTTTGTTCTAAACACCTTCTCTTATCTGATCTGAAGACAGCCTCCTTAGATCTCAGCACTCTCGCTTTTCATGCTTGCCTTTTCCTTCCCAAAACCTCATGAAACCCTTGGTATTAAGAATCACATGATGACATCTCTCTCTTCCTCTTTGCTGCTCCGACAACTCAAAAAATAAGTTCATGAGTTGTTTAGTATTACACAATAAATCTGTGTAAAAATAATTGTAAAACATTTAATAAAAGTGTGTGTATTGAAGAAAGATCAAACCCGTTTTAAGAATCACTGATTAGTGGGTAACTCTGAGCTACAGTAGGCCTACTGCTCAGCTCTACTGTAACACACAAGCCAATAGGAAGCCAGTGAGCAACACCATTCTGAAAAACAGTAAGCCATGGGGGGTAGAATAAAACATACTGTTCCTTGAACCACAAAGGACACAAGAGGTCACATGGAATAATTTAAAAAACCCCAGTGAAAGAGCAATTATAGTTTTTGAGTAATTTAATTGTGTCTGCTAATCATATAATACAGCACCATGCCTCGGGGTATGTTGTATCACTAGCATTATTTATTTATTCGTTCATTTACTTGCCATTACTGGGGCGAGCCTATTGAGATCCATTCAAATTGTAAATTCTACCCCCAGGGCACTGGTAACTTATACATGTAAATCAGTTGCCTTGGACTAAACTCAAAGTTCACCTCCACAAAGAGAAGGCTAGACTAAATGACATACACACACTCCCTTCTTACAATAGGGGGGAAAAAAGATAAATTAACTAGATTGTTTTGTTTTGTTTTCTTCATCTTCTTCTTCCCTCCTCTACACTCGCATACTGTGCAGTTTGAAATTAAAGTGTTTTGCTGAATTAGTGATATTAGTTGCTGACAACTGATAAATACACAGACTTTTGAGATGGCACCCTGAGGCTGGGCAGTGTTTGTGTGTGTGTGTGTGTGTGTGTGTGTGTGTGTGTGTGTCTCTTTCACATACTTTGGCCTCCCAAATCCCTACTGACAGCTTGGCTTTGCCTGTAATTGTTTTCTCCTGAAATGCACGCAGGCCAAACCTCCTATGCATTATTTGCCTAGTAGCATTCCTCAGTAGGGTTTTACCGTATTGGAAATGTGTGTCATTCCACACAAAGACAGGAGTGGAGAACGGCGAATAGATATTCATCACATTCGATTGAATTTGAAATAGAACCACCACCACCACCACCGAAAAAAAAGAAAAATCCTTATTCAAAAACTATACATTTCCTTGGGCAGTAATTTCCTTTCCCCCCTTCCTCCTCTTCCCCCCGTTTTTTCACCCCTGTAGTGTGATTAATAAGATCCGACACTGTTTCCACACACCAGAGACTGTAAAAATACACAACCTGGAGATAAAGAGGAACCGCGTGTAGCTTCAATGATTCAGGGGACTCACTTTGCATGTATTCATTCATTAAAAAAAGGAACAGTGGCATGGCCATAGGCTTGGATCTGTCTCAGAGTCTATGTAATACAGGGGGAGGGGGCACGCCTGCCATTATGGGGAGCCACGCTATTATAAAGCCAGTCAGCATGTATGAAGGACGTGTCCTGAGCAAATAGGAAAATACAATACATTAGGGCACTCACTATTGCTTTTTGCCTTTGTCTCTCCCTCTGCTCCTCCCTCTCGAACTCCCGCTTCTCGTAGTCCCGGCGGTACTCCTCCCGCTTCAGCCGCTCGTGCTGGTACTCCTCGTAGCTGTCATACCTGTTAGAGAGGAGGACCGAACCAAACGCGTCACTTCACTGTCCTCAAATTCGCCCTTCCCTTTGACGTCTGCGTTTAGAAGGCGCATCGGCCGATAGTCACCAAGGAGGAGTGGGCCCTTCCAACCCAGCGCGGGGGGAGGGTTTGAGGGGGGGGAAACAAACAAACGCATTAATAAGACGTCGTCTTCTCCTCGTCGTAAAGGTTACGGATCCCGCAGGAGAGGCCCGCGGGAGAGCGGACTAGCGCGCTGTCGGAGCCGGGCAGCTGCCACTGTCAGCACTACTTCACATGTCATTACTTTCTGCTTAGTTAGGGCTTCATCTAGGAAAAAAAGTTGCAACTTTCTCAAACTTCCTCCTCGAAGACGTGGCCGTGCGTTTTGAGAGATAGGACTCTTGGGCATGTCTGGTGTCATTAAGGCTCGTCAATGCCAAATCAGTTTGGAGCAGGGGCAAGGGTGTCGGATTTCCAGCACACTGTGCCTATCTGCTTGTGTGCATATGAATTCTGCAAGCGGTTGTGAAGGCGAAGGAGATAGAATTTAGGGCCACTTCATTAGAATTTAGGGCCACTTCATTAGAATAACGATATGTGGGGATGGAGTTATTTAAATTCATCCTCTCTAGATTGTGTATGTAGCTCATCAGCTCCAGGTGCCCTGAGACCTAACTGTCTCCTCTGAGACATATTCACTGCATATGAATGGACGGGATCATATCTTGACTGGTTATGCAATTCCTGCGGCATCACAACAATGTGACACTATCAATAACACAAATCTACTTGTTTACATTGTGCCCTCTACTGTGTTTCCAGCTGTACAGAGTGTCACTGGTGCCACTTTGCGGACGAAAATGAACTATAGAGATGTCACGGGTTTGATGTATTGAGGAGATACTGGGGGGATACCAAGTTATACATAAGGGATGAGGTGAACCTTTACCTTTATTAGAAGGAAGTACACAGTACAGCACTTATGGGTACACAAAAAGGAATGAAGGTCCTTCTATTTTTTCTTTTTCCTATGTATCCACCCACCCATCAACCAAACACCTATTGCCAATAGAACAATATAATAAGAAGAAAAAAAAAAAAAATACATTATATACATATAATAATAAAATCATAATAATAGAAATTATAATAATAATAAAATAAATAAAATCAAATAAAATATATATATGCATATAAATGACAGGAGTTAAATAGTGGACCTTTACCTTGGCCTGCGACTGAGAGGAGATCTGGACTTAGACGGGGAGTGTGAGTGAGGGCTTTTGTGAGTCCGGGATCGGAAAGTGCTGGAGTCCATGTTATGACGAGACCTGCGTTAACCAAAGAGAACACCAGGTTAATCAACACGACATCATCAACGGTTATACCATAATAACGTCTCATAGCATAATTGCCTAGGTCATGCTTCACTTGTGGTCTGCCGAGCCATCTTTGTATGTAGTGTCAAAAATGCCTATGTCAAAGAGATGACTTGGGCAGATCAGAGATTTTGTAATGTAACAACAAGCATTCTGATAGGCTGATGGCATAGTAGGCAATAATGCACAGTGAATCAGCAGTGTTAGGAGAGTAAGAGTCAGGCAGATATCTCAATTTGGCCAAAATATGACTTGAGGCTATGAGGCTAACGATAAGTTATGCATATCTATGTTTCGTTGTTGAGAGCATTGCCTGACTGAACGACAACAAATATAACACACCTAATGCAGAAATGTCCCTCTCACTGTGCGCATCATCTCCTAAAATCATGTTACTCTAGTTTGCATAGAGATACGAGAGATAGCGAACGTGTAATATCTAACCTTTTCATATTACAAGTCTTTGAAACATTTCACTCCGTGTTCATACGGTACTTTTCTTTTAATTCCACTACTGACTCTCCCCCCCTTCCTTTACAGTGCAGTTGGGAGTTCTCACCTAGTCCCTCACCAGGGCCAGTATATACATGCACCTCCTATCTATCTTGTATGAGAGACAGGTCCGTAGGCCCAGCAGCCCAACTCTAAAGCTCACACCCCTCTGCACTGACTATCGGCTCTTTAGCTTCCTTTGCTTAATTATTGAACTGATGCTGTCGAAAGATGGACTTGAATAATAGAGTGGGAGGAGAAGCTATGCTAGCTCCATGGAGCCAAGAGAGGAGGGGGCGAGAGTGGAGAAGAGAGTAAAAGAGAAGATTGAATATTGTATTGATGTATTGTACTGTAAGGATAATTTGTCCAACCTTCTTTCCCGACTCCCCTCAAAGACAGTGACTGATTCGGAGAAGGATAGAGATAAAGGGATAGAGAACCATAGTGAAGAGCATCCCCCGCCCCCCCCCAAAAAAGCTTATTGGTTTGCAGAACAGATCATTCTGGAATCAAAGAAACTAACTTAGTAACTTTAAGATAATTCTTCCGGGGCCGTGCGAGCCACTCAATAAGACAACTACCCAAAGCCACCCACCCACCCACCCCCTCTGCTCTATTCAAAAAGAAACCCTGTGAAATGTAGTTTGGTGACGATGATGTTACATCTTTTTGAGATAAGGGGGGTCCAGGACTACACTCACTACCAGATTTGGCTTTCATCTCGTGGGACAAAGGGGGATTTGCTGCTCAGCAAAACAACAGCTGCAGCTTAAAACAACAGCACAGCATCAAATAGAGACTGGGGGGAGACGAAGAAGGGGGGATGAGAGCTACAGCTCAAATCAAATTCACAGCCAGGGGATGAGGGGGCTGTGACAACTCTGAAGCAGGACGCCTAAGGCACTATTTATTTTTCCTAGTTGCCTTTTGGATTTACATTGTGTGTGTAGTTTAAACAGTACATGGGATGTCACGATTCGCCTAACACAGTACTACCTCTTTGCCTCACACATTTATGAGAGTCGGCAACGGGAGTCTGATTTATACTGTAGGACAGAGAGCGAGAGTTTGGTTACGGGATTCTATTCAGCCCAAACAAAGACAACGGTCTACCAGGTTCGAATTCTCCCTGCATCACTCTCTCATTGTTGAAACCCTTTTTTGTCAGAGACCTAATGAATCCTTCCTTGCATTTAGCTCGGGAAAAATGGATGTAAAAGCAGCTGAAGAAGGACAACCTGCTGAGAGAGTCTCAGTCACCAGTCCTCCCTGACATCAAACTCTCCAGATGGTTGAGGAAGGGTGTTTACAAGACTGAGCCGAGCCGGGCCCCCTGCCGTACACACGGAGAGAGTCCACCCGCCATGCTTTAGTAGTAACGTTCAAACGACAGAGGGGGGAAACGTCACCCCAGCCGGGAGAGCGACTGAGTGAGGGAGGGAGGGAGGGAGTCGCTGAGGCTTACCACGAGGAGGGGCGTCCGTCTGGCGAGCTGGAGAGGGAGCGCCTCCGGTGGCGCGAGGAGGAACTGCGGGACCCGGAGCGGGAGCGGGAGTGCGAGCCTGAGGAGTGGGGCCAACCGAAGTGTCTGGGGGAGACGAGGAGGGAGGAAGGGGGCGAGACGGAGCCTCGCGAGGGGGGGTAGCTGGACGGGGAGCAGGACGGCGAGCCGTCGAAGAGCAGGTCCAGGGGGGTGCCCTCCCAGGGGTAGAGGAAGCGCCCCTCTCGCCCCTCCAGCTCCAGCTCCTCGTGGAAGGGGGGGAGACCTGGGGGCAGGGGGTACCCGGAGCCACCAGGTAGCCTGGGGTAGTACTCAGGGGGGGTTCCCCCAGTGGAGGTCTCCTCCTCGGGCGGCTGCGAGGCTCCACCCTTCTCCCCCTGTGCCTCCACTGCCGCCGGCTCCCCCTTGCTGTGGATGGCTTGCTGCGGGCGGCCAAAGTGCTTGTTGAGTTCGGCCCGGATCTCCTGGTCGCACAGGGGCTTCCTGCTACCGTCGGCGGTCTGCGCGGGACCACGCGCGCCTTTAGCGGGGCTCCCCTCCCGCCCGTGCGC
>NC_137687.1:10491343-10511343 GCF_963989245.1 Nansenia antarctica | reverse complement strand
CCGCTAGTAAATGAATACCAAAAGACCCCACTGAATGCCACACATTGTGAGAAAGGAAAGGGCAGCCATTTTGTTTTTATTGACCTGGGATGATTAATCTCAGTGAGGGGGGTGGGGGGCGGGGAGGGGGGGGGGGGGGTGTTCCGAAATAATTACCTGCATAATTCACGCAGAGAGAGAACTGCTGAAGCTTGGTGTTTTAGCTTTGGCTGACATTCACTTCATTTGGGTTTTAATTACCTTTTTGCCTATAGCTTCCCGACCAACGCACTTAATTAATAAATATATAACACACAAGGATAATGACAATAATAATACTAAAATCCTCCCGCACTGACCCCATTTGGAGAATGGCATCCATCCCATAAATACCAAGCCTTAACATTGGAAATTACCCCTCCATGTCACTAATCAAATTACCAGACTGTCTGCAAAAAAAAAAAGGAAAAAAAAAAGACAGATAATATCAGCAAACCGAATTACGTGGCAAAGCCAATTAAAACAATAATAATGCCACATCAATTTGCCTGTGATGTATTGGGTAAGTGAGCATCGCAGTCAAAGAGCATTAAGATCCAAAGGAGAAAGAGGAGTGGCAGGACATTAACTCTTCAATGGGAAAGGAGGGAGTGGATCTCTAATAAACTCAAAGGAGATTGGAAAGCATAATCAATACTGGGGCACATAAAGATTTCACCCGGTGTCCTATTTCCTTCACCTTGAACTCTGAACTTTTATGGAACTATCAAGATGGTGCGAAAAAGCCTGGAGGCTTGTAGCTGCGATTTAACCCCTTACTGGCCGAGGAAGGAGAGCTGTGGTTTTCCATTACCTTCACTCCTCCTTTCATTCCATATAAATATAATCATAATATAATAATAATAATAATAATAATAATAGCAATAATAACAACAACAACAACAACAACAACAATAATAATAATAATAATAATAATAATAATACTAATTCATTATATTTATAAAGCGCTTATCAGGGACTCAAAGACGCTGACAGTATGGGTATATCTGTGACGAAATTGTCATCGTCATGGTATTCATCAATTCACTGAAATCAAATATATATGACAACCCTAGTCGTCTATCTGTACAGTATAGTACAGTGGATAGTGTACATAGCCTTTATTTATGTAAACCAGCTCCTTCCCTTCTTGTGATTTTTTTTTTAAAGTTTTTTTTTTTTCCCTTTCCTAACACCAGGGGAGCCACCCCTCCTAAATTTCGTTGTTTGGTACCTGTACTGTAGCAATGACAATAAAGTCCATTCATTATTCTTACCTGGGGTTCCAGAGATCTCCACACTCAATGTGCGTTCAATGGTTTTGTTCTCAAACGGTGATCCCTTGTGGTCACTGAAAGACAGAAAAAGAGTGCGCGCAATATTTTTAGTTGAAAGTAGAACGCTGGGTTCTAAAAGGCTTTGTGATCTAAGAAATGGAAATGAAAGTTGAGCCTCATGCCTCAATGTTGGTGCTATTTCTCTGTGTTTTTTCTTTTTTTTCTTTGTCTTTCTTTTTCTGTTTTGTCTGGTCTATAAGAATGTTGAAAAACTCTCTCACTTACTTGGGAGACTCTGGGGTCAATGGAAGTGGCAAGGTGGTTGGTTTGGCTGCAGAACACAAAGGAGCATGGGTAATTATTTAACTAGATCGACACGTGGACGCAGAAGAGATCAGGCCCACAGCTGCAAATCAATCTCAAATTGGGATCATTAACAGAAAGTAACGTTACAAAAAACCCAACCCGGTACGGTTAGAATGCTCTCTTGCTTATTGTTTTTACAGAGCAATAGGTTTTCTATTGACCCCCGTCTTATTTTGTTGTTGTTGGTTTACTGTTCACTTTGTGGTGAGGCAGGATGAAGGCAATGACACATGTGTCCAGTCAGATACACAGTGTGACACACAGATATCCCACTCAAATAAAACAAATGAGGAACAAACAAACAAAAAAAGATCAAAAGAAAAAGACAACGGCACAAACAGTACACATGGCAATGGGTGACACCCCACCCCACCCCACCCCACCCATTCCCCCCCCCCCCCCCCGCCCTGCTATAAAGTAATTGTTGCATGCATTCGGAACCAAAAGCAGAGGAAAGAAAGGAGAGTCAAGGAAGCTAGTGCAGTTGCCTGAGGCTCTGGCTGTCTCCGACTGGCAGCTAAGGAGTGTCGCTCAATTAGACGTCTAGGTCGTTAAGAGCAGTGCTCGGGCCGAGACTATGTGACATTCGGCACATTCAGCTTGATCCAGCCAGAATAGAGGGGTTGACTTTCAAAAATGCCATCATGTACCAAGACATTACAAGGCTTTAACCCTCTCCCAACCTCCCCCACTTATTATTCAATCTTGGAAGGTAGGAGACTCTGTTCAAACCAATTCAGAAAAGATAGTAGCAGCTGTCTCTGTTTTGTTGCTGTTTGTTTTTGTTGTGTTCTCATAGTGACAAGTTAGGCTTCGAATTAGCATTGGGGGTTAGTTGTGTTTGTGTCAAACTGGGGAAGTTGGTTAGAGCAGGAGAGAGGGAGGAGGAGGAGGAGAAGAGAGAGAGAGAGGGCGGGGGGATGCAGCGATGATTACCTAACAACGGGACGCCCTGGTCATCGGGGTGCCTGCAGAGTGCCTGCCTGTGTGGGTGCTGCTTTGGTGTGACGAGGGAGGGACTGAGGTCTGAAATTATAGGAAATTCTGGGAAGAGTTGGCCTGGCGGGCCATGTGACAGCGCCAAGGGGCTGCCCATTGCATCATCAAGATCATCGCGAACATCCTCATCCCCGACAAAGCCAGCCTGCTCCAGGCCCAACTCCGGCCACCCCAGCCCCAGCCCGAGCCCCAGCCCCAGCCCCAGCTCCAGCCCCAGCTCCAGCTCCAGCTCTAGCCCCTGGTCTAGTTCACTAACCCAGTTGCCTAGGCCTAAGCTCAGCGCGGCCGACAGGGGGTTCGAATCAGGTTCTTGTAAGACAGCCTGTCTTACACCCCAGCTGTCGCCACTGGGAGCCCCTCTGTACTCCTTCTCCTTCTCCTCAGTAATAGCCTGGCTGGGACGCTCGTCGTCCCTCTCCGGGACTCGAGAGCTCGTTCCTGGCGAACTGCAACTCTCGCGGCTGGGCTTAGAGCGGCTAGCGGGCAGGAGGAAGTGGGACCGATAGCGGGCGGGCCTCTGCTTGGAGGTCAGCAGCTGGCTAAGCAAGGGGTGCCCTGGCTCTTCCTCTCTTTTCGCAACGGTCACTGTAATGTGCCTACTACCCGTATCGCGCGCCGCGGTACCACGGCCGCCGCGCCCGCCCCGGCACTCCTCGCTAGCCTTAGTGGCGGCGGCGCCCGCCTCACGGCAACGCCCACAGCTACCTGGCTGACCCCTCGTCTCTCTAGGAGGGAGAGAATAAGAATGCATGTACCTAATGAACCTAGCGGCTGCCAGGCGGCCCGCGTCCGCCTGCGGACCTGCTGGCGGCCTTCCTTCTTCACTGGACGGCCTGCGCTCCAGTTTGGGGCGGTGGCCATGGCAACCGCCGCCGCCGCCGCCGTTCCTACGGCCGGAGGGGGGGGGGGGGACCGAAGCGGGGGCCGCGGGGCGCGCGGGCGCGGGTTCAGACTGTCCCTCAGCAGTGCCAGCGGCCCCGTGAGCGCAACGACGCCACTTCCCAGCCCCCACACCAGCCACACTACACTCACCAGCAGCCCGGCTCTCACCTCGCTGGTGATGCGGTGGTTGCTGCTGCTGCTGCTGCTCCTGCTGTTCCTGCTGCTGCTGCGATAGGACGGACGTGGAGGACAACTTCTTCTTGGAGGTGGTGGTGGTGGTCGAGGAGGAGGAGGAGGAGAGCGAGGAGAAGGAGGAGGTGGAGGAGGAGGAGGGCGAGGAGGAGGAGGAGGACGAGGCGCCCGGACCACCCTTGTCTTTGCCGCCGACAACGCCACCGCCGCCGCCGCCGATCCCCCAGGCGCTCTTGGCCTCGCTGACTTTGGTCTGGAGGAGAATGTCGTCTGTGGCCGTGAGGTACTTGAGCAGCTCGGTGCAGGGTCGCCTCACCGTACGGTTCAGCTGCGGACAGCCTCCCCTTGCTTTGCTGTTCCAGGGGTTTTCCGTCTGCAGGAAAGACAGAGAGAGAGAGAGAGAGAGAGAGAGTTAGAGAGAGAGAGGGAAAGTAAGAGAGTAAGATATAAGGAGAGAAAGGGAGAGAGAGAGAGAGAGAGAGAGAGAGAGAGAGAGAGAGAGAGAGAGAGAGAGAGAGAGAGAGAGAGAGAGAGAGAGAGAAAGAAAGAAAGAGAGAGCCGGGCTCCGGCACAGCGGTCGCCCCAACTGTCTGGGAGGCGATGGCGGGAGCGCCACCCGCCCATCATCTTAATTGCGTGGCCCCAGAGCGGCACCGCGGCATTCCGCGCGCCTGCCCGTGTCCTCAGGGAGCCCTCATCCGCTGTGCTCCAGAAAATGGATGAGTCAAAGGAACGGTTTGAAAATAGACTTTTCAGAGATGTGTGTATAACTCCCCCCACACACACACACACACACACACACACACACACACACACACAACAGCGTCTGTTTTCTGTGCTATGTTTACCAAAACACAACACTACAACCGCATTCCGAATTCAGTTTTAAGCACCGAGGGATAGGCATCAGAAACACATTTTTCTCTGAGCGAAGGGCAAAAATAAATAAATGAATGGATTATTCATAATGCTATCATACTTCATACAAATCAACTCTTCAAGCACATACATCATGTTCCAATGAAATAGGCCCTATGCAAAACACTTGGAAAATCACATACTTAATTGAATTCGCATTCCTGGGCCGTTCCATAACACCAAGGCAGACAAATATCTCATTCGAAGCGCATTCGCCCCCAAACATCCCTCGTACAAAGGGAAATCAAACGATAACGTCGAGAGCCCTTATATTCGGATTTCGTCAACAGCATCAATCTCACTGTAAGGGCGGCTGTCAACGTTTCATTTTAGCCATGCTGCCGTACAAAGGGGGGGATAAGTGCTTTAGCTAATGAGACAACAGTCCTGATGCCTCGTCTGGAAAGCCCCAACAGCAATCAGACTGTTTCCATTACGAGATGGCCCCCGGGAGGGAACACTGGAGCACAAGTTTAACATCTTCCAAGGCCCGACAATGAAAAAGAAAAAAAAGAAGAAAAAAAAAAGAGAGAGAGATGATAAACAAACATGGAGGCCCCTAATAGAAGCAGGCCTTTGATGTGCACGGTGCGACGGGGTAGCTACCTTGACAACAGCAGGTGTTGGTCTGATCCGGTGGTTGCTGGCTGCATGGTTTTGTGCCTTGCCACCTGTGTATTGATTATAGCTGAGCTGGGAGTTTGCCGGCGCCAGGAGGAGCTTCTTCAGCTGCAAAAGACCCAAACAGAATGGGGAGGGGGAGGAGAGGGGGGGAGGAGGGGGGGAGAGGGGGGGAGGAGAGGGGGGGGTAAGAGGGAGGGGAGGGGCGGAGTCAGAAGGATTTATGCAAACACTCTTCCATTTCTCCCACTGCTTTTGTAATGTGAAGACATTTTAAAAAATTGAATTACAGATTTTCTGAGAATTACAGATGGATTTATATAAACACTCTTTACATTTCTTACAGTCTATTCAATAAAACAAATACAGAAGTATGGTCACTTGGTTTTTTTGTAATGTGGAGAAATTAACTAGAAAAAAAAATGAGAATTACAGATCTTCTGAGAATTACAAATCCACAATCCATCACAGAGGCCTTTTTGGTCTGTTTATTCACGAGTGTTTTAAAAGGACAGGTCAAAGAGGCAACATGTCTTGGCCATGACAAGTGTTTTGGGGTACACAACAGCAACATTGTACCACTGTGATGGACTAAACAAGGCAGGGGGACGTGAAAAAGGTCAGTCGAGTGGGGCCAGCATGGAGCACAATGGACTATGACTGAAAAACAATAAACATTTTTTTAGGTCAAACCCTCAGAACAAAAAACAAAAGGCCAGAATGAATGGATGGTGTTGTGTGTTTGTGTAGAACACACAGGTAAACTGAAAAAAGACATCTCTGTCACGAGTCTCTGTCTTTTTTTTTTCCGCCAAAGATGGCTCAAGGATTAACAAGGAACACGGACGACATGAGACGAGACGGATTTAATTTTTCATTACATCCCAGCTTGATCTCAGGCCCATGGCCGAGTGTCACCAACGACCAAGCCCACCACCACTGTGCCATGTACGATTGCGTTTCTGCAGCTTTTTTTTACGCTTGCGATGTAATTAGCGTCTCGCAAGCTAACACTGATCCATTCGATTTGCTTGCTTTTCCCATCCACATGCATGCATCTGCATCATGGCTCTGTCCTGCACCCAGACATGTAACAGGGGGGGGGTGGTTGGTTTAGGGGGGGGCTGGCTTCTAAAGCTGAACAGGGCAAGCACCAGTTTTTCGTCGGCCACCAGCCTGGAGCCAGCCAGTAGCAGCTCTTATCTAGTGTTGTGCGGTGGTGGCTTGGCGAGGGTGCTGAAGTGGGTTGTGTTGGTGTGTTCGGGTGTTAAAGGGGTTTGCGGTCACGGATCACGGATCACAGAGACTTGAGTGGTGGTTGGTGGTGGGAAATGGTGAGGAGGGGGGGGTGATGAGTCTTACCAGGGAGGGCTCCTCTGCTTCTGGGGTGGTTGGTGATTGGTGGGGACATGAGGAGGAGTAGGAGGAGGAGGGGGTGGGGGTGATGAGTCTTACCAGGGAGGGCTCCTCTGCTTCTGGGGTGGTTGGTGATTGGTGGGGACATGAGGAGGAGTAGGAGGAGGAGGGGGTGGGGGTGATGAGTCTTACCAGGGAGGGCTCCTCTGGTTCTGGGGTGCGTGGCGAGCCGTTGGGGGTGGAGGGGCAGCTCTGGTCGCTGGCATTGGTCACGTCCCCATCTGCCAAGGCCTCGAACGAAGGCAGTCCGTCCTCATCCACCGGGATGCTGTCCAGGGTTTCTGTAAGCACTGCCAGCAAGTTGGCCTCATTTTCTTCATCTATCTTCTTAGTGGGGGGAAAAGGAAGGGGGAGGAGAAGAGGAGGGTGGGTGGGTAGAGAGAGAGAGAGAGAGAGAGAGAGAGAGAGAGAGAGAGAGAGAGAGAGAGAGAGAGAGAGAGAGAGAGAGAGAGAGAGAAAAAGGAGAGAAAAAAATAGGACATTTTTTAGTTAGGAGAAGTTTCTTTATAGTGTGTTTATAGTCTGTTGTTTTTTTTTGGTCATTGAGATGCGAGGGGTGGGTGGGTAACAGACTTGTATTGTTAATAGTGTAGGACGTTGTTTTTTTTTTACGCCTGAGCTGTTTTTTCCTGCAGTCTCTTTAAAAAAAAAGAAGAAAAAAAAAGAAGAAAAAAACTTAAATTCTCTCACTGCGTGAATGAGTCAGGCCTGCCACTCATATTTTAAGCATGCGGCTTACTGGACCAAAATAATATCTCCCCCAAGAAATCCATTAACAAGGCTGACACACAAGGAAGTATCTGGGGAGGGGGAAAAAATGCTAAAAAGATGGAAGGACACAATAGAGAAAAGTTGAGTTGCCTCAATCCCCACAACTCTACCCTAAGAAAAAAGGAGCGATCAGTTTTTTCGACAAGATGTTTGCAAGCAATCTTCTGATAAGACAGAATTACCACCCCGCTAATGCTAAATGAACGTGATATTTATAGCCACCAGAAGATAAACTGACAGACATGCCACGCTGGAAGTTTACCGTCAACATTTTTACAGAAAAGAAACTTTTTCTTTGCCTCTTGTTCCTTTTTTGAAGTAGCTTGTTTGTATGTTTTGCTGCTGCTGTTTTCCCCAGTTAAAGAGTTGACATAATGAGAGAGAGAGAGGGAGAGAGAGAGAGAGAGAGAGAGAGAGAGAGAGAGAGAGAAAGAGAGAGGGAGAGAGAGAGAGAGAGAGAGAGAGAGAGAGAGAGAGAGAGAGAGAGGGAGAGAGGGGGAGACAGAGAGGGAGAGAGAGAGACACACACAGAGAGAGACAGAGAGGGAGAGAGAGAGAGAGAGAGAGACACACAGAGAGACACAGAGAGAGAGAGAGACACAGAGAGAGAGAGAGAGAGAAAGAGAGAGAGAGAGAGAGAGAGATATGGGTTCCCTATCATCAACAGGGGAGATGGTGGTGGTGGTGGGGAAATGGCAACAGGCACTGGAAGATCCAGGACAAAACCCAGGGGACTTAAGAGACAGGGAAAGATAAACAGAAAGACGCCCCGGGACACTACGCGGTGTGCCCAACAAGAACAAATCCCTTTATGCACACGGCAGGATTAGCATCTCTCAGCGATAGCGTGTGGCGATCATCGCGCCGAGGGGGGGGACCATCCCTTTAGATAGCACTGCTCCGCTGCATGGACTCAGGCTCCCGCGAGCACACAATCACCCTGGCTGCTCGTTCCCATTCAACTCTCCTGAGTTCCCCACCATTACACACACCACCACGGACACACCACCTCTTCATGGGAGCATCTTCGAAGCTAAGGAGATGGCATAATAGCATCCATTTTTTTATTCTACGATGACACAGATAGTGTAGGCATTCAGTTAGGTAGGCGGGTGACTGAGGACAAAAATGCTAATCTGACGCCCCATTCAGAAAGATATCCAACCCTCTAACAATAATACACTCTCAGTCATTATTTAAAAAATCATAAAAAAGGGGACACATATTTCACAGAGATAACAAAATACCGACTGGGGCCCAACGCCGAAAACTGGCAGTAAACGGTTTGCAGGAAATTGCTCCCTATGAGATAGCGCGCTGTTTAATTACTTGCAAAGAGCTTCAATCCACTGTGCCGGAACCTATGTTGCCGTTCACAGTTTTTCCGACATCCCCACTTTATTAGCCGTGGGCTAAGCGGATGGGTAATAACAGTTGATACACCGAGAGAGACTTTTTTTTCTCTTAGACACTCACTACCATCCACTCTTCAGCTAGAGAAAACGATTACTAGGATCATTTCAGATCATCTCAGATGAGGCTTTAAATAACCCACATTCCAAATCGGGTTTGAATTTCTTCAAATCTAAAACAGCTCCTCATAGAAGACTTGAAGGGTGGTGGCTTTTTCCCCCTGAGTCTCCACCTCCTCTCGAGACTTTTACGCCTATATATTGGCAACAGTTTGGTGCCGTGTTAAATATGTCACCATCTGACCCGGTCACGGTAAAGGTTCACAAGGCCACACAGGCCTCAGCTGCAGGGCAGAGGGTGGGGGACCCCAGGGCATGACCCTTAAGCTTTGGTTTCAAAGTTTCACTCGGGGGGTTGATGTGTGAAGTAGTCATGTGTCCACTTCAATCCTGTTTTTCGAAGCTTCGGCTAAAGCTTTCGAGGTGGGGCCGTGTCCCCCCCCCCCAACGATAACACCAGGGACTGTAACGCCGTGAAAGGGACATGTGTAAAATCCCGAGTCGTGACGGTCATGCTACAGGCCTAGCTAAAGCTCTGACGGTGGTCGGCGGTCGTGTAGGGCCAGCTCAGGGTGTTCCAGGGGGGCTAGGAGGGGAGAGGAGAGGAGAGGAGCAGACCTAGAGAGAGTCTCTAGAGAGAGCCCCCTTGTCCACCAAAGCATAGCTTTACCATGCCAGCTTTAAAAACCGCCACATGCTGCTCCATTGGACAAAAGTCAATCTACTACCGACAACCCCCGCCACCACCCTGAAGCAACCTCTGGAGGAAACCCCCCCCCCCCCCCCCTACTTGGCCTGGAGTTGGTGAGATATGGCACCCGACAGATACCGTCAGAACATCCTTGGCGACCCACTGATGGCCAAGTCCACTTATATCGATTACTATAGCAGCTGTCGAAAGAAAGGAGGGAGGAGGGACCAAGGGAAAAAAAGAAGGGAAAAATAGCCTCGGTTGGGAGCGTCATCTCTCCCCATCCCGGTTAATAGACCTTCGCCGAATTAAAGAGATCTTAACAATCCGGGGGCTAATTGTGGGGATCACAATACATTAACCCTGTTGCAATTCTAAAGGGTACCATTCTTGGCTGTTTTTTACTTCAAATGCTTCAATTAGCCATAAAACACGCTGGCAAGAGCCAGCAGTCTCCTTCCATTTCTCCCTCTCTCCCCTGCCTCCCTCCCTCCCTCCCTCCCTCCCTCCCTCCCTCCCTCCCTTCCTACCGCCTCAGAGAAAAGAAAGCGCTCGCCCAGTCGTTCATTATCAGGTGAGGCCTTTTGTTATCAGACAGCCCGTCTTTGAAATTGTCCTTGCTTTAACTCTTTTATTGAGTTCCGACGGCACCATTGTGTTCCAGAGATATTATTCAAGCCACTGATAACGGGGGATGTGTGTTTTTTTCTAAACACACACTTTTGAACTCAGGGGCAAACAGCCAAATTAAATCTGTTAATTGCTTCTTGGAGATTTGAAGCAAAAAGGATCACATTTCAAGCGCACACATTTGGGGGCTATGCATCTTAACATCTTGAAGAGAGAGAGAGAGAATTACAATTATACTATAAAAAGTTTCCACACAATTACAAATCTGATCATTCAATAACATTATGGACCTATCTCGCAGACGCAATCTCGACACCACCACTGTTATCTTAAAAATGAAAGAGACAAAATCTGTGACAAAAGCCGCTCTGGGAAGAAGAAAGAAAGAAAGAAGAAAAAATAAAAGAAGTCTCATCCTAAATGGGTCATCTGGTATTGAAAGTACTGTTTATACTCTCTCTCTCCGACAAATGTGAAAAAGAAACCAGTCCACTCAGACAGAAAACATTCTTAATAAATTGGACCCAGAATTGCTCGGGGTTAAATCTACGCCTTGACAATTTAATTGCGCTGCTTCGTCTAGATTATATATTTTTCATCCCTCCCCGTTTTTCAAAGGCATTCCCTCGGACGAGGTTAAACGAGTAGCCAGACCTTCTAATCACAGTAAAATCAGAGAAGTGTGTGTGCGTGTGTGTGTAGGGTAGGGGGGGGGGTTGGGGGCCACAACATCTCAACTCTGCCATGAAAGCACATTAGATTTGATAAACAAATAATGTCATTGTGTATTATTACCCCTGGCCCAAGATTTCAGAGGAAATAAATCAAAGTCAGCCACTGCTAAGGCTTTAGTCTGGCTGACACGTCAGCTGGTCACACAGGCGCAACATATGGCAGGAGGGGGGAGAGGGAGGGGAGGGGGGAGGGAGGGGAGGGGTTGGGGAGGGGGGAAGGGAGGGGAGGGGTTGGGGAGGGAGGGGGAAGGGAGGGGAGGGGGGAGGGAGGGGAGGCAGGAGAGGGGGAAGGGAAGGGACGGAGGAGGGGGGGGAGGGGGGGGTAAGGTGCAGCACGATGCACAGCGGCGAGAGACAAATCACGCACCCACAAGAGACGTCCAGTCATTTAGCACAAACTTACTGAGATGGAGAGAAGGTGATTATAGCCTATAGAAGCGGCGACACAACAATACATAACCATGCCTAGTCCCTGTGTCCCTGTGTGTGTGTGTGTGTGTGTGTGTGTGTGTGTGTGTGTGTGACTGCACAGCCTGTCGGGTGGTACAAGTCATAAAACTAAAATGTTAAACTGTCAGATTGGTCAAGGCCGTGATTGGACGACTGCTGGTAACAGATTCCAGAGCTGAAGGCTGAAGTCTCGCTTTTTCTGTCTGGGCCGTGGAAGTGACACAGTGCCTCGAATTATTCAAAGCCCGTTTTCATAAGCAAAACGGTCCCGGAAGAGCTAGACACTGAGGGGTCGACTTGCTTTGGACACATGGATTGCAGCATTGTATCAGTACGACACATACAAGCTGACACGTACCGTATAAAAGGACAATCGACCGGTACATAATACAGGTCCTCCGTTTAAATAAACAGGTTAGTGTCAACTACGTATCATAAATAGACTTCGGAGGGAGCGTAGGCTGTGCACGCACACGCACGCACACACACACACACACACACACACTATTGGTGACTCACTGATCCAATAGCCCTATACCGTGCACGCACGCAGACACACCGCACGCACACACACCGCACACACACACACACACACACACCACACACACACACACACACACTATTGGTGACTCATTGATACAATAGCCCTATACTGCGTGCGCATGCACACACGCACACACGCGCGCACACACACACACACACACACACACACACACACACACACACACACACACACATTGTCTTTCACAATAATCCAGCAGTCAGTGACTAATTCCCTGTCTGGGTTCCTCTTCCCCCCCCTATGCTCTAAATACCGACACCAGTGGACACGGCCGTCACCGTGGGTGATTCATGCAGCTGATTTCGGACAATTTCAGCCCGCTGTGCTAAGGCCATAACCAGGGCTCATCCTAATCCCCTCTACTCTACACAGTCGGAATTCACTGTCCCTGCCCCGCCATTGGTCGGCCGTTGAGCCTCGACTGGAACTACGGGTTGGAAACCCGACATGCGCTTTCCTCAGTCGCGTCGCGTCGAGGATCGATGTCACGGCGGGATATACCGCGCCACATGCCACGCGTCGCACGCCGTTCCCATCGACGACCAAACAGACAGCTTTTTTAACGGCACGGAAACTGTTTCGACCCTGCTGATAGAAGCCTCGGACTGGGCGCTGAAAAAAGTGTTAGTGCGAGTGTTATACCGATGTGTCTCCCGGGAACCGTTTGAACTGCGAGAGAGCTTTCAGAGAAGCTGATAGAGAGAGGGAGGGAGGGAGGGAGAGAGAGAGAGAAAGAGAGAGATATATTTAGAGAGAGAGGTATAGATAAATAGATAGATAGAGTAGGACAGATATAGAGGAGGAGAGAGGGATAGAGATATAGGTAGACAGAGAGTGAGAGAGAGAGAGATTTAGAGAGAGGTATGGATAAATAGATAGAGTAGGAAAGATATAGAGGAGGAGATAGAGATATACGTATATAGAGAGAGTGAGAGAGAGAGAGAGAGATGGAAAAGCTGTGACTGATGTTCTGACTGAAGAGTCAGAACTGTCACAACCGCCTCCAACTCTGAGAGAAACCAAGCCCCTCGTCCACGCACCGACACACAAACCCAGAGCGGTCTCCAGAAATCAGCCGATGCCATCTCATCCTGACGCCATTTTTTTTATTCCGGAGCCTTACCTAGATCTGGGTCAGAGCTAACCACCACAACAGCAGCGAAGGACCGCGCTCTAATATGACAGAAACACAGGTCCCATCGGAGGAGGAAGAGGCGGGCAAACTCCGGACCCTGAGGGCTGCAGTGTGTGCGGGCGTTTGTTACAACCTGCCACTAACACACACACACACGTAACGAATGAGGGCGGCTGTGGCGCAGGAGGTAGAGAGGAAGGTTGGCAGATCGGGGGTTCGAGCCCCGACTGGCCACATGTCGAATTGTCCTTGGGTAAGACACTGAACCCCAAATTGCTCCCAATGAGCGGGTCGGCGCCTTGCATGGTAGCTTGGCTGCCATTGGTGTGTGTATGTGTGTGTGAATGGGTGAATGAGAGGCCGTTGTAAAGCGCTTTGGAATAAGGCGCTATATATATAAGTTAGTCCATTACAAGACAACGCTCAGTGACATCAGTTAAAGCAGGTGTGTCAACAAGAGGTTGGAGAAACAACAAGATGGAGGCCAGTGCGCTGGGCCTACAGCACAGAGCAGGAAATAAACATTTTAAAAAAGGCCAGTCGGTCACCAAAACCCTTCCCTTCTTCTCCCCCACCGGGAGACTTGGAGCCATCCGCCCACCGTCTCTGATGATAACTGGATCTCTCCAGGAGACAAGGAGAGGGGGGAGGGGCTTAGTCACGAGCCGCACCACCCGGGAGAGGTTCCCTCTCTCCTCTCCAAACAGCTGAAGCAGCCGCCAGGGGGCTTAGCGGGTGGGAGCAGAGAAATCCACATCTAAGGGCTGCGGAGGACTGCTGTTGTTTTTCTGCCGGTGCCGTCCCGACAGATGGTCTGAGTTTTTTGTATTCCCCCCTTCCCCCTCCCCCTCCCCCCCCACCCTCACCCCAGTCTCATGTATTATACACCATCGCAAGGTTTGGATGCTCTTTCGGGTTTCTTGATTGGCTACTCTCTTTATTTCTCCAAATGAGTTGGGTGGGTTGTTGATGAAAGAAACAAGAGGGTCTTGCGTCGCTACCGGGGGGGGGGGGGGGGGGGAGTTGGTGGAATGGAAATTCTGACATGAGCTCGTATCCGAAATTCTAATATATAATGGGGTGAGAGGTTGGTGTTTATTCCTGCCTCCTTCTAATGGTATGCAAATAGCTATTTTGCTTAGCAGAAAAATAGGCAGCTATGAATCTGCAGCGCTAAGCAGCCCTATCAACACACCAGGGTGTAGAGATGATGGTCAGTAGATGGAGGGAGGGAGGGAGGAGAAGGGGGTTGCTGCTCTAACCCAACGTCCATCTTGTGAAACGGACATTGTCTTCTCACATTTCCCCCCCCCGAAAGCACACCGTCTGTAACAGTTATGGTCAGCCGTGCGTTGCGTCAACGAAAACAGCAAAAAAAACAACACAGAGAGTGGGGGTGTTTTGTCATGGCATTTGCATGGATTTGCAAGGCGAGCAGAACGGGGCAGAACTCCTTTAAGATTAATATCCTCTGCTCCCTCTTCCCCCCCGCTCCCTGACCTTTCAGGCCCTGCCAAGCTCATCACGGCTCACTAGAAGGCCTGCGAGGCTTTTAATTTGTCACAGTAATGTCGATGAAGGAAGCGTGCCAATGAAAGGGCAGGACGGACGGACAATATACAGTACCACACAGTGTCACGGACCGGGATGGACAAATACAAATGTTGTTATGCAGGGAGCACTGTGTGTGTGTGTGTGTGTGTGTGTGTGTGTGTGTGTGTGTGTGTTTGGGGGGGGGGGGGAGAGTTTATGGACCCAATATCACAAATGTATGGACCAGGATGGACACATACAAATATTGTTATGCAGGGAGCACTGTGTGTGTGTGCGTGTGTGTTGGGGGGGTTATGGACCCAATATCACAAATGTATGGTAATTGAAACCTCAGAATCTTTTTGGGAAATGCAGTCAATTTGATTCCGCAGCAAATAGGTCACCCTATTCAATTTGCACTCGATGCCGAGGCACAATAAGGGAGAGAGAAAACACCTGAAAGCAAATGATCTTATCAGCCTACACACCTCAGCACTTACCCCACTGCATAAAAGCTATTTGCTGATTACTAAATAAACGTATTATCTTTTACCTTGACTTCTGTGTGCGTGTGTGTGTTTTTGCTTGCTCCAGGTACTGTAGGGTGCCGGTAAAGCAGTAGGTAGGCCCTTAGTCTGTGCCTTGACTTTGCGAGCAGGTTATCAGAGAAATGTTTCATGCTACTATCTAGTGGCATTTGAGTGATGGAGGCACGTGTGGCGGAAGGTAAACACAGGGGACTCTAGACGTCTTTACATGTTTGACTTGTACCGTTCATATCTTTGGAGGGCTGTTCATATCTTTACAACCAAAGGAATGAAAAGACCAAAAGAGGCTACGCTAGACTTTCTGAGGCCGAGTCGGCCTTCACAACACCAGCACCAAGACGTAGGCGGTAATACGGGTCATTATAGGAAAGTGCTCACAATATAAGTGTCTCTCTTAGTTTGACTTAATGTCTCTCTACTCTGCCTACTCTCTATCTCTCTGTGGATATTTTCAACATTCTGAGGCTCCATTATTGCCATGTCCTACCCCTGTATGCTAGTAGCATCCTACACAGCATGCTTGACAATGTGGAACAAAAAATTCCTCGGGTTCAAAAGCCAAAATACACTTTTCCGCCAAAACCCATTCTATCAGGACAATAGAGAAATGACACCACACAGAGGAGCAAGATGGAGGGATTTGGAGCTACAGCCTCTCCTGGAAAGAGGTGATTAATCAACACCATCAGTGCTGCACAAACACTTTATTTTCCACGATGTACCAATTCACAGTTTCATAACAAATGTGTGTTCACCCAGCCAACGACGAGAGAGAGCACCATTTGTTTTTATCGCCCCGGTGCCACACGCTGAGCGATAGAAACACACACCACTGACTAATTCAACAAACAGTAAACAACATTTTAACGGCCACATTCACTCCAGCCCCCTGAGCCCATTGTATACCAGACTGGACAGTAAAGACAGTCGAGGGGTTGGTGGACGCTGCGCTATAAGAGCACCTGAGGGAGAGGAAGCCTAGTGTTTACAGGTCTGTGTTGGACAGCAAACCAAACCAAATAGGAGGACATGTTTTGCCTGGTGGCAAAAGACCACAAGTCGTGTTCTTCTTCTCCATGAACGTGGCGTTACGTTGTTTTTGCCTCATCTCCTTTTGCCTCAGTCAGAACTGTTGATAAAAAAGCAGGCCAGCGACCACTCAAACACCAGCAGTTACCTCAAGAGGTTTCTTCAACTAGTTAAGGGCTGCCTAAAACCAACCGCCTTCTCTCAGATCAAATAAGCCTTCATGTAGGCCCATGTCTAACTACATACCGTTAGCCTCATAGCATAAGTCATGCTTCACTTGTTGGTCAGCCGAGCCATCTTTGTATGTAGCGTCAAAAACGCCTATGTCAAAGAGATGACTTTGGGCAGATAGTGATTTTGGAATGTAACAAGCATTCTGATAGGCTGATGGCATCATAGGCAATAATGCACAGTGAATCAGCAGTGTTAGAGAGAGAGTAGAGTTAGGCAGATATCTCAATTTGGCCAAAATATGACTTAGACAATTACGCTACGAGGCTAACAAAACTTTTTTTCTAATCTTTCGCAGGGGGCAGAGGGGGTAGCTAGCTAGCTAGCGAGGAGCGCTAGTGCAGAAATGCTAGCAGCAGCACTGAGTCACGGGCGCGGAGGCAGGACTGCACACCTCTGATCGATATCCCTTTCCTGGAGAGGGAAGTGGTGGATCAGAGAGGACTGATAGCGCTTCACATATAATCACAGCGCCCATGGATTGAAGGCCTCTCTCTCCTCCCTCACTTTCTCCTTCTCTCCTTGTCTCTCTTCTCCATCTTTCCCTTTATCTTTCCCCTCTCTCTCTCTGTCTGCGACCATTGTATAGGGGGGGGTTTAAAAAAGTTAAAAATAATACAGGAAGGCTTGGGTTTTGGTTTGGGTTCTTGTTGCTTGTTCTGTGTTTGTGTGAGAGGAAGGTAGTGTGTGTGTGTGTGTGTGTGTGTGTGTGTGTACAGGAGGGGGGGTCGGGGGGTGGTGGCTTATTGGCGTAGTGTTTCCGGCCAGGTTAAAGAGAAGCAGTCCTGAAAGTAGAGATTACCCCCTTGTACTAAAAATAGCCCCCCCCCCTCACACACACACACCCTGGAAAGCTAGGTGGCTAGCCAGAGTCGTCATGCAAACGCCACCACCTGATCTTTTTATAAGGTGTCAGCACACACGTGCACACACACACACACGCAGGGGTAGCTTGAGTAGTAGTAGAGTAGTAGTAGAGAGAAAGAAAGAGAGAGAGATTACAACATAAAAGTGAAAGCCAACCCGTGACAGCGGACATCCTGTACCTTTAAACTATGACAGAATAAATTGACACTTTATGGCCTCAACTCTACATCCACGTTCTCAGAGTTTAAAGTTCCATTCCAGGGGGTTAATAAGGCTGTCAAAAAGAGGCAACAAGGACACACTCACTCTCTCTCTCTCCACACAAACACACACACACACACACACACACACACACACACACACACTGTAATCTATACTAGTTTAAAATGTTATGTATTATTGCTCTAGTGCCCATTTCTGTCAGTCTTTTTTGGAAACTATTTCAGCTTATATAGTGTTGTTTATTACATCGTTGTTGTTTTTTTATGCTGTCTGTGTCTTTATGTCTAATGCACCAACCACACACCAAGTCAATTTCCTGTATGTGCCGAATATACTTGGCAAAAAAACCTATTCTGATTCTGAAAGGAGCCAGAAGGGGGGCGGGGCCACGTGGGAGGGGGTTGGGGCCATGGGGTCACATAGCTGACCCCACCTGTAGACGGGGCCAGCAGCCACAGATATGGTCCGGTCAGCTGACACCACCGCCAGGCTCCGTCCAGGCAGAATACAGAGGCGTCCTCTGTGATGGAAGTGAAAGCTTTTTATAATTAGCAACGAAACATTAGACAGGCAGAGCCAGCCTGGCTAGCTCTCAGACAGACACAGACAGACAGACAGACACACACACACACACACACTCTGATATTCTCCCATTCAAAACCCCTCAAACATCCCCACACCTCTCCAGTCTGCAGCAGGTGAAGCAGCCGCTGCACTGGGGCTTAGGCTCAGGCGAGGCTCCAGGCCTCACTCAGGCCTCCTCCACCAGCACCACCTCTCCTTTACTGAGGCAGCAGGAGGTAGGGAGAGAGAGAGAGAGGAGGGAGGGGGAGAGAGAGAGAGAGAGAGAGAGAGAGGGAGGGAGAGAGAGAGAGAGAGAGAGAGAGAGAGAGAGAGAGGAGGAGAGAGAGAGAGAGAGAGAGAGAGAGGGAGAGAGAGGGAGGGGGAGAGGGAGGGGGAGAGAGAGAGAGAGAGAGAGAGAGAGAGGGAGGGAGGGAGGGAGAGGGAGGGAGAGAGAGAGAAAGAGGGAGGGGAGAGAGAGAGAGAGCGAGAGAGAGAGAGAGAGAGAGAGCGGGAGGGAGAGAGAGAGAGCGAGAGAGCGAGAGAGCGAGAGAGCGAGAGAGCGAGAGAGCGAGAGAGCGAGAGAGAGAGAGAGAGAGAGAGAGAGAGAGAGAGAGAGAGCAAGCAAGCTAGCCAGCCAACCAACCAGCCAACCCCCCCAGTCCACGGGTGTATCCACTTGTTTATATATCCCATTAGATCTTAAACTTTTCGAAAGAGCCAGATGGAAAACAACAAGCCTTGGGAGAGAGGGAGGGTGAGAGGAGGGTGAGTGGGAGGAGGACCAATGAAATGTTCCGGCTCCTACTCTCATCAACCATCGCAAATACATACAGGGTACGCCACAGAAACCAGGGCCGACAATAAGAGGAAGTGCGTTTTATTCTAATAGGGCTCACTTGAGAAAATCATATTATACAGCGCAATATGATTATTCACGCACCCTCGCTGAACTGGTGAAACGGTGCAGGCGGTGTACTACTCTCAAATGTCAGCATAAATTTGCAAAATAAACGCAGCCAGCATTCAGTAGGGACTGGTAACAGGGGGGGATAAGGGTCTGTGTGTGTGTGTGTGTGTGTGTGTGGGCATGTGGGAGTGCCAGCAAATTGGCATGTGTGTGGGCATGACTGTTCCAGTGTGTACAGTATGTGTCAGTCTTGTGTGTGAGTGTAGTCTAACCCGAGGGTATTTGCGGGTATGTCTTTGTGTGTGTGTGTGTGTGTGTGTGTGTGTGTGAGAGTGTCTCTTTGTGTGCGTGTAAGTGGTGTGTGCGACATGTCTGTCCCTGTGTGTTTCGGAGGAGATATCGAACATATCATTATTTGATCATGACACGTTCTGAAGTTCTGGGGGAAAAAAAATAACCAGCAAAGAAGACTAGCCAATTAGTGTTTCGCTACATCCCAGCTCACCACTAAGCATTGCATCTGGAACACACAAACAAACAAGAGGAAGAACAGCGGCGGGGGTCCCTCTGTGCATAATACCTCCTCTAACAATGCCAATCCCAGAATAATCTTACCTTATACCGTCAAAAGACGAATCCGGAGAGTTTTGCACGACCGGCGTGCCCCCCGCACAAAGAAAAAGCCATTTCATATATATTACCTCGCTAACGCCCTAGAATAGATCCGAGCATCTGTCTCGCCACGGACCTCTGAACTCCAGCCTTTTTTTCACTTTTAATTCATCATCTGGGATCTTTCTGCTGGGCGCCCTGCCACACTTGACACTCTGCCACGCTTCTGACAAAATGATGTTGATCAATAAACCCTGGGATCATCCTCTTGTGACACAGACACACACACACACACACACACACACACACACACACACAGACACAGTTAATGGTTTAATTGCTTTACTTGGTAA
>NC_137687.1:10443843-10486343 GCF_963989245.1 Nansenia antarctica | reverse complement strand
CTTCAGCGGCCAGGCTTGCAGCAAGGTTACGCTATCACGCCAGCATTTCGAACACACATTGGGAACACTTCAAGTGAGAAACGATGCACGCACCAATCCCAAGGTATCCAAGGAGAGGTCACACAGGCAGTGTGTGTGCCAAACAGGTTATTTTCTCTTTCTATCCCAATACAGCTCAATCAACACCGTAATCTATTAGAGGATTTAACAGCTTTTTTCAAATATGCCTGCACGTTCATTAATGATGACTAGAACACCTGCCATGGTCTACACGGTAAGCGGGGTATCCTCTCTGCTCTGCCATTCCGGGAGGCAGTTGTTGGCCATGAAGGCATAAGGCTGCGTTCGTAAATTCGCTCTGACAGCGCCGGAGCGCACTCAGGCTGGTTTTCAACGTCATAAAGGTGCCAAGTAGTAGTAGATTGGACAAGACGCATTCCATGAGTGCTGGATCAGATTCCAGTGCGAATTTACGAACACAGCCAATGAGTTCGCGTGGAAAGAGACAAACTCTAGACTAGAGATCCTCTCAGGGCAGCAGCTAGACGGAATGGCTATGTATAGGCCTATATATATAGCCTATATGTATATATTTATATTTTTTAAACGCCTGGACACGTGTGCCATAGTTGCTTGACAGCTTTATTGCAGCTACTGTGTGATGACATACTACTTTATATTTATTGCCAAACTATACTATTCATCTACATAGGCATTGGGGATAAGTAGGCTAGTTGCAAAGTAACTGCTTGCTTCCCATTCGGGTTGGACAAATAGACGAAAAACGAAAAGCACACTCCCCACTCCATTGTACTACTGCTACACTCCACTGTAAAAAAAAAAATAATAATAAAAAAACTTCCTGAAGAAGATATCGTACTTTGTTTGTTGTGCTGTTCGGTATTCTCGGGTGCCGGCTATAACACAAGCGCACCACCACACGCTTTCCTCTGGACCAGGACACGACTCTGGTGGAAAGCGGTGCGCTCGCATTCAGCCGGCAGCCGAACTACACCACCGCCTCAGGAAAAAACACGGATCAAACACCTCTAGTGAATATTTCGACTTTATTTTAGCACACAACACAACAAACAACTGGGATATCTTGAAGTCATATATCGACTCGAGCGATAGAGTGCGAAGTGTGTGTGTGTGTTTTCTGTTTTTTCGACTGTCTTGTTTGTGCTTCAATCATTGTCAATACCCCTAGTAGCCCCCCCAATGAGGCATGATTCCGTTTTAGGAGTGACACTAGGAAATAAGGAATCAAAGAAGAGGAGGTGGGGGGGGGGGGGGGGGGGGGTCTCTCAAAAGGTACAATTCCTCTCAATCTTCTCATCGACTTGCAAGGGTGTTAATAGCGCCGGCAGACAGGGAGAGGGTGAGAGCGCTCCACCACACACACACACACACACACACACACACACACACACACACACACACACACACACACACACACACACACACACACACACGCGCGCGCGCGCACGCACACACACACACACACACACACACACACACACACACACACACACACGCACACACACACACACACGCACAACACCTGCTTCGGGGGGATTATTAGGAATATGACTGGTAGATTTGGGGTAGCAAATTCCCTGATTGTAAAAAGGGAAGGCTTTAAGAATTACACGGTATGATTAATGCTCAACTCAGAATGAACCGACGTAGATACCCAGAATCATATGACAACACGGTGCTTTTGAAGAACACGCACATTATTTAGTGAGCGGTGTCTATGGGGTTAATAAGACTATGGGCTTAATAACGGCTCAGCAATAGGCGGATGAGGGGGGGGGCGGGGGGGTAGACCTATACTTTAACATATCTGACAAACAAAAAAAAAGATTTTTCTTTTTCTGACCAAAAAAAAGCTCTGGCCACCAAGCATCCATCTCTATGAATAATTCAGGTGAAGTGTAGGACCTAAAGGAGTGCTACGGTTGCATAAACATCACTATAGCCAATATTCTGTCAAGGGAACACAAATAAATACATGCATACTTGGTGAATAAGTAATGAATTAAACTGACAGGCGGATTGTGTTCAAGCCTGCTAACCGATTTGATAGCAGACGAACAGCACACAGATATACGCTGATAGACTGCATCGTATTAAAGATGAGCTTTCTATCCGCTAAATGCATTGCAAGTCGATGGCACATGCAGCCAACAGTCCTGTCCTGAAGCTAAACGTGAGGACATGATGGACATAATAACATGGTTGGAATTAGGGATGCATGCATGCTGTTTCATTCATATTTCCGTTATTCAATTTCTACTTTAGCCATTTTAAAATCGTTGCTTAGAGTAGGCAATCTGTGCATTTTAAAGAGCATCAAGTGTATTATTGAAAAACGTCTCTCTCTTCTCTGGCAATTACAATTGCAATTATTTTTGATTTAAAAAAAAAGTTGAAACATTGACATTATGCCAAACTAACCGTTTGGTAACATGCAACTACTAAGGCTACAAATAATTTGCTCTGCAAAACAAGGATGTTGCCACAGATGTAAAAAAAAAAAAAACCTCCAGACACATTCTAAGACGCTCCTTCCTTCGTCCCTGGTCACATCTTTGCATCTTTTTTTTTTATTTTTTTTGAAAACCATCATGTTCAAATCATCTCAATAAAACCCTCAAGGAAAGAAAAAGTGTCACATGTTTTTGTTTTTTTAAGACACCAAGCAAAATAATAATAATAATAATAATTCATTGCATTTATATAGCGCTTTTCCGAGCCTCAAAGACGCTGAAAATACCTGACTTAAAAGTATTTCGGTCATTCTGGCTTCAAGAGACAGTCAGACACTTCTCAGCACATCAGCATTAGAGGAGCGTTACTGAGTCCGTCACTGGAAACATCTCCACCGTACGAGCGTGTCAACATTCTTTCCGACTGTCGCACGACATCCCAGGGACCCTGCCAGCCCCCCAACTCCGGCGCCGCGCACGAGAAACACCGCTCAATGCAGACCACTACTACTACACTGGGGGTAAACCTAAAAGCACTAAACCCGCATGACACTGTGACTTTTGAAATAAAAACGAGCGATTCTTGCTTATCCCCCCGACTTGTCACATATTCCTGCGCTTCGTAATTCGCATTTCTCCCCCCGTTATCCTTCAGTTGTGCAGTTGCGTGTAGGCTACAGCGTGCCAACCCCAGCAGAAGGAAGGAAGGAAAGCGCAGGGGGCTATGTTCAGATATTCTCTATCGGAATCACCGGTCTTGGATTTTTCTGTGCATTTTCGGTGCATTTTCGGTGCATTTTCTGTGCATTTTCGGTCCATCTTTCCCAAAACGGTCCAGACCAGCTCTCTCTCTCTCTAATAGCTGACAAATTGTCATAAGTTGGTATATTTTAAGAACCGCTCACCTCTAATTCTCTCCACACCGCGTCCTGGTGACACCTGTCCCACGCCATCCAGGCACTGAATGAACGGTCCGCAAAAAAAAAAAGCGGTCCGCAAAACCCAAAAAATCAGGAACCAAAAAAGAAATCCACTACGCGCTCCACTCCACTCGCTGCTCCACTCGCACAGGCAACTGCCCCTCTTACCGAGAATGAACCGAGGGCACCTGTCTTTACAACTGCTTTCCATCACATGACAAAGCTATTAAAAGTAGGCATGGAGGAGTGACTCCCGTCCTGTCACCCTCCCTCCACACTACTCGCCAATGACGTGCTGTAAAGCAGGCGGGGTCTGGCACACGCACCATAGTAAATCTTTTCCAACTATAAAATCGCTCAATTTCTAATGACAAGGCGAGATCAAAGACGTTTCCAACGCAGCGCACGTAAAATCGTCGTCGCCTCTGCTTAATCAAGAAAAGACGCTCCCTGGCCGAACGCGTATTACGCATTAAGCTCCGTAAACATTTCGTGACGTTAGAATTATAAGGTTTTGGATCTCCATTTTGGTCAAAATTGAGTTTTTTTTACATAATCTGATCCATTAGGTGTTTATTAATGCCTGTGTGGTGTTATTTTTTAAAATGTTGACCATTTTGAGTTATTAATTAATAAAATACAAAGGTTCCATCTCACAGAACACAATGGAATGTAACAACTTTGACGCTCATTATCTCTGAACTGCCCTAAACGGAGATAGAACCTTATAATTCTAAGCTCACGATATATAATAACAAAATGCACTATGTGATATATCAATATCAATGCGATGGCTCTGCCGTATTCAGCGTTGTCTTAACACATTCTAACCTGTGCTTAGGATCGCAATATGGGAAACGTGATGTGGTGCGTGTATATATAAATGTCACCAAACATATTAAATTATAAGATCTGTGATACACGCACTGTATCCCTGGGACTCGTGACCAAACAGCTCTTCAGTGCAGAGTGTGAGCGGATGGATTGCAGTCTGCCAGTGCCAACTCAATAACGGATCACGGAGATATAACAAATAAAAAGTGCTCCGGACTACTCCTTTCACATCTCAACATAGTTACTGTGATGTTTTCTGACACCCCAAATGCATGCCGCTGGGGTACATTTCGGAGAGCTCTTATTCGATGCTGGTCGTTGTGCGTAAAAGGCTATATCGTTTACATAATATCCAGCACCTGCCTGCTCCATCCAAACAAACGTTAGAGGAATTTCTTGAATTTCCAGTTCTTTTTCTCATAATACAGACTAAAGAGTAAATACAGTGTGCATGTATGAACATGGTCTGTTTCCTGTCTCACTAAAGCACGGGAGCTTGAATAGGCTCTAGTCTACACTCACCGGCCACTTCATTAGGTACACCTTTTCAACTGCTCAGTTAACACAAAATATCTAATCAGCCAATCACGTAGCAGCAGTTCAGCTCAATGCATTTAGGCATTTTAGGCAAGCCAAGCATCAGAATGGGGGAAAGAAAGGTGATTTTAAGTGACTTTGAACCGTGGCATGGGTGTTGGTGCCAGACGGGCTGGTTTCAGTATTTCAGAAAGTGCTGATCTACTGGGATTTTCCCCGCACACAACCATCTCTAGGGTTTACAGAGAATGGTCTGAAAAAGAGAAAAATATCCAGTGAGCAGCAGTTCTCGGGGTGAAAATGCCCTGTTGATAGGCAGAGGTCAGAGGAGAATGGCCAGACTGGTTCTGGGGCTGATAGAATGGCAGCAGTAACTCAGATAACCAACTCGTTACAACCGAGGTATGCAGAAGAGCATCTCTGAACGCACGACACGTCGAACATCGAAGCAGATGGGCTACCGCAGCAGAAGACCACACCGGGTGCCACTCCTGTCAGCTAAGAACAGGAAACTGAGGCTACAATTTTCACGGGCCTCACACCGAAACTGGACAATAGAAGATTGGAAAAACGAACATGGCAATGAGTTCACTCTACCCAAAATGGCCTCCACAGTCACCAGATCCTCAATCCAATAGAGCACTTTTGGTATGTGGTGGAACGGGGGAGATTCGCATCACACCGACAAATCTGCAGCAACTGCATGATGCTATAATGTCAATATGGACCAAAATCTCTACGGAATGTTTCCAGCAACTTGTTGAATCTACGCCACGAAGAATGAAGGCGGTTCTGAAGGCGAAAGAGGGGGTCCAACCCGGTACTATAGGAAGATGTACCTCATAAAGTGGCCAGTGAGTGGTGTGTGTGTGTTGACATGTATTGAATATACAGTATATATATATCAAATCTCAAGACCAGTAACCTGATACGATGTCAAGACTGTTAACGGTGTTTCCGTTTAACGATTAAATTTCCTATTGAGACAGTATAAAGGTGCAGGGGACAGTATCAACCAAGTATACACTATCAACACACGGTGTATATGCAACATCAGTACAGGAACCAAAAACAAAAGCCCTGTGTTGACATTTCAAACAAAGTGGGTCACCAGCCTGCTCCTGAGGGGGGCTATAGCCTACCTATTGTTACTACCTAGTGTTTACTTCATTGGATAATGTGCTTGTTAAGACCCTCCAAATAATCCAATCCAGGATTCATTTAGTAAGGCATGAATGTAGGTTCTTTGGTATTGCTGACACAAATATGTAGATGATAGCCTCTTCATTGTAAGTAGACACAACTAAGATATCTATGTATAGGATATGTAATTCCAATACAGATGTCAAGGTAAAATAGAGCAAAAAAACATTGAATCGTAGCTCGAGGCACCGGTTCGCCTCTTTTATGTGCGTTTTCTTCCATCAGTAAGACTATTAGTGTGTATTTCAGAGACACTTATACTATAATTTTGATCATTCCACGCAACACAAGCTCATAATAAGGAATAACAACTCACTATGGAATCTACCATGCTTGGTTCAGTTTTGTTGTCGCAAGCCTATTAAGTCCACCTGAGCATACTAGGAGCAATTGTCTCCCTGAATTAGCAAGCCACATAAGTCTCATTAAACATGAAATTGCACAGAAACCTGTAAAAAAGGTTCCGGGGCTGTGGGATTTGCATTGTATGCGGCCGGGAAATGTGTTCTCTGCTTATTGCCATCTGAGGGGTCCTTTCTACAAGTAAATCTACACATCTGCTTCTCCGTGCGTGTCCACAGACGCTACCCAGAAGCCACGGCGAGAACCTTATCTGAGCAGGTGGTGTGCGGTGACCTCGCCGTGCCCAGATGGACCAATACCACACATACATATAATGGGGGGGGACTACGGGAACGACACAGAACGTGATAGTAGGTGGCTCTGGAAGTATGGCGTGAAGGGAGAAATTCATTCAGCAATCAGGACTGCCCTTTCAGTGGTGGGGATACGAGACAGATGGACCAATAACATGCATATTTACGTAGGGCTACATACTGTGAAGAGGGACCACAGAACAGACGGTGATTCTTGGGAAGTCTGGTAGAAATAAAACAGTAAGACAATATACAGTAGATAGATTAAACATCCAGGACAGGCCCCTTTGGTGACGGTTGGATATGAGACAGATGCTGGCGTTTCTCTGTCACGTGACTCACACTTGCAGGGGGCTCTATTTTAACAAAGCAATCGTTGATTTTAAGTGCTATGGAATGGTGCTATCACTCAGGGGGGGTGTTTTTGTGAAATAAGGTTTCAAGTTTTGTGGTGATATCGCGTGTACATTATGTCCGGCGATAGCGTAAAAAAACAAAAGCCTGGATTTAGATAATAATAAATAAATAATAAGAGATGTGACCACTCACTCACTGACCAATCAATTGACCACTCGCTTGACCACTCACTGACCGATCAACTGTCTTACCCCCATCAGAAGCAATTGTGAACAAACAACTGCATATTTTAAACACAAAACTCTCATGTTGATCTGATGGCTGGTCAGTCCTAGCATCCATGGCTGTTTAATAGAGAGTGGTTACATGGTTCTCCAGCCCCCCCCCCCCTTCCACTGTTCACTCCCCAGGGCGTCAGCTTTGTTGTTGCTTGAATCCCAGATTGCCCCTTTAAGGACCTCGAATAACGCCAACCCTCCCACCACCGGCACAAGCAACCTAATGTGAGACCGGTCGGTCATTTGCCAATTCTTGGCGTTATGATTTGAAAATACTACAGCTTTTACAAGATGAAATCTAGCCAACACACTTTTTTCTTTTTTACAATACCGTTGCTTCGTTCGCACTCAGCCGAAAATAGAGCCCCCTTATCTGATTGTCCTCTTCATGCCAATTAAGACAACAGAGACTAAATATAGCAGTGACTACAGTATGTTGTGATGTGATTCCTAATACATTCTCCTTGGTAGATACAGTCTACTGTATATGATATATTATTATTATATATTAATCTTGGGAATTGGGGGTCTAACCCTATTTGAAGTAGACACTTTAGGCAGTGTGTAATTAATAAATATAGTCCATAAGAAATGAAGCAGTCTATGGACATTGACACATTACGGCATTGGAAAACATGTATTGGCACAGATTAGAAGGCAGATTTAGGGGGAAACACGTTGAGAGCAATGCATGCATGCATGCAGCATGGTTCACAGCATCTTCCTGTTCCTGGCCTAAAAGCCAAATGTGCCCGCAAGACCTGCTTTCACACAGTCCTTACATTAGGGACTCCCCATAGATATCATGCCTCAAAGGGATCCGTTCTATAGGAGGGAGTGTGAAAGGCTGTTCACACCTTTTTGCAGCATATGGGATCGTGGTGTGCTGTGATAGACGTGGCTGCATTGGAGGATAGGTTTAGAACATTGAAGGATAGGTTTAGAACATTGAAGGATAGGTTTAGAACATTGAAGGATAGGTTTAGAACACTGAAGGATAGGTTTAGAACATTGAAGGATAGGTAGAACATTGAAGGATAGGTTTAGAACACTGAAGGATAGGTTTAGAACATTGAAGGATAGGTTTAGAACATTGAAGGATAGGTTTAGAACATTGAAGGATAGGTTTAGAACATTGAAGGGTAGGTTTAGAACACTGAAGGATAGGTTTAGAACATTGAAGGATAGGTTTAGAACATTGAAGGATAGGTTTAGAACATTGAAGGATAGGTTTAGAACATTGAAGGCTAGGTTTAGAACATTGAAGGATAGGTTTAGAACATTGAAGGATAGGTTTAGAACATTGAAGGATAGGTTTAGAACATTGAAGGATAGGTTTAGAACATTGAAGGATAGGTTTAGAACATTGAAGGATAGGTTTAGAACATTGAAAGATAGGTTTAGAACATTGGATGCATTAGCATCAACGGCTACAATCTAACAGCTAGAATCGTAAAGCCTTCATATTCTTCTCAGAATGAACCAACTCAATGACTGCGTTTACATGCACCCCATATTCCTGTATTAATCGGAATATGGTGTGCATGTAAACGCAGTCATTGTGGCGTCGTGGCAGTTGAGGGTTAACTAATGTAGTCGCACGCAACGTTCACATAGTTTTATTCCAAATCATTACATTACTGCCTTTGCCCCGTTAGTAGGAATGAAGAGCCACAGCAGAACGTTCCGGAAGCCCATTGGAAGACTCGATACAAGTGTCCATCATTGCACTGCTGATGGCATTTAACAGAAATAGAGATTATATGATTCGTTGGAGAGAATTAGCTGACAGGTGGAATTCAACATCCAAAATGGAGGGTAATGATAATCCATTATTAATGATCTCAGTTTCGATTTTTTTTTCAACATTACCCGATTCATATTACAGACGATAAGCCTCACACACGAGGCTACTGCAGTCAAACATCCCCATATTGAATATTCACCCAGGATTAGGTCATTTCTTTGTTTGTTGGCTTGGTGCCACTGTATTTGGGTATTAAATCCCCCCCTTTCCCCATTTAAAATGATTACATGGCAGGGACATTATGATTACATGACCCAGTCAGGCTCCTGTTGTTTTCCCCCTTTTTATTGCAAATATATTTTTGTCATCTAGCGTTTCTTTCACACTAATCTAACGCTCTAACCCACTGTCATCTATGAGTGTCTCCAGACCGTAGGTGCGATTTTGCACAACCAAATTTCATAGGACATAATACCTTTCTGTAAAAGGTGACCAATGTCAGGAAATCTGTTCCGCGGGCTCTCAGAGAGACTGTATCTAAGGCTTTAGGAGATGATTTGTATCACTTTGTGGCGTGTCATCTCTCCCAACAGAATCTGTCCCAGCATCTGGCTAGTTTGACGCACAACAGATGATTTTATTTGGATTAATCTCAGGTGGTGGTAAGAGAACGCCCTGCCCTGTCTCTTCATGGATTGTTCACAAGCACGATAAGATATCTGTTTTTCCGTCATGATCGTCGTTTGACATAGCTTTCAGAGCTCGACTATCCAGGTAATTTTTTTCCTTTGATAAATGCGTTGTCCTGCCCCTCGAGCTCGCGACAAGGGAAAGGAAATGGTGGTGTTTCCAGACAGTTGAGTGCCTGTCCTCCTAAGCCCATGCTTCAATACCGTTGTGTCCGAAAGGAAATGGGAAAAAAAAGATACATGCTTGAATACCTAATGTGGTCATCTTGATGCCAAGTGATGGCATAGGCCTGAGGGCTTAGGTACAGCACACAACAGACGAACCATAATGAGATAACACATAATGAGGAAGAACTTGCACCCACGTGCTTTATCTGAAACGCATGGTATGAGGAGAGTTAAATGGTAAATGGACTGACTTATATAGCGCCTTTATCCAAAGCGCCTTACAACGTTCTCTCATTCACCCATTCACACACACATTCACACACCAACGGCGGCAAGCTACCATGCAAGGCGCCGGCCCTGCTCACTGGGAGCAATTTGGGGTTCAGTGTCTTGCCCAAGGACACTTCGACATGTGGCCAGCCGGGGCTCGAACCACCGATCTGCTAACCTTGCGATCATTAGACGGCAGCTCTACCTCCTGCACCACAGCCGCCGCTCCAGTTCAGGAGATTTTTTGGTCCCCAGTTCAGCCGCCCCAGTTCAGGAGATTTTTTGGTCCCCCATTTATGAACGGTACCAAATCTCAATCTACTAAAGCATGACTGAAGAGACCCAGACTGTAAATTATGGATGTAGGTATAACGCAATATCCTGAATTGAGAGGAATGCATACCACAGGCACCAGAGAGGACAGGTGACCTCTCTCATCAAAGGGAATGCGATAGGCACTCTCTGTGAAGGACACTACACTAGAAGTGCCTAGCACATGCATAATGCAATACGCCATACTTGCATAAACAATTTGACATAGGCTGTTACGTTTTTTAGCTGTAGTGCCCTTCATAGAAACATGTCGTCTTGCCACCCCCGCGTGGCAAGCATGTAATCCCTTTCCATCAATGAACTCCCCTCTGTGTAATTTAGCAGGGTCTCGGGGTGGTGACGATTCTCCACTGTCGAGAGTCCAGCCCGGCATTATTAAGGCAAATGGCACGGCAGGGCTGGAGCCTGGTTAGCCTGGGCTGAGCCTTGAAAATGTGAAAATAACATCAGTCCCACGCCGAGGCTGGTAAACACAAAAGGGGCCCAGTGGCTCAGCGGGGTGGCACCCCGTCTTATTTTTTTTAGGAGCGAGAGGGGCACAGCGGCGAGCCTTTCGCTCCCCCGCGGACGAATAATATCACGGTCGCTTGGCGGCAGAGAGAGTCGGAGTTCTCCTGTCCTGTCGGAGCTCCCTGTTGTAAAAGGCTGTTATTGGGGGGCTGTTTAAAAAATCACCACAGAGTTCGTTCATGAATGATGCATGTGGAAAGTGGCAGCGGCGGCGGTGGAGGAAGAAGAAAGCAGACTGCAAGCACAGGCGTGGCGTGTAATGTGGTGGCACAGAGCTGTGGTAAGATAATGCTCTGGGCAAGGACTCGTGGGGGCGCTTTGAGTTTTGCTTGGGTGGCACTCAAGAGGAATGTTAAAACTCATGGACCATGAGGGGCGCCTAGTGTGTGCACGCACGCACGCACGCACACACACACACACACACACACACACACACACACACACACACACACACACACACACACACAAACCTGCATGCTGAAGTTTCCATAATGTTGAATGTCAAGACATGTACAATTCCTGCTGATACAATTGTACAATTCCTGCTGGTTAAATGACGCTGTAGCACAATGACACCTGAAACAGGCTGAAGAGGAGTTTGGCTATGTTTGTGTCTGTGCCAGAGCAGTATCGGTACCTATCTATGCTAAACACAAACCAGCTAAATAGTCGTTTTTTATCACAGCTTTTTCGACTGTGCCAAATATGCTAGTTATTACATATGCTAGGTATTTGAAACAGCAGTAGGGGGAAATCTTGATTAATCAAATGTTGTGAATTGATGTTGGACTTTCTATGGGGTCATTATAACCCCCCCCCCCAAAACCTCAACAGATGTCAGAATACCTTGACAGCAAGCTAGTCCTCCGTGCTTCGAAAGTTCTCTTAGCACTGACTGGATGTGTGCCAGGGAAGAAGAATTAGGTCAGCTGAAGTGCAGTGTGCCTTGTGGAACTCCATGCTAAAACCATGTCAGGGGACGGGGGTTGACACACAGGTACAGCTTTCTGGAGCAGCACAATCTGGCCTTTTTTTTTCTCCTCGCTTTTTTTCTTCTTGTATCACCGAAATGTGAGCAGCGGCGTAACGCCCCGTAGTCCAGACAGCAGCCTAATTATTTTGAGCAATGAAAAGAGAGAAGTAGAAGAAGAAAAGCAAAAAAAAAAGAAAAGCATGTGAATTGCAATTCTTACATGGGGCCTGCATACAGGGTGCATTACCACAAGGCTCGAAAATCCTTACGGCACAATAAAACTGATTGTATCATCACCTTTTTTTCCCCTTACAGGGAGCATTTCTACTCTCTCTTTTCACCCCCCCCCCCCCCCCCCCCCCCCTCTCTAAAAGGATGGCATACCGCTGGGGCACGCCGTTAAAGGAGGAGAGAGAAAGAAGAGAAAGCAAGGGACAGACCGGGGGAAGCGAGAGGCACAGTCGATTCCTATTTTCACCCAGGCGTCCTACTGTCAGAGACAGATATAGAGAGATAGAGCGAGAGATAGAGGAAACAGATGTGTATAGACGAGCACATGAAGAAAGAGAGAGAGAGAGAGAGAGGGAGGGGGGGGGGGCAGAGATAAACAGTAGAGCGGGTAGAGAAATGATAGAACGAGACGACGGACCACACGGAGAGAGCGAAAAGGAGGGGCGGGCGGCTAAAGAGAAAAGAGAGACACAAGGTGAGTACAGGAGAAGTGATTAGGAGAGAGAGGGAAGAATGGACACGTCTCTACGCCGAGCATTAGACTGACAGGGCTGGAGATATAGGGCGTTATCATCACGCGTCACAAAAGGCTGCGGGAGCGTTCGATTCGTCAGCCGGGGGAGCTGTGGGGCCCTTCGGTCGATAGGGACACATTGAAAACACTGCGGTTATTTATGTGGTTTACTATAACAAATAAAACAACTATTATCTGACGGAATGGTTCGAGGACCGTCCGAACAAATTTCCCACATTAACATACTCTGTGTGTTCGGCTATCGGCCGCTACTCTAGACATAAATTCAACCATATCTAATCAATGACATAAGGCTAAATCAGCTGGCAGTTGATGCAGTGGGTCTGTTGGGATACACTCACCATACTTACAAATCTCTGCTTAAGTATATCAAACCACTTGGCCAGCTTGCCTGTGTCTTTCCATGTCATCTTGGTAGGTACGGTAAATAGCTTGTTAGTGAGAAATAGCTAGTTATGTTAGTACGAAATAGCTAGTTTATTAGTTAGTAAGAAAAAGCTAGTTTATTAGTTAGTAAGAAATAGCTAGTTTATTAGTTAGTAAGAAAAAGCTAGTTTATTAGTTAGTAAGAAATAGCTAGTTTATTAGTTAGTAAGAAATCGTTTATTGCAAACCCTTACTCTTAGCTGTTTTAGGGAGCTACTGTTGGTTGACCAGGTTTGTAAATAATAATAATAATAATAATAATAATAATAATAATAATAACCTTAGTATAGTATAGCACTTTTTCTACAAACGTTGCAGCTCAAAATGCATCGCTGTTTGCCGACAATGAAAAACGGCTTGCTAGCTGGTACACTTTTATATTTCATACAACCAAATATCAAACTATTTTTATAAGCATTTTTATAATTGAAAGCACGATTTTACATCGTGTGAACGAGAAAAAAAATGTGACCGTTCCCTATTATGACGTTTTTTGTGATAACAACCTATAGAGTAGACATACCCCCCCCACCCCACCTCCTGAATAAACTGGAGATGACAGAGTAACCCCCCCCCCCCCTCCATCTCTCATCTTCAGATAAGCCACGCTACTGTACCCCCCCCCACCCCCCCCAGACAACCTGACTCAGACCCCCACTGACCCCAGACCAGCTGTTTTGCCATCTCTACTATCGCTAATCTAAATACATGGGACTACTGCCACCATTCCTATTTACACCCCCCCCTTCCTCCCCCCCATTCCCATCATGGCCTGAGATCTTCCTGCTTATGGTGTCTGGCTCACATGTCCTGTGTATTCATTTACAGAAAAGTCTATATCACACACACACAGACGCACACACACAGACACGCAGACGCACACACACACACACGCAGACACACACACACACACAGACACGCACACACACACACACACACGCTCGCACACACCTTTCCATTGCCGACATGACCTCACTACCCAGGGTAGGGAGTATCACATTTCGAGGAAATGCAATTGTGCAGCAATCTTTCTAGCTCTTTTGTTAATAATATCGAGGGAGGAAGCTAATGAATTAAGAGCCCTATTTATTGGTGGCACTTTAGATTTTTTTGGGGGGGGGAAACTGAAAGGGGTGTACTCCCGTGTATAGTATTCAGATGATTTTGGCAAACGTCCCACAACGTGAAAGGTGTGTGTAAGCATATTATTGTTGTTTTTTCAGAGCAGAGGCCGATGTTTGGCCTGTCCTCATTAGCGGCTAACCTCAGAGTCGTTGGGAGCTGGTGCTTTTCTCAGGCCTCTGTGTCTGTTCACCCTTAGGCAAATTCCCATGGCAAATCAAGCCATCATCTGATTTACATAAAACTGCTCTGACTCGTGACATGCGACGATGACTATTTCTCTATCAGTCGTCGAGTCTCCAGACACCATTGTGTCCAAACCCACTCCACACTCCTTATAAGCTCTCAATCCTCTCTCTCTCTCTCTCTCTCTCTCTCTCTCTCTCTCTCTCTGTGCCTCATCCCCCCTCTCTCTCTCTCTCTCTCTCCATCTCCCTCTCTCTCTCACTCTCTCTATGTATCTCTCTCCCTGTCCCTCATCTCCCCTCTCTCTCTCTCTCCCTCCCTTCCACCCCCTCTCTCTCTCTCTCCCCTTCCCTTCCACCCCCCCTCTCTCTCTCTCTCCCCCTCCCTTCCACCCCCCCCTCTCTTTCTCTCTTTCTCTCTCTCTCTTCCACCCCCCCCTCTCTCTCTCCCACCCTTCCACCCCCCCTCCCTCTCTCTCTCCCTCTCTCTCTCTCTCTCTCTCTCTCTCTCTCTCTCTCCCACCCTCTCTCTCTCTCTCTCTCTCTCTCTCTCTCTCTCTCTCTCTCTCCCTTTCTTCTGTTCTCTGGGTTTGGAGACGTGACGACCACCGGGACTGTCGTCAGCACAGTAAACAGGATTAATCTGCGCTGGCGTCGGCCACTCTGGTCCAGATGACGCGTGTAATTAAGGAGTAATTGGCATGTCATCTCTACATGAGGAAAGATGACACGCGTGAGCCAGAGATACGCCGGGTAGAGCGCTGCGACGAGGCCCGGCCGCGACGGCTGTTTACAGCCCACAGACGCTGATCTGAAGGTCCGTTTCCACCCCATTTTTTTCTCCTCATCACGGTGGAGGTTACCGTTGGGGTTTGGGTAAGATCTGAGTAGATCTGGGTAACCTATAGGTCAATCTTCTACTCTGAGGAGCTCAGGGACAGCTCTGTGAAAGAGGCTCTCTCTCCCTCGCTTTCTCCCAGCATCCTCCTCCCTCACTTCCTTAATGTCTTTACTCACCCCTCTAACTCCCTTCGCTCCCCTCCCTCGCAATTCACTTGCTCATTCATTTATTTACATGGTAACATGCTTAAACACTAATTTGCTAACTTATTCATTTATTTACATGCTAACCCACTTACGCCCACACGCCCGTATTTCCCTCCAACTTATTCATTTTATCCACATCCGAGACGACACTGTCGCCTTGCTTGAGGATTCATTTATGCACATAGGAAGTCACTTCCATTTCTGACTCACTTAATTACTTAGGCCTCTCTTTTCTCCTCCGCACAAAGGGAAGCCTTTATATGGCTCAATATACTGTGGCACACAAACCGGAGATGGCCGAGATGCCCTCAGATGTTTGGGGTCACTCCGGCCACAACAATGGGCCTGAACTGCCTCTTATCTGTCCTTGTTAAATGTGGAGCTCCGGGATAAGCCAGAGTCCCGTTTCATGGCACGTCGGGGAGATGTTAGGGTGACCGTTTTGCTATATACAGTATGTGCCTTAGCACATCGGCGGTATTCCGAGCTCATACGAAGCTCCCCAGTACACGAGTTGCTTATTCCCATTGTGATTCAGACACAGTATTACCTTCCAATCTCAAGGGAGAAGAAAGTACGAAACGCATTCAAATCCTCCCCCCAGCAATCCAGCTTCTCTGCATTCTCTGCAGTCTCTCTATATACCAGTTGCCTGGTTCTATTGTTGCTGAGGCATTCAGAGGAGAGCAGCCAAGCTCAGCCCCCATCTAACTGAAGTTCTGCTGGGGCTGGGGCCGGGGCTGGAGCGGTGCTGGTTTCAGATTGGGGGGGGGACGACTTTGTGGGGAGGGGGGTCGACGGTGTGCGGGGCTGATAACCTGAGATAGCTGCTGGGTAATTTGCAGTGTGTTCCCTATCACAGCGGACGCCCCCAGTGTCGTGCTGTGGGGAGAGAGGCCCGCCATAATGGCAAAGCAAATGGCTCATAGAGATATCCCAGTTGTTTTTCATCACATCAATTTCACGCCCGCGACCGGCCGGGTCTCTCTAGACAAGGTGAGGACAGACGGACAGACGGACGGAGGAGGAAAGAAAGAAGGAAGGAGACAGATAGGAGCTTGTGGTGATGAATGGAGAAAGGGAGAAAAAAAGACCAAAATAATAGCTGTGTTCCTCTCACGCCTGGCTCTGTGGAGCATTGTGTGTGTGTGTGTGTGTGTGTGTGTGTGTGTGTGTGTGTGTGTGTGTGTGTGTGCGCGTGTGTTCCTGTGTGTACCATTTGTGTGAGTGTATGCACAGTGGGTAAGGGGTTTTACCTGTATTGTTGTGTAAAAAAACACCCTTCAGGAGTGCCAAAATATGAGAATACGTTCTTGCCCTAAAATGTTGGGAAAATGCAGTGATACCGTAACAGTATGGAAAAACAGACGTTCACATAAGGGTTATTTCCTCAGATTACAGTTATTGCAAAGGTATTTCATATCGGAGTATCTTTCATGCCATTGCTATCTTCAAGGGAAACTTACGGTTTTGCCATCACTCCGACATTTTCCCTTCCACTGACGCTTCCAGAATGACACACTTATCTCCCCATCTCATCTGCGCTCCAAACAAACCTGTTTATTTAAACTCAATACCACTATCAGGATCTTAAGGGCACCATTTACGCATGTTTACTGTTTGCTAAGATGGTGAATATTTAACCTGATTTAACGATTTAATTGGTTTCTTGACCCTAAAGGTGTTTTCATGGCACCCTGGATCATTGACTCTTCAGTGAAACTTCACTGCGAACCACAAAGTCGGAATCAAAAGAAGAGGGCTTATCTCGGTTCAAGATCTGAATGAAGGAATTGTCTTAACAGTTTGTCTTAAACAATGATGCATTTATTTATTTAAAGGGAAAGATCACTATTTTACAACTCATAGTCAGATGGTTCTTTACCTTGAAAGTAGTCTATGGGCCACAGATGTTGAGCCTTTAATAGTGGCTATTAAGACCATTGATTACATAGATTACATCGGTCAACCATTGATCCTGGTCCAAAGATTACTTCCAAGGTAAGGATGCATTGAAATGAATTGACGCCTTCGAATCCGGCCCATGCCCTGCTGACATGCCCTCTCTCCTTACTTTCCTGTCCGTCTTCACTGTATCTGTCCAATAAAATTAAAATATGAGTGGGACTGCCCGCCCCAAAAAAAAACTTAAAAAAGAAAAGAAATGAACAACAGTCAGATGCATTGTACCATAACATGTTTACAGTCTCTTTCCAGGAATGGATAAATGGATGAGTTTCAACTTCATTTATACTTTATTGGCCTTGGTTAGTCAGAGGGGGAACCAGGGGGTCTAGTCTTGGTTAGTCAACACCAGGGGGTCTAGTTCTAGTCTTGGTTAGTCAACACCAGGGGGTCTAGGATTGGTTAGTTAACACCAGGGGGTCTAGTTCTCGGGTTGGTTAGTTAACACCAGGGGATCTAGTTCTAGTCTTGGTTAGTTAACACCAGGGGGTCTAGTCTTGTTTAGTCAACACCAGGGGGTCTAGTCTTGGTTAGTCAACACCAGGGGGTCTAGTCTTGGTTAGTTAACACCAGGGGGTCTAGTTCTAGTCTTGGTTAGTTAACACCAGGGGGTCTAGTCTTGGTTAGTCAACACCAGGGGGTCTAGTTCTAGTCTTGGTTAGTCAACACCAGGGGGTCTAGTCTTGGTTAGTCAACACCAGGGGGTCTAGTTCTAGTCTTGGTTAGTCAACACCAGGGGGTCTAGTCTTGGTTAGTCAACACCAGGGGGTCTAGTTCTAGTCTTGGTTAGTCAACACCAGGGGGTCTAGGGTTGGTTAGTCAACACCAGGGGGTCTAGTCTTGGTTAGTTAACACCAGGGGGTCTAGTTCTAGTCTTGATTAGTCAACACCAGGGGGGTCTAGGGTTGGTTAGTTAACACCAGGGGGGTCTAGCCTTGACGCAGTGAAGCTACAACTCAAGTTTCCTCCTGGTGAGAATGACAGGCCCACAACGAGGGGGGGGGGGTGGAACTTAACAAGCCCCCTAACTCATCGGCCGATCTCGCTCGACGTAATTAACGACGGCGGCGGCATTTTTAATTACCCCTGCATGGCGGTTGGGCACTACGGCTTTTGTTTATCGAGCCCTGCTGATCCCCATATTAACAGAGTTAGGTTAATGATAGAGGTATTTTACTTAATAGCGTTTTTATTACTCCCCCGTAAGTATGCAGCAATTAATTAGTGATGGGTGAATTAGGCTCCTTCCCTATAATGGCCCTACCAACACAGGACATCATTACCAATTTCAGGAATAATTCATAAAAATGAGTAGTCAGGTGGCGTGATGTTGGGCGGGGGGGAAATGAATATTCCCCCTGCATAGGTTAGATTTTTCATATTATAAAGGATTAAATTATGTATATGGGCCTGTCAGTGAATGCACCGGTGGTACTGCATGCAGAGTAAGCCACAGGATCAATGATGCAGTACAGGAAGTTATAGATTTGACACTGGTTGAAAGGTTTAAGCCTCCGCTACGTATTGCCTTGTGAAGACGGGCGTCGTACACTGTATTTGAATAGATAAAGCCTAAATTAAAGATGGGACTGATAAATGAATGAACAACAGTGGAACAGTGAAAGCAAGGGGACAGTGGGAGGGAGGGATAGAAGGAGTGATGGAGAGGGTTTACTCTATTCAGGAAACACTATCAAATAATAGACCGTAGAGGCGCACATAAAAGCGCATAATCTTTTAAGCTTGAATCTTAAAAGACGTAATCTTCTGTTAAATAATACTAGCCATTTTTTGGGGTGACAAAAATGAAATGTAAAGAAATGCACAGACAGTCGAGGACGGGGACTATTTGTCAGACTATTTGAATGAAGAAAAGAAAGTCCCCCTCGGTCTAAATGAGGAATTCGACATGAGTGTTATGAATAAATTACTTTAGATTCATATGTTCTATGCTATATGAATGGCTACTGCCTGATGTCTGCATGTTTGTAGCATGTCTCTATTGTTTTTTCTTCTGCTATGTATATATATACTGTAAATATTTGTTTTTGGTGTTTCCTGTCTCATGAACACTTGTGTATGTTTTTGTAGTCCACCAAATCTAAGACTACAATTCCCTTGATGCCTAGCCATTAGGTGACATTTGACACAGGTGTGAAATCAAGTTGTATGAACCCTTTATACCACTGCATTCACTTTTCACTGCTTTATGCCTGAAGAAGGTCTATGACCAAAAGCTCGCAATAAACTATGTTTTTTTTGCACAGTGTTTGAGTGTGCGGATGCTGTTATTTTGCTCTGTAATGAAGAAAAGATTGAAATGGCAAGTGATGCTATTTCTAAAGCTATAGTTCATTCAATTTATTTCCAAAATAATGACTGAAAAACAACTGAGAACGAGAGGTTTTAGTTGTTGCCTGTTTGTTATTATTGTTCCACAGCCTTTAACACACATTTGTTAATTAGAACAGTCAGGAACAGCGAGAGAACATAGAAAAACACCAAAAAGAACCTAACTAAAATATTTGCATTATTTCTGCAGATAACATAGCCTATAACCTAAAGGAAAATAACAACAACAACAATGACAACATGTTATTGAACAGGTGCTCCCGCTGTGCATCTATGATTAGTGCATAGGGAGAGAAAGGGAGAGAGAGAGAGAGAGAGAGAGAGAGAGAGAGAGAGAGAGAGAGAGAGAGAGAGAGGGAGAGAGAGAGAGAGAGAGCAGTAGGTAGCTGCGAGTTATCACACAGCCACGCAAGATTATATCACCCCAAAAAAATAAACAGCTCTGTCAAAGCAAACCGGAGACTGGCCCGGCCCAAATCAATTGTCAAAAAAATCAGGTCTGGCCCAGCCCAGGTCTGTCAGGTCCCAACGGGTTCAGGCTGAAATGTAAAACTCTCTCTGAGAGAAAGAGAGAAAGAGAGAGAAACCTCTCGTTCTCTGTCTCTCAACACACAACTCTCACTGTTTTTCAGTCGTTATTTTGGAAAGAGAGAGAGAGAGAGAGAGAGAGAGAGAGAGAGAGAGAGAGAGAGAGAGAGAGAGAGACAGAGAGAGACAGAGAGAGACAGAGAGACAGAAAGACACCCGTTGCAAAGAGAGACAGAGATTAAGGCATTAATTCAGGATGAAGAAATGAGATCCAGGCGTACATTCAGAGTGAATGTTTGGGGGTTATCTTCACTGCTGACTGCCTTTCTTACCCTCTCTGTACTCTGTTGCACTCAGTATGCAAATCCACCACAGGGTCACATCCCGCGCCCCTCCATATCAACACACGTAAACCTCTTTAGTTCTTCTTTGATAAGCTCTATGGGTGTGTGTGTGTGTGTGTGTGTGTGTATGTGTATGTGTGCGTGTGTGTGTGTGTCTGTGTCTGTGACTGTGTGTGTGTGTGTGTGTGTGTGTGTGTGTGTATCTGTCTGTGTGTGTGTCTGTGTGTCTGTGTGTGTGTGTGTGTGTGTGTGTCTGTGTCTGTGTCTGTCTGTGTGTGTGTATCTGTCTGTCTGTGTGTGTGTCTGTGTCTGTGTCTGTGTCTGTCTGTGTGTCTGTGTCTGTGTGTGTGTGTGTGTGTGTGTGCGTGCGCGCACGCGCCCACGTACAAGTGTCTGTACATCCATCTGTAGCAGTTCTCTGTGTGAGAGATGGCAAAATGCTCGTTCAATCCGTGTGCACGGTGCATCGTGCGTACACCGTGCGTGCGAGTACTGTCGTCTGTATTCTATGTTATATTTCAGCCTGAGGCGTGTTCATCTGCAAATCTACAGGACAGATATATATATATATAAGTTTGTTTGCTCGTCATTTTGTTTGTGGGGGCGCCACACTTTGCTCGCTCTCACCAGCCATCCCTGGCCTCACACGGCTGCCAGCTGGCTGGCGCGGTCACGATCGCGGCGCCCTGTGCCAGTGTCACAAACGCAGAGAGGAAACGGAGCGTCATCATATAGAAACGTAGCCTGGCAGCCTCCAGCGCTCCCCTCATTAAAAATGCACTAACGCTGAACGCTTCCATTAATCTAACCTCCGCTGTCTTTAGCGAGGGGTAGCCTTGTGTACAGTCTATAAAAACTGGAGCAATTAAAAACAGGTACTTTTGGCTTCATGGGGGGGGACTTGGCCAACCGTAACGTGTGTCGAAAAATGTTGAATATTATTTCATGACAGCCCCACAATGTGCTATTAACAGAAGACCAGCAGCATGCCAGTCTGTCTACAGAAAAGAAATAAGAATAATCTTCGTCAAAAAGAAGAAAAGATCTTCGTCAAACTCTTGATAATGGAAAGAATAGCCCTACGACGGTATATGTAAATGTCAATTCTTCTACAGTGCTCGAGATAATCTGTTTCCCAAATCCTTTCGTATTTTTGAGACATCAATCATCTAAACACACGCAGTATTAGAATACGAGGCGTCGTGTGTCACGATGGGAGAAGCGTATCAGTAGGATATGTCATTCTACCGTGATAATGGTACAACACATCAGGGTTAACACTTTACTCAAACCTTGAGGGCTTCTGTCATAATGACGGCGTTACAGACGCCATTAACAGTCACGACAGCTGATGTCAGCTTATGACCACTGACTTAACAGCCAAGGCCCCCCCCCCCCCCCCCCCCATAAGCCTTATAGCCTCCCTACATAAAGAACGTACCACCAGTATGTACCACCATTCCTAAAGTAAGTCCGTAAGTCAGATGACATAAGTTATAGATAGCCAGGGTTGTGGTGGTATAATGTATAAAGTGTCATAGTGAATTATGATGTCATAGTTATGCAGCCCTTTATGACAGAGGGGGGCCAAGGGTACAGTACTATAACTGGAGTAGGTTATGACAGGATGATCACATGCTGACTCCTGCTGAATGGGGAGGGCAGAATGGGCAAGGCAGAATCGTCTCCTGGGCCCCCCCCTCACCCCGGCAACAAAGCTTTTTCCACCAGTCCAAACGTACCCCTGTACCCTTCCCCGCCCCCCCGCACCCTGGTCCTTCCCCACCACCTTGAGAATGTAGAGAATATCCATGGCTACCCTATTTATAGTAACGGGGTGTGTGTGGGGGGGTGGGGGGGTGGGGTGGGGGTTTGAGTGAACTTTCGCCGGGATTTTTTAAAAAGCTATGTCGCTATGTCGGTCACAAACAGGGGTGGCGTGAATAACAGTGCTCCGCGCGGTTGCCCTTTCCAGCCAAGCCCCCACCTGTTAGCACACGAAGCGTGTCCTCGGGAGTCTGGAGCCGGGGGGGGGGGGGGGTCCAGGAAATGGCTTTCAAAAGCTACATGCTAGTCCACTAGTCTGCGTGGCTGCCTACATTGAAAGAGAAACATGTATGCGTGTCAACGACAGGGCAGAGTATATATGTACATTGAGGCTGGTATTCTGGAGGGGGGGGGGGGGTAAAGGTGGATTCATAATATATATATATAACATGTAGGAGCCAGCGATAAAGGCCACAATAACCAACCAAGCACAGGTTAATACCAATCTATCAGCACTTGAATACCACAGCCTATTTGAGTATTGTTGCTGACTATGTGCATCCCTTCATGGCCACAATGCACACATCTTCTAAAGGCTACTTCCAGCGTGATAATGCACCGTGTCGTCACAAAGGAAAAGTCGTCTCAAACTGGTTTCATAAACACGAACAGTGAGTTCAGTGTTCCTTCGGTGGCCTTCCCAGTCACCGGATCTGAATCCGACAGAACACCTTTTTGGGGGATGTGGTAGAACGGGAGATTCACAGCATGAAAGTGCACCTGAAAAATCTTTCGCAGGAATTGTGTGATGCAATCATGTCATCGTGGACCAGAATCTCAAAGGAATGTTTCCAACATTTTGTGGAATCAATGCCAAGAATTGAGGCTGTTTTGAGAGCAAAGGGAGGCCCTACCCAGTAGTGATATAGCATTCCTAATAAAGTGTTCCGTGAGTAGACAATGTTTGATTTGAATGGGATGCGTGTTTCACGGGGGAGCGCTGTGGTCGAGGAGGGAGGGGAGGTGGGGAGGAGGGAGGCAGACATCCAAAAGTCGTGAAATTACTCCGGAGACCTTGGTCTGATTTGAAGCCCCTGTAAAGGTCTGTGTGTGTGTGTGTGTATGAATGTGTGTGTGTGTGTGTGTGTTTGTGTGTGTGTGTGTGTGTGTATGAGTGTGTGTGTGTGTGTGTGTGTGTGTGTGTATGTGTGTGTGTGTGTGTGTGTGTGTATGTGTGCGTGTGTGTGTGTGTGTATGAATGTGTGTGTATGTGTATGTGTGTGTGTGTGTATGAGTGTGTGTGTGTGTGTGTGTGTGTGTGTGTGTGTGTGTGTGTGTGTGTGTGCGCGCGCACGCGTACACGTGCACCTGTGATTGCGTCTTAGTGGAGCTGGACAGTCTACAGTATGTAACCTGTCAATATGTCCGTCCCTTCATGACTCAATTTACCCTCAGTTTACCCTCAGTTTAGCTTAGCATGTAAACATACTACCCAACTACCCCCAAGCCAAAACACTGCCCGTGATTTCTCATAAGGAGAAAGACATATGCTATGGAATATAAATAATATTCTCTACATAATAACCACTGCCAACAATGATAGCCCCATATACAGCCCCCCCCCCCCCCCACTGTTGTTTTATAATGTTACATTTTATAGATTTTAATTTATTGAGGTTCATGACCGTGAATCTGTTCACGCTGTAAATGTGTTGGAAGCGTTTCCTATGAATGATGACACAAATACTTTCCTTTACAGAGTAAACGTAGCCCTTCACACGTATGCTAATCACGCTTATTCCTTCGACACTGTTACTTTGATAAAGCTTAGAATGTACTAGTGAAAATTCGGTGTGCTTTGTTTTTTTCCTAATGTTTTCAGCAAAGACAGCTCAGGGTAAGTACTGCATGTAACAGTATCTTGGTAATTACTTCAGCACTATTTACTTCAAATAGTTTCAACTTGAACACAATAATTATCTTCTTATTTTCCTTGTGCTTGTGTGGTGCTGTGAAATAACATGTTTCTCGTCTTGTCAAATGGATGAACACATTAAAGTCTTTGGCGAGGAGTTAGAATCTGTGTTATCCTAGTAGGCCTACTACATATCACTGCTTTTTGTCTTTTTTTGAGTCTATTTTGAATTGAAGACATAATTCATTCTGGTGTGAAAAAGACGATAGACCTCTACTCATTTGCATAATTTGACTGTCAGTGTCTGAAACATTACCGCTGTTTGAAACCCCACCACGACCAAAACCACACAACTAGTTCCAAAAACCAATTCAAAACGCCGGCCCACAGTGGGGGGCGAGGTAATTTGCCTCTGCACACCTCTATACAGTTCACATCGTCTGGGAATGAATTCTGAGATTCTGATCTTTTTTTTGTTCCCATGCTCTTTGTCTCCATTGTAAAGACTTTGGAAAAACAAGTTTGACCGTAGCCCAGTCAATTATCTCCCAGGTGTTTGACCGCCATGATTGTAAGCGATCCCCGCAGTTCCCACAAGCCCCGGAGTGAGCCGGGCTTGAATTAGCTCTGAACAAAAACCCAATTCAGCAAGAAGTGAAGAAACAGCAGTTTTAAATAAAATGGGAGAGAAGAGAATGCAAAGAAAGACTCTCCCCCCGCCACAGATAAAGTTGAATCTTGGCTCTTTTTCCCCCCCTCACTTCCCCTATCACATAGCCCAGTCCTTTAACAAACTATGGGCTTGGAATTGTGTCTGTGGTGGTTCCAATACCTTTTTTGTACTGAGGTTAATTACTGGCAAGCCATGAGAAAATTACATTCTCAAAATAAAGTATTATGATTGGCTCCTCCACCGGCTATTTTTGAGACGTGGCGTGGTTTTCATATTGGATTTCGAGGAAACTGGATTTGCAGACATGTCCAATATCAAGTAACCTCATTTTAAGTCCCCTATTAAAGTCACTATTCTGACATGCAAATTACCTTTTTTCCCTACCCAAACATGATTTCCTCTCATGAAAATTAAGTTATCCCCTGTACTTGAGTGAACACAATGTTGTAATAACACAGGCGCAGCTTTTTTTTTATTGATGGCCGTGTATTTCCCTCTGTCTCTCTCTATCTCTCTCCTTGGGAAGTACTCAGTCATGCTGAAGCGTAGCATTCCTCTGTATGAGGAAGACATACTGGAGATTGACATTTAAGAAAAAGGAACAGGCGGCGGTGGGATTCTCATGCGGCCTGCAGTGCCGTGAACTAACCCGCGCCTAGCCGCGACACGTGGGTGGGGTGGGCGCCGACACCGACACATACCTTCAGTCAATTCTTAACCACCGAAAATAAACCTCTCGGAGAGAAAAAACCCAACCACTGTGAATGGTTAACCAACCACCGTTAAACCCCAACCTTTGTCGACAAGCCGACAGCCCGCCGTCGCTCGAGCCAGCTTGAGTCTGCATGGATCTCATGACACCGACGCTCTGAGGCAATGATTGTGCATTTCCCCCCTCCTCCCCCTGCCCTCCCCGCTGGAATCTTATTTACTCTCTCGCCTTCCACATGAGAAGGCGACGTCAAGCACGGTTTGCGTCCGCTGCGCTTTCGGTCGGCTTGGTTCGGTCGTGCTACGCGCCGGCTCACACACATCAAGGCTAATAAATGCGGGGCAGGGAGACGGGCTCCACGGACGCCACGGGCATAGCTCCTCGCCACGCTCGGGCTAGAGGGACCGAGGGACCGAGGGCCGACTCAGAACTGAACCGGGAAGTCAGCGTGAGCGTGTTTTTTTTCTTTTTCTGCTGACGGGGGACTTCCGCCGCGTCACGTGAGAGTTAACACTGTTTTAGGCCGCAATGAGCATGTAATCACAGACTGGCACAGACCAAGAGCGCTCTGCGGCCCCATTAGGCAAACTGTACTTTTTCTTCTTCCCCCCAGCACCAACCAAAGGGAACGTCAGTGACATTGTTGTGTACATTATTAATGACTGGGGCCCTTTGTGGCGTGGGTTCCATGTGGTTAATGTCGTCGGCCAATGTGAACATTTTCTTTGCCAGAGACAGAGGGTACAGAGGACCTGAAGTTTGGTTGGTTGCCTCCACAAAGTTGAGGGGAGAGGCTATTAGCGCTCGATGTCAGCAGCGTTAGTATCTCGCAGCACCAAACAGTCCTCAAACAGACGGTACAGTCCAAAGACCGGTTCTATTTCACCTGGAACCCAATAAATATCTTGTTTCAACCAACTAAAACCCTCCCTGACAACGCAGGTGTGCAGGACGCTGAGTGATGAGCCCAACACCGCCATCTCATTTAATCTCACTTAGAAACCAACTGCACGTTATTTTTCTTGCTTTATTATTTATATTCTTGACTTATTTATACCTGTCTATTACCTTCATTGCCTATCACCACTGTTATTTTTATTTATTTATACCCTCTACCCTGGGATGCGCCACTTGGGGTTTGGTGGGGGGGGGATGGGTTATGTTCGAGTTCTGTGAAAAAAAAGTCTTTTTTTGTTAAGTATTGTTTTTGTCTCTAGAGATCTGTAATCTCTACCTTATACTCTCAATAACAAGAAAGTCAAAAATAAACAAAAAGATGGAACAGAGAGGAACCTCCACAGAGACGGTGGGTCGTCCAGATACCCCTAAGTCTACATAGGGGTCGTGAACCTCCCCACATCCGCCCTCTTCTCAGCCTGGAGCCAGCTGACACCTCTGAGTGTGACATCCCTCTAAAGGCATCCTCCTCCCCTTTTCCTAATGACCATTTCTAATGCAAATGATCCCCTCTTTCATGATGCACATTTGTTGATGTTTGCCCCCCTTCACTCGTATAATCTTCACACATTATAGGGCTTAACGGAACGGATTGTAAAGAGAGACGATCTGATGAGAGGTCAGGAGGCCTCTTTAAACAATCAAATATAAGCAGTGTTTATGTTTGTCATAAACGAATGGTCTTGGGTGTGGCTCTGTGTGTGTCTATGAGGAAACACTGGCACGTCTAACACGTTGTTTTCAGGTCATTTCAGTATGATGCTGATGCTTCAAATCCCCATGCTCATGCATCAGGTCCACCATGGTGACCCAGGTGGAACAAAATACTTGAAAAGTACTGAAAAAAAATACTTGAAAAGCACTGAAAACGATTGTGAAGGTTTTGTCCCTTTTGAGTCGGTTGTTTCCCCTCTTTAAAGACTGGAATCACAGCATCCGCTTCAGAGCCTCTAATCTAGTCAAGAGAGGCGGTTAGAAAGAGGAAGAAAGAGAGAGAGAGAGAGAGACCGAGAGGTAGAGAGACAGAGAGAGAGAGAGAGAGAGAGAGAGAGAGAGACAGAGAGAGAGAGAGAGAGAGAGATAGAGAGACAGAGAGAGAGAGACAGAGAGAGAGACAGAGAGAGAGACAGAGACAGAGACAGAGAGACAGAAATAGAGAGAGAAAGAGAGAGAGAGAGAGAGAGAGAGAGAGTTAGAGAGAGAGAGAGAGATGCAACAGAGCCATCACAAAGGCTTGTTGGCGCGAAAAGCTCAGGGCTTTTACTCTGATGCCAAAAACCTGTTTCTAACATCTAATTTCCAGGATAAAACTGAGGGCGACCAATGTGTCCCAGAATGCCCTGCATCGGAGCTCTAGCCTGAACCCCCCCCAGATGACAGGAAGAGCCTTCTGATCTGGGGTTCTCTGACTCTAGGGAGAAGGGATGAGGCTACCCTGGGCCTCCTCCTTCCCTTCCTTTCCCTCTCTCTCTCTCTCTGTTTAGCTGGGGAGCATGAAAAGAAGTCTATAATGTAGAGTGGCTCTTTATTGAGTGTCACGCTAGCCGATGATCGCTGTTTAGTGGTTATCACCCTTCAACACCAGGGCAGTTAATTAGGCTTAATAGTCTGAAAAGCAACTCTTAAGGATGCACTCGTAAAAGCGGGAGTACAAGGCTATGGTGGTACAGTACTGGATAAGGCCACCTTGTGTGTGTGTGTGTGTGTGTGTCGTGTGTGTGTCTGTGTGTGCGTGTATGTGTGTGTGTGTGTGTGTGTGTGTGTGTGTGCGTGCGTGCATGTGTGTGTGTGTCTGTTAGTGTGTGTGCATGTGCGTGTGTGTGTGTGTGTGTGCGCGTGTGTGTGTGTATCTCTGTGTGTGTGTGTGTGTATGGTGACATAACTGTGTGTGTGTATCTGTGTGTGTGTGTGTGTGAGAGAGAGACACAGGGTAGAATTTAGAAAGGCTAATCAGGGAAGCCCATTGTAACTGTTGTAATTGTTACCATGTCCATGTTTTATCTCATTGATGATGTGGCACCCCAACAATACTGGCAGAAACAATGGGGCAGGGACTGTGTCAGCGGAGATTACAACCGTCTCACAGAGAGGCAGGGCCCCCGGGGGGGGGACAGAGAATCACCATATTGTACACCTAATGAAACGGCGACACATTGTACACAAAGGTGTTGTAAAATAATTTCACAGTGATAGCCTTGAGTGGCCTCGCGTGACTTCAACACGGGTCATATTGAGGTGACACATGAAGACAAGCTTCTTCCCGTTGTAGCTTGTGTCTTGTGAAATGAGCCAATTATACATTAACTCCATAAAACTTAAAAAATATATAAACATTCTCTTACAAACAAGTGATGGCCATGATTGTTTCTAAAAAGCCCTGCGTGTGGTACTGGAGTTGATGTGAAATGAGCCAACATGACTTTGTCCTTTGTGCTTTGTCGTCTCTGAAGGGATTTTTCAAATGTGAATGAATTTGTGAAACATCAATCAGATAATACCCCTAATAATGTGTTTTCATGATTGGGAGATACACTTTGAGTCTTATTGCTATTGTTGTTGCGACGATCTATGATTGACAATGTTTTACTACATTAACCAAATACAATTTGAGAATTCCCCAATTCTGTTGTGGACACGCACAAACCCAGTGATAACTCCTCAATGACAAAAATCAAATGAACAAAGCCCCAAATATTTGTCAATAGTTTCAGGGGGGGGCTTACATCCCAGAGACAAACTCAAACAAATATTGGCAAAAAACGTAGTGAGGGGATTTTGTTAATTGAAGCTGTCCTCTTCCCCTTTTAATCACATAAGCTTATCTAAATCTGAGTCTAATGCGCTGGTAGTGAGCCTTAGACGCCGTATCTCAAACACTACGCACCGACCGGGACAAGCATCTAATCCAAACTTTCCTTTGCTCACCATGTGGCAGGCTGGTCTCCCAGGCAGGGAGAGATGGGAGGCCTCGGAGGTAGGGGGGGGTTGGGGGGAATAGGGATTGGGGGACTCTTTGTCCGACCGCGTTAATACGCTTGAAGGATCCCATCAGGCGAGTCATGACACGTCTGTCGGAGATCACATCCCACCTGAGCTGGACGAGGGCCTGCCGAGGTTTGATCCAGCAGAGAAAAGAGACGTTCAGTCTAATCAGTTTCAATTAAGTTTGCTTCCCTGGACATAACTGTATTATTTATCTTTAATCTTTATATGACCAGGTGAGTTGGCTGAGAACACGGGGAAGGAGGGCCGGGGAAACGTTCCAGGGTGATTGGGATTAAACGAGCCAATTAAATGTTATCAATAAACGAATAACAAATCAGGCAATAAAGTTTAATACAATACGACTGTGTGATAAAATCGGATGTCTTTGACGACTGTCAGTCAGTTCGGTACGTCCCCACGAACAGACTGGAGAACAGCTTCTTTTCCTCAGGCCCACAGGCCTGCTTAATAAATAACACACACACACACACACACACACTAACACACACAAACACACACAAACACACTAACCGTATCCCACCACACATAGAAGCACACCACACACAGGCAGACATGCACACACACACACACACACACACACACACACACACACACACACACACACACACACACACACACACTAACCCTAACTGTATCCTGCACACCACACATAGAAGCACACCACACCCACACTCACACCCACCCACACACACACACACATACACAGACACACACACACACACACACACACACACACACACACACACACACACACACACACACACACACACACACACATAGTGCTATCCAACTCCGGTGCAACATTCTTCTAAATCTATATCTTGAACATAAAAAACAAAATTCTTACCTTGAATGTATAGATTCAATGGTTTTATCTAATTTGTAACATATTTTCTTTTGCCTCTTGTTGTTATATTCTATATATCTAGGTTATTTATTAAAGTTTATATGCACCCTAGGTGGTGCCCCCCACCGCCCCACAGCAAAAGCATCACACGATTGTACTTGTTTACCCGGAGGGCCAAATAAACAACTTGAATCTTGAATTGCAATCAGAGTGCAAATATGACAACTGACACTCGAGCCGTGCCTCACACATCGACATCTAACACACATCTACATCTGACACGGCGGCTCGTTTCATGGTTCCCTCTGCCTCCTCCTCAGAGCCCTTTAGCGCCTGTAGCTCGCTGAGAGAGTCTCTCTGGGTGGGGAAGCCGCTCGCATTAGCTGTTCCATGATTAGCTTCCAGAGAAGGTGATGGCAGTCCTGTCCCTGTCCCCCTGGCGAGGCGTAATAACGTTTTGAACACCCTGACCTTGTTGACGGCACTGTGTGAGGCCCCTGGAGGTAAGGACTGGCCAGAAATTCTGCTCGCTGAAAATATGATCTGCCTGGCACCTAAACTGACCACTGTTGATGAGAGGATGGGTGTGTGTGGGGGGGGGGGGGTATGTGTGGGTGTGTGTGTGTGTGTGTGTGTGTGTGTGGTACGTGTGTGTGTGTGTGTGTCAGAGACAGAGAAAGGGGTTAGTGTGAGTGTGTGAGGGAGAGAGAGAATAGGTGTGTACTGTATGTGTCCATGTTTAAATGCTGGTCCGTGCCGGGCATCTGTATGTGCTTGCTTCCGTGTGAGCAGCAAGCGTGTGTGAGTAGCATACTATACCCATGTTTACATGGGAGCATGTAAATGATATACAATACATGCTATAAACTGTGTGTGTGCATGAGTGTCTGTCTACTCTATGTGTGCATGTTTGCCAAAGTCTTACTCGGAGTTAACACATTTATTTTTTTGCAGAGGCATCTCACTCTCTCTCTCTGTCTCTCTCTCTCTGTCTGTCTGTCTCTGTCTCTCTCTCTCTCTCTGTCTGTCTCTCTCTCTCCCTCCCCCTCTCCCTCTCTCTCTCCCTCTGTCCCTCATCCCCTCTCTCTCTCTCTCCCTCATCCCTCCCCCTCTCCCTCTCTCTCTGTCCCTCATCCCCTCTCTCTCTCTCTCCCTCTCTATCTCATCCCCTCTCTCTCTCTCTCTCCCCCTCCCTCTCTCTCTGTCCACTCATGGGGATGTTTAGGATTGCGTGAAAGCAGCCAAATAAAGATAGTACAAAGCTTTTTCAGCCTTGCCCTTCTGTCCGTTTTAACAGCCTAACCCTCCACCGAGCCTGTTGCCCTCTGTCACGTTGTGACCAGAGCGCTGCCCCCCGACCTAGGCAGCTGTCGGTCTGTAATAAACCCCCCCCCCTTTCCCCCCATGTCACGGACAGAGTATTGACACCCAGCTATGGTGTGGTAAATGCTGGTATCATTTAATGTCTTACTTTAGACAAGGACCCCATGGGGCATTTTTACATTGTGTCACAGTTGTGTGTCACAGCCAAAAGCGAACCAAACTGTCACTCAACAGATGCACTTTAAAAATACAAACAATAAAAGAGCACTTAATACAATTAACTCTGAATGATGTTGAATTTCATTTATTTTCTTTGTTTAAAAAAACATTATGTACTGTATGTATGTATGAATGTATGTATGTATGTAAGTATGTATGTATACAATGTTTACAATTGTCTGTATGTATATAATGTTGACAATTGTTCAAATATGATTTTTGTGTCGGACCCCAGGAAGACTAGCTAATGTCATGGCACTAATAAACTAACAAACAAACAAACAAACAAACAATTGTGAGAGTAGTTTTTTCAAGTTTTTTTTTTAAATGTCAAATTGCAAATGCTGGAGCTCTGTATTTATTAGACGCTGTTACGTGATGGTTATTTTTCAATGTTGGCTTAAAAAGTTGTTATTTGACAGGCATCATCGAACGTTGCTAACATGATTGCACATGAATGAATGAATGAATGAATGAATGAATGATTGCACATGGGTTGAAAATTAACGTTTTCTTCATATTGGCAGTTGAGAGTCAGCATCAGACCCTCTCATAGTTATTATAATAATCTTTTTTTTTAAATGTTGCTTATTTACATAAACTATGTTAAAAGTCTAATAGATGCAACATGAACGTCCTAACCAAATGGACCAAACCTAGGCAAACAAAAATAAGTTTGATTTGTTATCTAGCGTCTTTGAGCCCCGGGAAAAAGCGCTATATAAATATAATGAATTATTATTATTATTATTATTATTATTATTTATTATTATCTGAGCAATGGTGTCATTGATGCTGCATGACAGGATCTTTTAGAATCAGGAACACATTTAGCATTTAGCATTTTACCATCAGGATTCCATGTTACTTCACTGTAATCACGGTTTGATGTGTCCTCTCACTTGGGTTTCAAATGGATAACCTCTTGTAAGACATTACATTGCTTTACTTTGTTACTCTCCCATTTGTTACTCGTTTTTAAAATGTTTTATTCTTGTATCATCGTCTGCTGGCTTCTTTCTAACTCGTGACGTTAGAATTATAAGAATTATAATTTTTGTCAAAATTGTGTTTTTTTACATAATCTGATCCATTAGGTGTTTATTAATGCCTGTGTGGTGTTATTTTTAGAATGTTGAAATTGTTGAGTTAGTAATTAATAAAATACAAAGGTTCCATCTCACAAAACATAATGGATTGTAAAAACTTTGACGCTCAATATCTCTGAACTACCCGAAATGGAGATAGAACCTTATAGTTCTAACGTCACGAACTGTCTGTGTGGAGGTGGATGACGTGCCTTGGGAGAACAAGGAGGAGGGACAGAGTCCAGTTCAATGCTCTGGTCCAATAATCCCACACATCTCCCATTGATCTACAGTCAACTTAACTGGCCAATGGTGTCCTTACTTACTTTCAGATAGAAAGGAATCCTCTCCAATCATAGATAATGTCTGAAAAGTACGGATGATACGGACGGGACGCCTGCGTGACACGTAGCCAAAATCAATAACGGGATCATGTAATCACGTTAGACACTCCAAATATTCTCGGTGTTACACAATGTCTTCACAACCTCAAGGAAAATATTTCCCCTAAGTTTCTAATTTCTCGGATTCCCAATCAGATCCCCGTTATTACTTCAGTTGTGCAGTCGTGGACTAGTGGCACAGAACAATGTAGCACAAACGAAAAAGGTTGTGGGTTCAAATGCCAAACAGAGCCCTAAAGAACAGTGTTTATTCAGCAGTACATTACTCTTCAAATAGTGACATATAGCACTGAATGAACCCCTTCAGAGCCTGGCTGCCACCTACGAGAGCCGAAATATCAAATCACCAAACCAGAAACAGTCCCCAACTCCAGATCCCCAAAACAAGAACAGCAAGATACAAAACATCCCCCATCCCATTGTGTACAGGTCTCCTGAATGCCAAATAACATAGGATGAACGTCTTAGCCTTACCCACCACCGCCATAGACTGTGTCGATAAATACTCAAGATTCACTAAGTTATTATCACTGTTTTTATTCAAAATTGTGTTTTATATTTTTATGTTGTATTTCATTGATGTTGATGTGATTGTAAATATTGTTGTGTTTCAGTTTCACAAACTGCAAACAGAATATTCAATAAAGAAACTTGAAACTTGAACATGTTCCTTTATAGTTCACCTGCAACCTTGCCACAGTTGTGTGATGACAAGCAAACCTGATGTTCATCAAATGACAACCATAAACCAACATGGTATGATGGAGTTTACCACCTTCTACTATGCAATGTTTGGTTTGAACGTGTTCCCATGATCCTCTCTCTATGGTTGACACAAGACAGTGAATCAACATCCTTTTATCCACACATACACACACACACACACACACACACACACACACACACACACACACACACACACACACACACACACACACACACACACACGTGTGTTATATGTGTATTATATGTGTGTTATATGTGTATTATGAATGAATGAATGAATGAATGAATGGACTTTATTGTCATTGCTACAGTACAGGTACCAAACAACGGAATTTAGGAATTTATATATACTGTATGTGTGTCCATGTTAGAATTTAGACATTGCTGCACATTGCCATTTCCTGTCATGACCGACATATACAACGATACAACCAACAAACAATGTTAATACAACACACATTTTCTTTTTTACAATACTATAAAAAGAGGGGTATATATTTGTGTTCTCTGGCTGTTACAGTATTGTCTCTTCATGGCTGTCTGCTGTAAATGCGTTTTACAGCAACAAGGCTATTTGTTCTCGTCAGGGAACTTTACGATGTGCTGGTGTGCAATTGCTTTAGCATGTCGTATGGGGTGACACATCCTGAATGTGGCCATTGTCATCGGAGACGAAAAAAAGACAGGTGGTCGACATCAAAAGTGTGTTTCCAACTAACACGGTCACGGCTTCAGAGACACGGCCGGGTGAGAGGGTGTGTGAGGAGAGGCAAGAAGGCCTGAGGGAAGCCTGGCTGCACAGTGAACCAGCCCTTCCCTGGCTGGCTGGAGTTAATCCTAGCACGTGTTGTGTTTCCTAAAAATATAGGAATACATACTGTTTAACAATATGCATGTGTGTGTCAGGGATGAGTGCATAACTAGTTTTCAACCCTGAAACCTCTCTCCCTATCGCAAACCCCACATGCCTCCAACACACAAACAAGTGTGTGTGTGTGTGTGTGTGTGTGTGTGTGTGTGTGTGTGAGAGTGTGTGCATGTGTGTGTGTGTGTGTGTGTGTGTGTGTGTGTGTGTGTGTGTGTGTGTGTGCATGTGTGCGTGTGTGTGTGTGTGTGCGCGCGTGTGTGTGTGCGTTGTGTGTGTGCGTTATGTGTGTGTGTATGTCTGGGGTGAGGTTTGAGTTTGTGCTATAGACTATAGAGTGTGTGTGCCGTAGCGTTATATGTGTGTTAGAGAGTGCATAAATAGTTTTCAACCCTGACTCCGCTCCCTATCGCAAACTCCACATGCCTCCAACACACAAACAAGGACGACCATGTATGTATGTATGTATGTATGTGTGTGTGTGTGTGTGTCTGGAGTGGTGGGGTTTGAGTTCGTGCTATAGAGAGTGTGTGTGTGTGTGTGTGTGTGTGTGTGTGTGTGCCATAGTAGTTATATGTGTGTTAGAGAGTGCTAGGAAGGGCTGTGGGGGTGACAAACTGCAGACGCCGACACAACCGGAGTCGACTGGGAGCGAGAGAGCAGAGAAGAGTGCTCACCGGACAGGGGGGGCGGGGGGGCTAAATCTGTGAGAAAACCTCTAATCCCTGGATTGCTGAAGCCTCGGAAATCCTGGAAATAGATTAAGAGCTTGCCCGCCTCCTTTAATAAGACGGACTGTTTGGCCCCAAAGTCATGAAGCAGCACTTGCGTGAATGTGCAAAGCCGCCAGTTCTTGTAATTATCATTTCCCCATTTGGAAAATGATTCAATAAACACTGATCCGAGATGGTCCCGTGCATACTGACGACCGTCAATTAAACGCGAGCGGTGGGTCTTGAGACACCGACGCTAGCCAGAAGAGCTAGCGGAGCAGGGGTATGCTAATCAAATGAGGGCTGACCATTATTGACAGGAGAATCTCTCAGTGTTTCTTTCAGACAGTGTGGTTGGTGTCATTGACCAAAAAGTCTCTCGATACATTTAGAAAAGTCTGCCGTCAGATAAAAAAACAAGTTCTGTCGGCTTCTAAGGAGTTTAAACTTTGAGTATAGTCCTTGGTTTTTCCCATTTAGCTTCCTCTACTGCTGTCTACTGATATCTTGTTTTTAGGAATGAGCATGCACTGAAGGCTGCCTGGAGAATAAGTCATTTGTATTTGCTCACAATGGATTTCATTTTCTCTCTCAGCTGAGTTTGCTGTATAAGAGCGGGTTCTCCTTTGTATTGGAACCACCGACTGGGTGCCAAAACCAGAGGGAGTCTTGTTGAAATAAGGATCTTTTGGAATTGGAATGTGGAATGTAATTTACGTTTTACTGTACAGTATATTAAATACATACATCCACAGAATACAAAGAAAATACATGAGGCAAAAAAACCTTGAAGAGAAATAGCCATAATAGCCATAATATGTAATTATTGATAATCAACATGAGACAGGTATCATCATTCACAATGTTCAATCCACAGCAAACCCACCAAACTAACTGTATGTACAGTGGGGGGAAATACGTATTAAACAATTTTCTAATTCTGCATATTTCCATTGCAGCTATTCACATGAAATGTAGACCAGACGTTGGTATGAACTCAATACAACTACACAGCGAAAGACATTGTAACACTCCAATCCATAAAAAAGCTATGTGCAATAAAGTGGAATGACACAGGAAATAAGTATACAGTAAGAAAATAACTTACAGCTTATGCCACTAATGAGTTCGCCTACCTGTGCTTATTAGAATCAGCTGGGTTAGTGCATGTTGGTGGGTAGGTTCTTCTACCTTTTGAAAACTGGTTTCTCACCTCTGAATGCAAGTTAACAAATCATTTGTCACCAAGCTTTCCTGCAAGAAACTGGGAAATTCTTGAGATGGAATCTGTTGCCATCCACCAGGATGATGAGGATGAGACGCGGGTGGATCTCCCCGCAGGACAAGGGTCCAACACATACTGCAAAGGAGACTCTCAATTGGTTCAAGAGGAATAACATAATGGTGTTGGACTGGCCTAGTCAATCGGCAGACTTGAATCCAATAGAACATTCGTGGAAGGAACTGAAGATCAAGATTCACCAGCGTGCCCCCCGGAATCATGAAGATTTAAGAACCCCCCCCAATCCCCCAAAAGGCCAAAATCCCACCTGATCACTGTGAGAAGAGATGAGGTTTTTTGTACAGGAAGCTGTCTTGAAGCTGTCAGGCTTCTCCACCAAGTATTAAATCAGTTTCAGTCAGCGTGTTCAATACTTTCTTTCCTGTGTCATCCCCCTTTATTGTACAGAACTTTTTTATGGATTGGAGTGTTACAATTTCTTTAGCTCTGTACCGTAGTTTTATTGAGTTAATACCAACGTCTGGTCTTCATGTGAAGAGCTGCAATGGAATATTGAATTAAAAAAAATGTGTAGATGTGAAAATTGTTGAAGACTTATTTCCCCCATTGTACAGTATGTCGTCCCATACCTGAGAATATAGGGTAGATCAATATTATTGTCATACCAGGTTGCCAGGGTCAGAGTCGACGGAGCCTGCTTCAGTTCAAGAGCTGAACTAAAGCTACCTCTGTTTGTCGATGCAAACAGAGTTAAAAACAACATCATCTCACTGTGTGTGTGTGCTGTGCATGTGTGTGTGTGTGTGTGTGCTACAGAAAAAAAACATAATCACTCGGGTACTCCAATCCATGTCACCTCAAAGCTTCCCCATAGCAACAGATTTATTTTCATCTATTGACACGCGGCTGGCTCGAGTGGACAATCCCCATCACTGTAATTGACGTGTCAGAATGACAAATATTTGCACTCTCACCCGCCGATCAATTAAGAAAACCGGTCAATGGTCGGTTATCGATATGAAAAGGGAGCAGAGAGAGGAGAGGGGGGGGGGAGGTGGGGGAGGGGGGCTTTGAAGACATGAAGGTATCAGTCTAATGCAAATAATGTCCTAATTTCTCTTGCTTTTCTCTCTCTTTCTCTCCAAAATGAGGCTAATGTGGTATGAAAGGTATCACAGATTTCACACCTTCTGGAGCCTTGGGAGACGGCGGACCAGCTGTCCTTATCACAGCACCGGTGTTCCTGTCTACCCCCGGCCAGAGAAAGCAATGGGCGGGCGGGTGGAATGAGAGGGCTGGCCAGCTGGATGCCTGCTTCAAAAATCCAAAAAGCTCCTTCAACAGCGTGGCCTATTGGGGGGATTCGAAGGGGAGGAGGGGGGTGGGGGGGGTGGGGGGGGAGTTTGCCAGCTAGCCAGTTCCCTTATTGGGCAGTAGGAGGTCTGCTCCTTCTGCACACACACACACACACACACACACACACACACACGCACACACACACACACACACACACACACACACACACACACGCACACACACACACACACACACAAAGATGCTCCCGAGGGGTCAAGATGAGCCAGGATTGCAAAATGCCACCGAAACAGCAGCCTAAGCATCCCCAAGATAGCATTAAATCTCGCAATATCATGGATCACAACACCTAAAAACCTTTCAAAGTCTTTCAAACATCCCCATCAGTTATAGAGCTGTTCAAAAATGGTTAGGGTTTTTCCTTCTCCGTAGAGTGTCTGTCTGCCACCCCCACTTAGAACAAATACATGCTACCAATCTTATATGCAGGTGCTATAATGCCAGTGTACTGCTCTAGGGCACAATTTTCCATAGACTTGCTTCATATTGCCATCCTCCACCGTATAGAGAGAGAGCTAGATGGAAACGGCAATATTTGAGTTGCAAACCTGAATATTTTTACACAGAGGCAGCCTGCTGACAAAATGTGGTGTCTACCGTCTGAGTATTAACTCCAGAAAAAAGGAACTATACAGTCATGTGAAAAAGATAGGACACACAATGAAAACCTTAGTTTTTTTGTCAACATATTTAAACATATCATGGACATTTGATCTTCATTTGAACAATTCTGAGAGATGGAGGTAACTAAACAAATAATAATTATATATACTGTATTTGTTTATTATTGGTAAAATGTGAAGTGAAGTGAAACTTTATTTATATAGCGCCTTTCGTACACGGATGCAACTCAAAGCACTGAGTTAAAATGTAATTAATAGAAGGAAAAAGTTAGTACATCCGCACATTTATTACTACTTAAAATGCCTAAAATTAGAATCAAAGTAATTATATCCGTCGACTGCGGCCTGTCCCTGTATGTGTGAGAAAGGACCTTCCATCTACAGACCCCATAACCTGCCGCCCCTCAGTCTGGGGTTGTGACACCGCAGTCATGCTAGGAGCAGGAAGTCCCAGAGCCATGTGTCTCTTCACAGTGTAACCCCCACACCCCTTCCACCCCCCCCCCCCTTTCCACCATCAACCTCTCTACTTCTATCAGAGACATCTAATGACTGACCACTCGTCACCTGAGTGCCAAAAAGCTCATTTGAGAATTGAGAATGAATGGCTAAATGGTTGAAAATAAGGTGTTAATAAGTGAATGAATGAGAGAGAGAGAGAGAGAGAGAGAGAGAGAGAGAGAGAGAGAGAGAGAGAGGGGCATAGTGGTGAGATGAAGCAACAAGTGAAGCCGTAGTATAAGGTTTCTTCAAGCTCAAAGATAGAGAAAAATACAGAAAACCTAATCACCAGTACTTAGGATTCAAGATAATGTGTGTAATCATCCTATTCCAATCCGGAAATATACAACCCGATAGGCCTCGGCAAATTATTCTCAAAGCACAAAAAACGCCACTTTATTTCCGGTAATGAACTACCCCAAAAAAGTTGACAAAAGGAAGGAAACCAATGCCAAGATCCCTAAATATATGCTATTCATGTTTCCTCTCATCAACTGTGCAAGCTAATGAAAGCAAGCGCCTTAATTGTGCTAGCAACAGCAGCGGCGCTGCCAATGCATGTGCTCCACTCCTCTCAGTGCTTCTTTACCACCCTTACGATGGGCACCAGCAGTCACGTGGGTTAAAAAACACCGCATAGGGCAACCGACGGGGGCCCCTGACAACGTGAGACCTAGCCTCTTAGCGTTTAGCTATGCGGCCCTTTTCTTGTCATCGGGCCTGCCAACTGAATTCCATCACTGGTGGTGTAGTATCTTTAAAAGGGAATGGTGGTGGTGGCCTGTAGCCTTTTATATTTCACTGATTACACCGGCTATTTTGATTCCTTGGGTCGCTCGCTGTACCCAGACAACCTGCTGCTCTCTTCCAATCACACATATATGCCGCAGACATTAGAGGAAGCCATTTTAGAAGAAAAGTCTCAATCCCAGAAAGAAATCACGAAAAAGGTGGCCATTGTCTCAATGAGAGATACTGCAATAACAGTAAAAAGCCAATTTGAGTTATTTTTGCGGTTGGCTTTTTTCTTCTCTTCGCCCGGTCCATTTGTGAGTGCCTTTGCATTGTTGTTTTAAGGATATGTCCTTCTAAAAGTACTGCCCAGAGCAATGTACTCAATGTGCCACGCATTGTGAATCTCTGAACTCAATAACAACACTCTCTCTCTCTCTCTCTCTCTCTCTCTCTCTCTCTCTCTCTCTCTCTCTCTCTCTCTCTCTCTCTCTCTCTCTCTCTCTCTCTCTCTCTCTCTCTCTCTCTCTCTCTCTCTCTCTCTCTCTCTCTCTCTCTCTCTCTCTCTCTCTCTCTCTCTCTCTCTCTCTCTCTCTCTCTCTCTCTCTCTCTCTCTCTCTCTCTCTCTCTCTCTCTCTCTCTCTCTCTCTCTCTGCAGTGCAGTGGGCGCCGGGTCCAGAATCCCAAACCCCCAGACGAGCCAGGGAGAGAGCCCCATAAGTGGCTTGCGATATAAGAATTGATAGCGCTAAGCCCCTAATAGCTATTTCTCTGTAATCTTTTCCTATGAAAAGGCTAAACTATAGGGTATTGATTTGTTTGGAAAAAAAGGCAGGTGAGAAAAGTACTCCATCAGAATGAACCATCTTGGAAGTGTGACAAAGCTCTTTATGGGCAGGAGGAGATAAGCCCAGATTGAGACGTTTTATCTGATAAATATCTCCAATTCCCGGGAACATAAGCAGAAAAACAAACAAACTGTGGAGAAAAAAAAAACAAAGTCTGATCCAAAACAAGGAGTAACAATAATGGTCCTTTTGGTGTTGGCTTTTTTCTTATTTTTTGTGCTACTTGAAGCCTACTCCTAGCGTTTTTTTGAGTTCTGAGGTTTGAAGCGGTTCAAAGACTTTCGCTGTGACTGTCTCGGACTGCGTTGGTGAATGCCACTGGTCAGGCGCTTCCATGACAACGCTGCCATTGTGATGTAGGGCCCCCCATAGAAACCCATTGAAACGCATTGAGGAGGCTGAGAGGAGAATGTGCCATTTGGCAGTGCAGTAGCTAGTCCGACCATAGTCCTGGGCGCACTGGTGTTATTAAGACGGCACTGGCTATTCGGTTCAGACTATACACATTCTGCAATTGTACACTCATCTCATACATGAACGTTTTCCACAGGCATTAGACCTTGACTTCTTTCAACTATGAATGAATGAATGAATGGTCTTTATTGTCATTGCTATAGTACAGGTACCAAACAACGACATTTGGGAGGGGTGGCTCCCCTGGTGCTAGGGAAAAAAAAAAAAACTACAAAAACAAGAAGGGAAAGGAGCTGGTTTACATAAATAAAGGTACACTATCCACTATACAATGCGTACACCTAGCCTTACACACATTACACCCTGATACGCAACACTTTTGTTATAAAGAATGTCAAAACTGTATTCTGATTGTATCTCGTATGTTCTTGTATGTTGTATGCTCTTTGTATGTTTCTTGGTGCATAGTTTTTTTGTATGTTCTTGTCTTTGTTTGTTCTTTGTCTACCAACGAGGACCACGTTGGAAACAAGTGTTTCAGTACGCTTTAACGTGCTATCCTCTGGGATGTACTGTCTGTACGTTTTACCCAAATCAATCAATCAATCAATCAATGTTCATATTACGCTGCCCTCCAGACACCAGCTTGCATCTCACTGTAGACATAAAGCATGCCTGATGTGATAATTGAGATATTCTAGCAAAAAAGAACACACAGGAATAATTCTCTTTGTAGTTGTATAGAAAACATAACAGTTTGTTTATTGGTATGGATTGGTCCTCTTGATATGGCTATAGATCTATCAGGAAAACAATCTAACAGAAACAACATGACTACTACATCA
>NC_137687.1:10433843-10438843 GCF_963989245.1 Nansenia antarctica | reverse complement strand
CAATAAATTGTAATATTCCAATCGAAAAAGAAAAAAAAAACATGTGTAATAAAGTGGAATGACACAGGAAAGTATTATGAAGTATTGAACACAGTAAGAAAAAGCATTAAACCAGTTTATGCCACTAATGAGTTCTCCTACCTGCGCTAATTAGAATCAGCCGGGTTAGTGCTTCCACTGTTTGGAAAAAAGGATTTCTCACCTCGGAATGCAAGTAAACAAATCATTTGTCACCACGCTTTCCTGCAAGAAACACATATCCAACACACTCATGATGGATAGAGGCAAAGAGCTCCCCCAAGACCTTTGCAACAAGATTGTTGAGCAGCATAGCAATGACACTGGTTACCGACGGATTTCTCAACTCCTAAACGTTCCTATAAGCACCATTGGGGTCATTTTCCGCAAGTGGAAGGAATAGAGAGATTTTTGACTGGACATAGTAGGCAATGCAGTAGGCAATGCACTCCACCACCACTGTCTCCATTCACCATCACCCTGAAGACTCCATTACTGAAGAAAAGGCATGTTGAAGCTCGTTTGAAGTTTGCTACAGATTATTTGGAGAAGCCTGTAGATTGCTGGGAGAATGTAGTCTGGTCAGACAAGACAAAAATCTGACTTTTCGGCAACAATACGACGTTCCGATGTTTGGAGAAGAAATGGCTTTATGATCCTAAAAACACCATACCTACAGTGAAATACGGAAGTGGAAGCATCATGGTATGGGGCTGTTTCTTTTCACATGGTACTGGTGGAATCCAAATTATCGAAGGGGAAGATGAATGGAGCCATGTACCGGGAAATTCTTGAGAAGAATCTGTTGCCATCCACCAGGATGATGAGGATGAGACGTAGTTCGATCTTCCAGCAGGACAAGGATCCAAAACATACTGCAAAGGAGACTCTCAATTGGTTCAAGAAACAAGAAAAGGTGTTGGACTGGCCTAGTCAATCACCAGACTTGAATCCAATAGAACATTTGTGGAAGGAACCTGATCACTGTGAGAGATTATTTTTTTCGTAAAGGAAGCGTCTTGAATCGGTTATTGGAAACAAGTAGTAGTAAGTCTTAAATCAATTTCAGTTAGCGTGTTCAATACTTCTTTCCTGTGTCATTCCTCTTCACTGCATGTAAAGACGGATCGGAGACGTATGGATCGGAGTGTTACAATTTCTTTAGCTGTGTAGTTTTATCGAGTCAATACCAACGTCTGGTCTAAATGTCATGTGAATTGCTGCAATGGAAATATGTTGAATTAAAACACATGTTGACGCGTTGAATACTTATTTCCCCCACTGTATGCATGTGAAACACCCCTAGAACCGGCAGGTAGGAGTTGAGTGCGTGTGTGTATGTTTTTGAGAATCGTACGTACTGTTTTTCCAGTGTGTACGCTTGCACCAACGTGGAACACAGGTATTTTCTGCATCAGTGTGCACGTGCACGCCAGCACGACCCGTTCTATCCCAGCGTGCCTCTCTGTTTTCCGCGTGTGTCTGCCTGCCTCTCAGTGGACACATTTCTGACTCGGGCCCTTCCTTCTTCGAGTTTGTCTCACCGCGATCTTCCCTCTCTCTCTTTTTGGACGGCTCCTCTGTGCATTGTTTTAGCCTGCGGCTATCTGTTTTTGATTGATTGGGGTTTTGTTTTTCACCCCGGCAGGGGAGAGATAGATAGGAGAGAGCCCTATTCACTCCCTGCTTGATTGTTTCCTTTCCGCTCCCCAGCAAAAGTCACTCCAAAGCTGCCTTTTATTCCTGAAATAAGTGAAGGATATTACAACTAGAAAGGCTCACTACTTTTTTCTTACTATTTCTTCACCTCTCTCACAGTCTGTCTGTCTGTCTTTGTTTCTCTCCCACTTTCTCCCTCTCTCTCTCTCTCTATCTGAGTGTCTCTCCCTCTCTCTCTCTCTCTCTCTCTCTGAGTCTCTCTCTCCCTCTCTCTCTGAGTCTCTCTCTCCCTCTCTCTGAGTCTCTCTCTCCCTCTCTCTCTGAGTCTCTCTCTCCCTCTCTCTGAGTCTCTCTCTCCCTCTCTCTCTGATTGTCTCTCTCTCTCTCTCTCTCTCTCTCTGAGTCTCTCTCTCCCTCTCTCTCTGAGTCTCTCTCTCCCTCTCTCTTTCTCTCTCTCTCTCTGAGTCTCTCTCTCTCTCTCTCTGAGTCTCTCTGAGTCTCTCTCTCCCTCTCTCTGAGTCTCTCTCTCTCTCCCTCTCTCTCCCTCTCTCTCTGAGTGTCTCTCTCTCTCTGCGATGAAAAGTGCCAGTGATTAGGAGGCGTCTGGGAGAATGGACGTGCTGTTCCCATAACCCGCTCTGTGCTGTCAACACCAGCTTTGGGGGAATGGAATCAGATAAGAGGGTGGAGGGAGTGGGGGGGGGGGGCGGGAGGGGCAGGAGGGGCAAGCCAGCCAAGAGTGAAGTCTGCCACCGAGACACATGACTGCTACTGTAAGTCAAAGTTTGCCCTTCAGCTGAACTTTGGCTCAGTTGAGCTAAACGCTGGAGTAGAGAAGGAGAGGGAGGGAGAGAGAGATAGAGAGAGAGAGAGGAGGAGAGAGGGGGAGAGAGAGAGAGAGAGGGAGAGAGAGAGACGGAGGGAAATAGAGAGAGAGGGGGGGAGAGAGACGGAGAGAGAGAGAGAGAGAGAGACGGGGAGAGAGAGACAGAGAGAGAGAGAGGGGATAGAGAGGGGGAGAGAGAGAGAGAGGGAGACAGAGAGAGAGAGCGAGAGAGAGATAAAGAGATCAAGAGAGAGAAAGAGAGAGAAATAGAGAGAGAGAAAGGGGGGAGAGAGAGAGAGAGAGAGGGAGAGAGAGAGAGAGAGAGAGAGAGAGGGGGGGGGAGGGAGGGAGACGGAGAGAAGGGGTCCTTTGATTTAACAGTTTCGAACATATGTAGATAGGAAGCATGCGTGTGTGTGTGTGTGTGTGTATGTGTGTGTGTGTGTCGGAGGGGGGGGGGGTGGTGATAAGGGAGGGAGCGAAGGGTGACAAGGGGGTGTGAATAGTCTGGCACAGTCCACTGGGACATAAGGGAAGAGTGGCGCCGGCGTCACTCTCACCTGCTGTAAACCCGTGCCTCCCCGTCTCTGTGTGCGTAAGAGAGTTGGTGACCCTCAGTCACGAGATACCGAGAGGGAGACTGACCTAGAGGGCGTTTTTTTGTGCTTACGTATCGTTTTTGTGCGTGTGTAAGTGTTTCTACTGTATAGTAGTGACGAGTGTGTGAGTGGGTGTGAGTGCAGCACATGCAGGTACAACAAAAAACGTGCTTTAGAAGTAGTTAAACCTGCTCGGTGTGTACCCTGGAGGCTGGGGTAATCACCGGGTAGCGGACTAGAGGGGTGGAAGTGCGGTGTGCGACTGGTGTTCCCTCATCGCTAGGGGAAACCAGTCATTTGCTGAGAGAGAGAGATCAGGATGGTTGTTCCTCAGAATATCAAGAAGGTGACAGTTTTTTTTTTTTGCATATGAGTGCAGTCGAGAGTCTACCCAGGGATTGTGTGTGTGTGTGTGTGTGCGTGTGTGTACACACAAACACAAACGCAAGCAAGCACACACCTAAGCACACGCGCAAGCACACACAGACGCACATGTGCTTGCGTGTGTGTGTTTGCGGTGTGTGTGTGTGTGTGTGTGTGCTTGCACGTGTGTGTGTATGTGCTTTCATGAGTGTGTGTGTGTGTTTGTGCTTGCATGTGTGTGCTTTCATGTGTGTGTGTGTGTGTGTGTGAGTGTGTGTGTGCCATGTTTACAGGTATTAGTTCCACACACACCCTGCTAGTGATTCAGGGTGAGGAGAGAGAGAAAAGCTACTCTTCCAGTCTGGGAGTAGGAGGGTTGGGATGGGACTGCAGCACCATGAAAGATTGAATGCTCCCACAGACTCTTTCACACAACATTTACAGAGAGAGAGAGAGAGACAGAGAGAGAGTGGGAAACACATACACATGCACGCACGCACACAAACACACACACACACACACACACACACACACACACACACACACACACACACACACACACATATTTCAAGTGAGAAAAACCTACTCAGATACTCAGAAGAAGTACATTTTCTAAGGGAATGTTTTTGGATATCGAGTTTTTGGTGTCCGTATCTTATAGTAGTAGCAGTGCCATTAAAAATTCACAGACCTTCTACGATTGATGTTATTTGTTAAAGTATTTGTATGCCATTTATCCAAATCAATGTACAGTACAGTGAGCGCATAACTTTGTTTGTAGAATGGTCCCAGAGGGAATCAAACCCTCAAAGCCCGATTTGTTCAAAGTATGTGGACCCCTATAACGCAAATTTAATTACATTTTTTCCATTAAATCTTTATTTAATCAGAACCAGTCTTTTTTATCTGACTTCAACAGGTTTAGATTTACCAATTCCATATGTCGGTTTAGAGGAAATCATGCGTGTAGTAGAAAAAGTAAATTATAAAGAAATTAGTGCAGGTGCCACAAGCTATTGACTGAAGATGTTCACATATTTTTACACACATGAAACTTTCGTTGAATAAACAATGAAAATACACTTTTTAATGAAGTTCATTGTAATATTTTATAGAAAAATAATGACCAACCCTGTAGAGTTCACACAGTTTCAAGCAGCACTGTAGATTAATGTGCATGTACATACAACTATGTTTATAACGAACGCAAGAATGAACGCTACCTAACTTATTCGCCATAGAAGAGCCTTTTCTAAAGCCTTAATAAGCAGGTGGCCTTTGGAATTTTAACACAACTCCACATACATATATTTAACCATAACCCAATATCAGCACACATGGGAACACGCCTACACTGACCCCATCCACACACACGCCTGCATGACTTCAGTGACCTCATTCATGGTGCTTCAGGGGCTATATTAGTGGATCTCTCTCTCTCTCTCCACGTGAAGGTGGTTACTCCAGAGGTGATGGTCAGTATGAGTGAAACTCATGCCCCAGATTCACTCACTCACTTGGGAGCTGGACATTCT